>NC_092134.1:105398894-105700858 GCF_043159975.1 Macaca nemestrina
GAAAGCTTCTTTCTCTTTGTTATCGGAGGATATTTCCTTTGGCCCTATAGTCTTCAAAGGGATCCGAAATATCTGTTCTCAGATTCCACAGAAAGAAGGCTAGGAAAGAGATACACGAAATTCAGATGTAACTCTGTGAATGGAAGTCACACACCACAGAGCAGTTTCTCAGAAAGCTTCTTTCCAGATTTCATCTGAGGATATTTCCTTTTTCACCATAGCCCTCTATGGGCTTCCAAATATCACTTTGCCAATTCCACAAGAACTGTCTTAGCGAAAGGCTTCTTGAGGGGAAAGCTGTAACTCTGTGAGATGATTTCACAGAACACAAAGAAGTTTCTCAGAAAGCTTCTTTCCCTTTGTTATCGGAGGATATTTCTTTTGGCCCTATAGTCTTCAAAGGGATCCGAAATATCTGTTCTCAGATTCCACAGAAAGAAGGCTAGGAAAGAGATCCACGAAATACAGATGTAACTCTGTGAAATGAATTAACAAAACACTAAGCAGATTCTCTGAAAGCTTCTTTCCAGATTTCATCTGAGGATATTTCCTTTTTCACCATAGCTCTCTAGGGGTTCCAAATATCACTTTGCCAATTCCAAAAGAACTGTCTTAGCGAAAGGCTTCTTGAGGGTAAACCTGTAACTCTGTGAGATGATTTCACCGAACACAAAGAAGTTTCTCAGAAAGCTTCTTTCTCTTTGTTATCGGAGGATATTTCCTTTGGCCCTATAGTCTTCAAAGGGATCCGAAATATCTGTTCTCAGATTCCACAGAAATAAGGCTAGCAAAGAGATCTACGAAACACAGATGTAACTCTGTGAGATGAATTCACAGAACACTAAGCAGTTTCTCAGAAAGCTTCTTTCCAGATTTCATCTGAGGATATTTCCTTTTTCACCATAGCCCTCTATGGGCTTCCAAATATCACTTTGCCAATTCCATAAGAACTGTCTTAGCGAAAGTCTTCTTGAGGGGAAAGCTGTAACTCTGTGAGATGATTTCACAGAACACAAAGAAATTTCTCAGAAAGCTTCTTTCTCTTTGTTATCGGAGGATATTTCCTTTGGCCCTATAGTCTTCAAAGGGATCCGAAATATCTGTTCTCAGATTCCACAGAAATAAGGCTAGCAAAGAGATCTACGAAACACAGATGTAACTCTTTGAAATGAATACACAGAACACTAAGCAGTTTCTCAGAAAGCTTCTTTCCAGATTTCATCTGAGAATATTTTCTTTTTCACCATAGCCCTCTATGGGCTTCCAAATATCACTTTGCCAAATCCACAAGAACTGTCTTAGCGAAAGGCTTCTTGAGGGGAAAGCTGTAACTCTGTGAGATGATTTCACAGAACACAAAGAAGTTTCTCAGAAAGCTTCCTTCTCTTTGTTATCGGAGGATATTCCTTTGGCCCTATAGTCTTCAAAGGGATCCGAAATATCTGTTCTCAGATTCCACAGAAATAAGGCTAGCAAGGAGATCTACGAAACACAGATGTAACTCTGTGAGATGAATTCAGAGAACACTAAACAGTTTCTCAGAAAGCTTCTTTCCAGATTTCATCTGAGGATATTTCCTTTTTCACCATAGCCCTCTATGGGCTTCCAAATATCACTTTGCCAATTCCACAAGAACTGTCTTAGCGAAAGGCTTCTTGATTGGAAAGCTGTAACTCTGTGAGATAATTTCACAGAACACAAAGAAATTTCTCAGAAAGCTTCTTTTCTTTGTTATCGGAGGATATTTCCTTTGGCCTTTTAGTCTTCAAAGGGATCCGAAATATCTGTTCTCAGATTCCACAGAAATAAGGCTAGCAAAGAGATCTACGAAACACAGATGTAACTCTGTGAGATGAATTCACAGAACACTAAGCAGTTTCTCAGAAAGCTTCTTTCCAGATTTCATCTGAGAATATTTTCTTTTTCACCATAGCCCTCTAAGGGATTCCCAATATCACTTTGCCAATTCCACAAGAACTGTATTAGCGAAAGGCTTCTTGAGGGGTAAGCTGTAACTCTGAGAGATGATTTCACAGAAAACAAAGCAGTTTCTCAGAAAGCTTCCTTCTCTTTGTTATCGGAGGATATTTCCTATGGCCCTATAGTCTTCAAAGGGATCTGAAATATCTGTTCTCAGATTCCACAGAAATAAGGCTAGCAAAGAGATCCATGAAGTACAGATGTAACTCTGAGAGTGGAAGTCACACATCACAGAGCAGTTTCTCAGAAAGCTTCTTTCCAGATTTCATCTGAGGGTATTTCCTTTTTTCACCATAGCCCTTTATGGGCTTCCAAATATCACTTTGCCAATTCCACAAGAACTGTCTTAGCGAAAGGCTTCTTGAGGGGAAAGCTGTAACTCTGTGAGATGATTTCACAGAACACAAAGAAGTTTCTCAGAAAGCTTCTTTCTCTTTGTTATCGGAGGATATTTCCTTTGGCCCTATAGCCTTCAAAGGGATCCGAAATATCTGTTCTCAGATTCCACAGTAAGAAGGCTAGGAAACAGATACACGAAATACAGATGTAACTCTGTGAGTGGAAGTCACACATCACAGAGCAGTTTCTCAGAAAGCTTCTTTCCAGGTTTCATCTGAGGATATTTCCTTTTTCACCATAGCCCTCTATGGGCTTCGAAATATCACTTTGCCAATTCCACAAGAACTGTCTTAGCGAAAGGCTTCTTGAGGGGAAAGCTGTAACTCTGTGAGATGATTTCACAGAACACAAAGATGTTTCTCAGAAAGCTTCTTTCCCTTTGTTATCGGAGGATATTTCCTTTGGCCCTATATTCTTCAAAGGGATCCGAAATATCTGTTCTCAGATTCCACAGAAAGAAGGCTAGCAAAGAGATCCACGAAATACAGATGCAACTCTGTGAGATGAATTAACAGAACACTAAGCAGTTTCTCTGAAAGCTTCTTTCCAGATTTCATCTGAGGATATTTCCTTTTTCACCATAGCCCTCTATGGGCTTCGAAATATCACTTTGCCAATTCGACAAGAACTGTCTTAGCAAAAGGCTTCTTGAGGGGAAAGCTGTAACTCTGTGAGATGATTTCACAGAACACAAAGAAGTTTCTCAGAAAGCTTCTTTCTCTTTGTTATCGGAGGATATTTCCTTTGGCCCCATAGTCTTCAAAGGGATCCGAAATATCTGTTCTCAGATTCCACAGAAAGAAGGCTAGGAAAGAGATACACGAAATACAGATGTAACTCTGTGAGTGGAAGTCACACACCACAGAGCAGTTTCTCAGAAAGCTTCTTTCCAGATTTCATCTGAGGATATTTCCTTTTTCAACATAGCCCTCTATGGGCTTCCAAATATCACTTTGCCAATTCCACAAGAACTGTCTTAGCGAAAGGCTTCTTGAGGGGAAAGCTGTAACTCTGTGAGATGATTTCACAGAACACAAAGAAGTTTCTCAGAAAGCTTCTTTCTCTTTGTTATCGGAGGATATTTCCTTTGGCCGTATCGTCTTCAAAGGGATCCGAAATATCTGTTCTCAGATTCCACAGAAAGAAGGCTAGCAAAGAGATCCACGAAATACAGATGCAACTCTGTGAGATGAATTAACAGAACACTAAGCAGTTTCTCTGAAAGCTTCTTTCCAGATTTCATCTGAGGATATTTCCTTTTTCACCATAGCCCTCTATGGGCTTCGAAATATCACTTTGCCAATTCGACAAGAACTGTCTTAGCAAAAGGCTTCTTGAGGGGAAAGCTGTAACTCTGTGAGATGATTTCACAGAACACAAAGAAGTTTCTCAGAAAGCTTCTTTCTCTTTGTTATCGGAGGATATTTCCTTTGGCCCCATAGTCTTCAAAGGGATCCGAAATATCTGTTCTCAGATTCCACAGAAAGAAGGCTAGGAAAGAGATACACGAAATACAGATGTAACTCTGTGAGTGGAAGTCACACACCACAGAGCAGTTTCTCAGAAAGCTTCTTTCCAGATTTCATCTGAGGATATTTCCTTTTTCAACATAGCCCTCTATGGGCTTCCAAATATCTCTTTGCCAATTCCACAAGAACTGTCTTAGCGAAAGGCTTCTTGAGGGGAAAGCTGTAACTCTGTGAGATGATTTCACAGAACACAAAGAAGTTTCTCAGAAAGCTTCTTTCCCTTTGTTATCGGAGGATATTTCCTTTGGCCCTATAGTCTTCAAAGGGATCCGAAATATCTGTTCTCAGATTCCACAGAAAGAAGGCTAGCAAAGAGATCCACGAAATACAGATGTAACTCTGTGAGATGAATTAACAAAACACTAAGCAGATTCTCTGAAAGCTTCTTTCCAGATTTCATCTGAGGATATTTCCTTTTTCACCATAGCTCTCTATGGGCTTCCAAATATCACTTTGACAATTCCAAAAGAACTGTCTTAGCGAAAGGTTTCTTGAGGGTAAAGCTGTAACTCTGTGAGATGATTTCACAGAACACAAAGAAGTTTCTCAGAAAGCTTCTTTCTCTATGTTATCGGAGGATATTTCCTTTGGCCCTATAGTCTTCAAAGGGATCCGAAATATCTGTTCTCAGATTCCACAGAAATAAGGCTAGCAAAGAGATCTACGAAACACAGATGTAACTCTGTGAGATGAATTCACAGAACACTAAGCAGTTTCTCAGAAAGCTTCTTTCCAGATTTCATCTGAGGATATTTCCTTTTTCACCATAGCCCTCTATGGGCTTCCAAATATCACTTTGCCAATTCCACAAGAACTGTCTTAGCGAAAGTCTTCTTGAGGGGAAAGCTGTAACTCTGTGAGATGATTTCACAGAACACAAAGAAATTTCTCAGAAAGCTTCTTTCTCTTTGTTATCGGAGGATATTTCCTTTGGCCCTATAGTCTTCAAAGGGATCCGAAATATCTGTTCTCAGATTCCACAGAAATAAGGCTAGCAAAGAGATCTACGAAACACAGATGTAACTCTGTGAAATGAATTCAGAGAACACTAAGCAGTTTCTCAGAAAGCTTCTTTCCAGATTTCATCTGAGAATATTTTCTTTTTCACCATAGCTCTCTATGGGCTTCCAAATATCACTTTGCCAATTCCAAAAGAACTGTCTTAGCGAAAGGCTTCTTGAGGGGAAAGCTGTAACTCTGTGAGATGATTTCACAGAACACAAAGAAGTTTCTCAGAAAGCTTCTTTCTCTTTGTTATCGGAGGATATTTCCTTTGGCCGTATCGTCTTCAAAGGGATCCGAAATATCTGTTCTCAGATTCCACAGAAAAAAGGCTAGCAAGGAGATCTACGAAACACAGATGTAACTCTGTGAGATGAATTCACAGAATACTAAGCAGTTTCTCAGAAAGCTTCTTTCCAGATTGCATCTGAGGATATTTCCTTTTTCACCATAGCCCTCTATGGGCTTCCAAATATCACTTTGCCAATTCCACAAGAACTGACTTAGCGAAAGGCTTCTTGAGGGGAAAGCTGTAACTCTGTGAGATGATTTCACAGAACACAAAGAAATTTCTCAGAAAGATTCTTTTCTTTGTTATCGGAGGATATTTCCTTTGGCCTTATAGTCTTCAAAGGGATCCGAAATATCTGTTCTCAGATTCCACAGAAATAAGGGTAGCAAAGAGATCTACGAAACACAGATGTAACTCTGTGAGATGAATTCACAGAACACTAAGCAGTTTCTCAGAAAGCTTCTTTCCAGAATTCATCTGAGGATATTTCCTTTTTCACCATAGCCCTCTATTGGCTTCCAAATATCACTTTGCCAATTCCACAAGAACTGTCTTAGCGAAAGGCTTCTTGAGGGGAAAGCTGTAACTCTGTGAGATGATTTCACAGAACACAAAGAAGTTTCTCAGAAAGCTTCTTTCCCTTTGTTATCGGAGGATATTTCCTTTGGCCCTATAGTCTTCAAAGGGATCCGAAATATCTGTTCTCAGATTCCACAGAAAGAAGGCTAGCAAAGAGATCCACGAAATACAGATGTAACTCTGTGAGGTGAATTAACAAAACACTAAGCAGATTCTCTGAAAGCTTCTTTCCAGATTTCATCTGAGGATATTTCCTTTTTCACCATAGCTCTCTATGGGCTTCCAAATATCACTTTGCCAATTCCAAAAGAACTGTCTTAGCGAAAGGCTTCTTGAGGGTAAAGCTGTAACTCTGTGAGATGATTTCACAGAACACAAAGAAGTTTCTCATAAATCTTCTTTCTCTTTGTTATCGGAGGATATTTCCTTTGGCCCTATAGTCTTCAAAGGGATCCGAAATATCTGTTCTCAGATTCCACAGAAATAAGGCTAGCAAAGAGATCTACGAAACACAGATATAACTCTGTGAGATGAATTCACAGAACACTAAGCAGATTCTCAGAAAGCTTCTTTCCAGATTTCATCTGAGGATATTTCCTTTTTCACCATAGCCCTCTATGGGCTTCCAAATATCACTTTGCCAATTCCACAAGAACTGTCTTAGCGAAAGGCTTCCTGAGGGGAAAGCTGTAACTCTGTGAGATGATTTCACAGAACACAAAGAAGTTTCTCAGAAATCTTCTTTCTCTTTGTTATCGGAGGATATTTCCTTTGGCCCTATAGTCTTCAAAGGGATCCGAAATATCTGTTCTCAGATTCCACAGAAAGAAGGCTAGGAAAGAGATACACGAAATACAGATGTAACTCTGTGAGTGGAAGTCACACATCACAGAGCAGTTTCTCAGAAAGCTTCTTTCCAGATTTCATCTGAGGATATTTCCTTTTTCACCATAGCCCTCTATGGGCTTCCAAATATCACTTTGCCAATTCCACAAGAACTGTCTAAGCGTAAGTCTTCTTGAGGGGAAAGCTGTAACTCTGTGAGATGATTTCACAGAACACAAAGAAGTTTCTCAGAAAGCTTCTTTCTCTTTGTTATCGGAGGATATTTCCTTTGGCCCTATAGTCTTCAAAGGGATCCGAAATATCTGTTCTCAGATTCCACAGAAAGAAGGCTACGAAAGAGATACACGAAATACAGATGTAACTCTGTGAGTGGAAGTCACACATCACAGAGCAGTTTCTCAGAAAGCTTCTTTCCAGATTTCATCTGAGGATATTTCCTTTTTCACCATAGCCCTCTATGGGCTTCGAAATATCACTTTGCCAATTCCACAAGAACTGTCTTAGCGAAAGGCTTCTTGAGGGGAAAGCTGTAACTCTGTGAGATGATTTCACAGAACACAAAGATGTTTCTCAGAAAGCTTCTTTCCCTTTGTTATCGGAGGATATTTCCTTTGGCCCTATAGTCTTCAAAGGGATCCGAAATATCTGTTCTCAGATTTCACAGAAAGAAGGCTAGCAAAGAGATCCACGAAATACAGATGTAACTCTGTGAGATGAATTCACAGAACACTAAGCAGTTTCTCTGAAAGCTTCTTTCCAGATTTCATCTGAGGATATTTCCTTTTTCACCATAGCTCTCTATGGGCTTCCAAATATCACTTTGCCAATTCCAAAAGAACTGTCTTAGCGAAAGGCTTCTCGAGGGGAAAGCTGTAACTCTGTGAGATGATTTCACAGAACACAAAGAAGTTTCTCAGAAAGCTTCTTTCTCTTTGTTATCGGAGGATATTTCCTTTGGCCGTATCGTCTTCAAAGGGATCCGAAATATCTGTTCTCAGATTCCACAGAAATAAGGCTAGCAAGGAGATCTACGAAACACATATGTAACTCTGTGAGATGAATTCACAGAATACTAAGCAGTTTCTCAGAAAGCTTCTTTCCAGATTTCATCTGAGGATATTTCCTTTTTCACCATAGCCCTCTATGGGCTTCCAAATATCACTTTGCCAATTCCACAAGAACTGTCTTAGCGACAGGCTTCTTGAGGGGAAAGCTGTAACTCTGTGAGATGATTTCACAGAACACAAAGAAATTTCTCAGAAAGCTTCTTTTCTTTGTTATCGGAGGATATTTCCTTTGGCCTTATAGTCTTCAAAGGGATCCGAAATATCTGTTCTCAGATTCCACAGAAATAAGGCTAGCAAAGAGATCTACGAAACACAGATGTAACTCTGTGAGATGAATTCACAGAACACTAAGCAGTTTCTCAGAAAGCTTCTTTCCAGATTTCATCTGAGAATATTTTCTTTTTCACCATAGCCCTCTATCGGCTTCCCAATATCACTTTGCCAATTCCACAAGAACTGTATTAGCGAAAGGCTTCTTGAGGGGAAAGCTGTAACTCTGTGAGATGATTTCACAGAACACAAAGAAGTTTCTCAGAAAGCTTCTTTCTCTTTGTTATCGGAGGATATTTCCTTTGGCCCTATAGTCTTCAAAGGGATCCGAAATATCTTTTCTCAGATTCCACAGAAATAAGGCTAGCAAAGAGATCTACGAAACAGAGATGTAGCTCTGTGAGATGAATTAACAGAACACTAAGCAGTTTCTCAGAAAGCTTCTTTCCAGATTTCATCTGAGGATATTTCCTTTTTCACCATAGCCCTCTATGGGCTTCGAAATATCACTTTGCCAATTCCATAAGAACTGTCTTAGCGAAAGTCTTCTTGAGGGGAAAGCTGTAACTCTGTGAGATGATTTCACAGAACACAAAGAAATTTCTCAGAAAGCTTCTTTCTCTTTGTTATCGGAGGATATTTCCTTTGGCCCTATAGTCTTCAAAGGGATCCGAAATATCTGTTCTCAGATTCCACAGAAATAAGGCTAGCAAAGTGATCTACGAAACACAGATGTAACTCTTTGAAATGAATTCACAGAACACTAAGCAGTTTCTCAGAAAGCTTCTTTCCAGATTTCATCTGAGAATATTTTCTTTTTCACCATAGCCCTCTATGGGCTTCCCAATATCACTTTGCCAATTCCACAAGAACTGTATTAGCGAAAGGCTTCTTGAGGGGAAAGCTGTAACTCTGTGAGATGATTTCACAGAACACAAAGAAGTTTCTCAGAAAGCTTCCTTCTCTTTGTTCTCGGAGGATATTTCCTATGGCCCTATAGTCTTCAAAGGGATCTGAAATATCTGTTCTCAGATTCCACAGAAATAAGGCTAGCAAAGAGATACATGAAGTACAGATGTAACTCTGAGAGTGGAAGTCACACATCACAGAGCAGTTTCTCAGAAAGCTTCTTTCCAGATTTCATCTGAGGATATTTCCTTTTTTCACCATAGCCCTTTATGGGCTTCCAAATATCACTTTGCCAATTCCACAAGAACTGTCTTAGCGAAAGGCTTCTTGAGGGGAAAGCTGTAACTCTGTGAGATGATTTCACAGAACACAAAGAAGTTTCTCAGAAAGCTTCTTTCTCTTTGTTATCGGAGGATATTTCCTTTGGCCCTATAGTCTTCAAAGGGATCCGAAATATCTGTTCTCAGATTCCACAGAAAGAAGGCTAGGAAAGAGATACACGAAATACAGATGTAACTCTGTGAGTGGAAGTCACACATCACAGAGCAGTTTCTCAGAAAGCTTCTTTCCAGGTTTCATCTGAGGATATTTCCTTTTTCACCATAGCCCTCTATGGGCTTCGAAATATCACTTTGCCAATTCCACAAGAACTGTCTTAGCGAAAGGCTTCTTGAGGGGAAAGCTGTAACTCTGTGAAATGATTTCACAGAACACAAAGATGTTTCTCAGAAAGCTTCTTTCCCTTTGTTATCGGAGGATATTTCCTTTGGCCCTATAGTCTTCAAAGGGATCCGAAATATCTGTTCTCAGATTCCACAGAAAGAAGGCTAGCAAAGAGATCCACGAAATACAGATGTAACTCTGTGAGATGAATTAACAGAACACTAAGCAGTTTCTCTGAAAGCTTCTTTCCAGATTTCATCTGAGGATATTTCCTTTTTCACCATAGCCCTCTATGGGCTTCGAAATATCACTTTGCCAATTCCACAAGAACTGTCTTAGCAAAAGGCTTCTTGAGGGGAAAGCTGTAACTCTGTGAGATGATTTCACAGAACACAAAGAAGTTTCTCAGAAAGCTTCTTTCTCTTTGTTATCGGAGGATATTTCCTTTGGCCCTATAGTCTTCAAAGGGATCCGAAATATCTGTTCTCAGATTCCACAGAAAGAAGGCTAGCAAAGAAATCCACGAAATACAGATGTAACTCTGTGAGATGAATTAACAAAACACTAAGCAGATTCTCTGAAAGCTTCTTTCCAGATTTCATCTGAGGATATTTCCTTTTTCACCATAGCTCTCTATGGGATTCCAAATATCACTTTGCCAATTCCAAAAGAACTGTCTTAGCGAAAGGCTTCTTGAGGGGAAAGCTGTAACTCTGTGAGATGATTTCACAGAACACAAAGAAGTTTCTCAGAAAGCTTCTTTCTCTTTGTTATCGGAGGATATTTCCTTTGGCCCTATAGTCTTCAAAGGGATCCGAAATATCTGTTCTCAGATTCCACAGAAATAAGGCTAGCAAAGAGATCTACGAAACACAGATGTAACTCTGTGAGATGAATTCACAGAACACTAAGCAGTTTCTCAGAAAGCTTCTTTCCAGATTTCATCTGAGGATATTTCCTTTTTCACCATAGCCCTCTATGGGCTTCCAAATATCACTTTGCCAATTCCACAAGAACTGTCTTAGCGAAAGTCTTCTTGAGGGGAAAGCTGTAACTCTGTGAGATGATTTCACAGAACACAAAGAAATTTCTCAGAAAGCTTCTTTCTCTTTGTTATCGGAGGATATTTCCTTTGGCCCTATAGTTTTCAAAGGGATCCGAAATATCTGTTCTCAGATTCCACAGAAATAAGGCTAGCAAAGAGATCTACGAAACACAGATGTAACTCTGTGAAATGAATTCACAGAACACTAAGCAGTTTTTCAGAAAGCTTCTTTCCAGATTTCATCTGAGAATATTTTCTTTTTCACCATAGACCTCTATGGGCTTCCCAATATCACTTTGCCAAATCCACAAGAACTGTCTTAGCGAAAGGCTTCTTGAGGGGAAAGCTGTAATTCTGTGAGATGATTTCACAGAACACAAAGAAGTTTCTCAGAAAGCTACCTTCTCTTTGTTATCGGAGGATATTTCTTTGGCCCTATAGTCTTCAAAGGGATCCGAAATAACTGTTCTCAGATTCCACAGAAATAAAGCTAGCAAAGAGATCTAGGAAACACAGATGTAACTCTGTGAGATGAATTAACAGAACACTAAGCAGTTTCTCAGAAAGCTTCTTTTCAGATATCATCTGAGGATATTTCCTTTTTGCACCATAGCCCTTTATGGGCTTCCAAATATCACTTTGCCAATTCCACAAGAACTGTCTTAGCGAAAGGCTTCTTGAGGGGAAAGCTGTAACTCTGTGAGATGATTTCACAGAACACAAAGAAGTTTCTCAGAAAGCTTCTTTCTCTTTGTTATCGGAGGATATTTCCTTTGGCCCTATAGTCTTCAAAGGGATCCGAAATATCTGTTCTCAGATTCCACAAAAAGAAGGCTAGGAAAGAGATACACGAAATACAGATGTAACTCTGTGAGTGGAAGTCACACATCACAGAGCAGTTTCTCAGAAAGCTTCTTTCCAGGTTTCATCTGAGGATATTTCCTTTTTCACCATAGCCCTCTATGGGCTTCCAAATATCACCTTGCCAATTCCACAAGAACTGTCTTAGCGAAAGGCTTCTTGAGGGGAAAGCTGTAACTCTGTGAGATGATTTCACAGAACACAAAGATGTTTCTCAGAAAGCTTCTTTCGCTTTGTTATCGGAGGATATTTCCTTTGGCCCTATAGTCTTCAAAGGGATCCGAAATATCTGTTCTCAGATTCCACAGAAAGAAGGCTAGCAAAGAGATCCACGATATACAGATGTAACTCTGTGAGATGAATTAATAGAACACTAAGCAGTTTCTCTGAAAGCTTCTTTCCAGATTTCATCTGAGGTTATTTCCTTTTTCACCATAGCTCCCTATGGGCTTCAAAATATCACTTTGCCAATTCCAAAAGAACTGTCTTAGCGAAAGGCTTCTTGAGGGGAAAGCTGTAACTCTGTGAGATGATTTCACAGAACACAAAGAAGTTTCTCAGAAAGCTTCTTTCTCTTTGTTATCGGAGGATATTTCCTTTGGCCCTATAGTCTTCAAAGGGATCCGAAATATCTGTTCTCAGATTCCACAGAAATAAGGCTAGCAAGGAGATCTACGAAACACAGATGTAACTCTGTGAGATGAATTCACAGAACACTTAGCAGTTTCTCAGAAAGCTTCTTTCCAGATTTCATCTGAGGATATTACCTTTTTCACCATAGCCCTCTATGGGCTTCCAAATATCACTTTGCCAATTCCACAAGAACTGTCTTAGCGAAAGGCTTCTTGAGGGGAAAGCTGTAACTCTGTGAGATGATTTCACAGAACACAAAGAAATTTCTCAGAAAGCTTCTTTTATTTGTTATCGGAGGATATTTCCTTTGGCCTTTTATTCTTCAAAGGGATCCGAAATATCTGTTCTCAGATTCCACAGAAATAAGGCTAGCAAAGAGATCTACGAAACACAGATGTAACACTGTGAGATGAATTCACAGAACACTAAGCAGTTTCTCAGAAAGCTTCTTTCCAGATTTCATCTGAGAATATTTTCTTTTTCACCGTAGCCCTCTATGGGCTTCCCAATATCACTTTGCCAATTCCACAAGAACTGTATTAGCGAAAGGCTTCTTGAGGGGAAAGCTGTAACTCTGTGAGATGATTTAACAGAACACAAAGAAGTTTCTCAGAATGCTTCCTTCTCTTTGTTATCGGAGGATATTTCCTATGGTCCTATAGTCTTCAAAGGGATCTGAAATATCTGTTCTCAGATTCCACAGAAATAAGGCTAGCAAAGAGATCCATGAAGTACAGATGTAACACTGAGAGTGGAATTCACACATCACAGAGCAGTTTCTCAGAAAGATTCTTTCCAGATTTCATCTGAGGATATTTCCTTTTTTCACCATAGCCCTTTATGGGCTTCCAAATATCACTTTGCCAATTCCACAAGAACTGTCTTAGCGAAAGGCTTCCTGAGGGGAAAGCTGTAACACTGTGAGATGATTTCACAGAACTCAAAGAAGTTTCTCAGAAAGCTTCTTTCTCTTTGTTATCAGAGGATATTTCCTTTGGCCCTATAGTCTTCAAAGGGATCCGAAATATCTGTTCTCAGATTCCACAGAAAGAAGGCTAGGAAAGAGATACACGAAATACAGATGTAACTCTGTGAGTGGAAGTCACACATCACAGAGCAGTTTCTCAGAAAGCTTCTTTCCATATTTCATCTGAGGATATTTCCTTTTTCACCATAGCCCTCTATGGGCTTCGAAATATCACTTTGCCAATTCCACAAGAACTGTCTTAGCGAAAGGCTTCTTGAGGGGAAAGCTGTAACTCTGTGAGATGATTTCACAGAACACAAAGATGTTTCTCAGAAAGCTTCTTTCCCTTTGTTTTCGGAGGATATTTCCTTTGGCCCTACAGTATTCAAAGGGATCCGAAATATCTGTTCTCAGATTCCACAGAAATAAGGCTAGGAAGGAGATCTACGAAACACAGATGTAACTCTGTGAGATGAATTCACAGAACACTAAGCAGTTTCTCAGAAAGCTTCTTTCCAGATTTCATCTGAGGATATTTCCTTTTTCACCATATCCCTCTATGGGCTTCCAATTATCACTTTGCCAATTCCACAAGAACTGTCTTAGCGAAAGGTTTCTGGAGGGGAAACCTGTAACTCTGTGAGATGATTTCACAGAACACAAAGAAATTTCTCAGAAAGCTTCTTTTCTTTGTTATCGGAGGATATTTCCCTGGCCTTTTAGTCTTCAAAGGGATCCGAAATATCTGTTCTCAGATTCCACAGAAATAAGGGGAGCAAAGAGATCTACGAAACACAGATGTAACTCTGTGAGATGAATTCACAGAACACTAAGCAGTTTCTCAGAAAGCTTCTTTCCAGATTTCATCTGAGAATATTTTCTTTTTCACCATAGCCCTCTATGGGCTTCGAAATATCACTTTGCCAATTCCACAAGAACTGTCTTAGCGAAAGGCTTCTTGAGGGAAAAGCTGTAACTCTGTGAGATGATTTCACAGAACACAAAGAAGTTTCTCAGAAAGCTTCTTTCTCTTTGTTATCGGAGGATATTTCCCTTGGCCCTATAGTCTTCAAAGGGATCCGAAATATCTGTTCTGAGATTTTACAGAAATAAGGCTAGCAAAGAGATCTACGAAACAGAGATGTAGCTCTGTGAGATGAATTCACAGAACACTAAGCAGTTTCTCAGAAAGCTTCTTTCCAGATTTCATCCGAGGATATTTCCTTTTTCACCATAGCCCTCTATGGGCTTCCAAATATCACTTTGCCAATTCCACAAGAACTGTCTTAGCGAAAGGCTTCTTGAGGGGAAAGCTGTAACTCTGTGAGATGATTTCACAGAACACAAAGAAATTTCTCAGAAAGCTTCTTTTCTTTGTTATCGGAGGATATTTCCTTTGGCCTTATAGTCTTCAAAGGGATCCGAAATATCTGTTCTCAGATTCCACAGAAATAAGGCTAGCAAAGAGATCTACGAAACACAGATGTAACTCTGTGAGATGAATTCACAGAACACTAAGCAGTTTCTCAGAAAGCTTGTTTCCAGATTTCATCTGAGAATATTTTCTTTTTCACCATAGCCCTCTATGGGCTTCCCAATATCACTTTGCCAATTCCACAAGAACTGTATTAGCGAAAGGCTTCTTGAGGGGAAAGCTGTAACTCTGTGAGATGATTTCACAGAACACAAAGAAGTTTCTCAGAAAGCTTCTTTCTCTTTGTTATCGGAGGATATTTCCTTTGGCCCTAGAGTCTTCAAAGGGATCCGAAATATCTTTTCTCAGATTCCACAGAAAAAAGGCTAGCAAAGAGATCTACGAAACAGAGATGTAGCTCTGTGAGATGAATTAACAGAACACTAAGCAGTTTCTCAGAAAGCTTCTTTCCAGATTTCATCTGAGGATATTTCCTTTTTCACCATAGCCCTCTATGGGCTTCGTAATATCACTTTGCCAATTCCAGAAGAACTGTCTTAGCGAAAGGCTTCTTGAGGGGAAAGTTGTAACTCTGTGAGATGATTTCACAGAACACAAAGAAGTTTCTCAGAAAGCTTCTTTCTCTTTTTTATCGGAGGATATTTCCTTTGGCCCTATAGTCTTCAAAGGGATCCGAAATATCTGTTCTCAGATTCCACAGAAAGAAGGCTAGGAAAGAGATACACGAAATACAGATGTAACTCTGTGAGTGGAAGTCACACACCACAGAGCAGTTTCTCAGAAAGCTTCTTTCCAGATTTCATCTGAGGATATTTCCTTTTTAACCATAGCCCTCTATGGGCTTCCAAATATCACTTTGCCAATTCCACAAGAACTATCTTAGCGAAAGGCTTCTTGAGGGGAAAGCTGTAACTCTGTGAGATGATTTCACAGAACACAAAGAAGTTTCTCAGAAAGCTTCTTTCCCTTTGTTATCGGAGGATATTTCCTTTGACCCTATAGTCTTCAAAGGGATCCGAAATGTCTGTTCTCAGATTCCACAGAAATAAGGCTAGCAAAGAGATCTAAGAAACACAGATGTAACTCTGTGAGATGAATTCACAGAACACTAAGCAGTTTCTCAGAAAGCTTCTTTCCAGATTTCATCTGAGGATATTTCCTTTTTCACCATAGCCCTCTATGGGCTTCCCAATATCACTTTGCCAATTCCATAAGAACTGTCTTAGCGAAAGTCTTCTTGAGGGGAAAGCTGTAACTCTGTGAGATGATTTCACAGAACACAAAGAAATTTCTCAGAAAGCTTCTTTCTCTTTGTTATCGGAGGATATTTCCTTTGGCCCTATAGTCTTCAAAGGGATCCGAAATATCTGTTCTCAGATTCCACAGAAATAAGGCTAGCAAAGTGATCTACGAAACACAGATGTAACTCTTTGAAATGAATTCACAGAACACTAAGCAGTTTCTCAGAAAGCTTGTTTCCAGATTTCATCTGAGAATATTTTCTTTTTCACCATAGCCCTCTATGGGCTTCCCAATATCACTTTGCCAATTCCACAAGAACTGTATTAGCGAAAGGCTTCTTGAGGGGAAAGCTGTAACTCTGTGAGATGATTTCACAGAACACAAAGAAGTTTCTCAGAAAGCTTCCTTCTCTTTGTTATCGGAGGATATTTCCTATGGCCCTATAGTCTTCAAAGGGATCTGAAATATCTGTTCTCAGATTCCACAGAAATAAGGCTAGCAAAGAGATACATGAAGTACAGATGTAACTCTGAGAGTGGAAGTCACACATCACAGAGCAGTTTCTCAGAAAGCTTCTTTCCAGATTTCATCTGAGGATATTTCCTTTTTTCACCATAGCCCTTTATGGGCTTCCAAATATCACTTTGCCAATTCCACAAGAACTGTATTAGCGAAAGGCTTCTTCAGGGGAAAGCTGTAACTCTGTGAGATGATTTCAAAGAACACAAAGATGTTTCTCAGAAAGCTTCTTTCCCTTTGTTATCGGAGGATATTTCCTTTGGCCCTATAGTCTTCAAAGGGATCCGAAATATCTGTTCTCAGATTCCACAGAAAGAAGGCTAGCAAAGAGATCCACGAAATACAGATGTAACTCTGTGAGATGAATTAACAGAACACTAAGCAGTTTCTCTGAAAGCTTCTTTCCACATTTCATCGGAGGATATTTCCTTTTTCACCATAGCCCTCTATGGGCTTCGAAATATCACTTTGCCAATTCCACAAGAACTGTCTTAGCAAAAGGCTTCTTGAGGGGAAAGCTCTAACTCTGTGAGATGATTTCACAGAACACAAAGAAGTTTCTCAGAAAGCTTCTTTCTCTTTGTTATCGGAGGATATTTCCTTTGGCCCTATAGTCTTCAAAGGGATCCGAAATATCTGTTCTCAGATTCCACAGAAAGAAGGCTAGGAAAGAGATACACGAAATACAGATGTAACTCTGTGAGTGGAAGTCAGACACCACAGAGCAGTTTCTCAGAAAGCTTCTTTCCAGATTTCATCTGAGGATATTTCCTTTTTCACCATAGCCCTCTATGGGCTTCCAAATATCACTTTGCCAATTCCACAAGAACTGTCTTAGCGAAAGGCTTCTTGAGGGGAAAGCTGTAACTCGGTGAGATGATTTCACAGAACACAAAGAAGTTTCTCAGAAAGCTTCTTTCTCTTTGTTATCGGAGGATATTTCCTTTGGCCCTATAGTCTTCAAAGGGATCCGAAATATCTGTTCTCAGATTCCACAGAAAGAAGGCTAGCAAAGAAATCCACGAAATACAGATGTAACTCTGTGAGATGAATTAACAAAACACTAAGCAGATTCTCTGAAAGCTTCTTTCCAGATTTCATCTGAGGATATTTCCTTTTTCACCATAGCTCTCTATGGGCTTCCAAATATCACTTTGCCAATTCCAAAAGAACTGTCTTAGCGAAAGGCTTCTTGAGGGGAAAGCTGTAACTCTGTGAGATGATTTCACAGAACACAAAGAAGTTTCTCAGAAAGCTTCTTTCTCTTTGTTATCGGAGGATATTTCCTTTGGCCCTATAGTCTTCAAAGGGATCCGAAATATCTGTTCTCAGATTCCACAGAAATAAGGCTAGCAAAGAGATCTACGAAACACAGATGTAACTCTGTGAGATGAATTCACAGAACACTAAGCAGTTTCTCAGAAAGCTTCTTTCCAGATTTCATCTGAGGATATTTCCTTTTTCACCATAGCCCACTATGGGCTTCGTAATATCACTTTGCCAATTCCAGAAGAACTGTCTTAGCGAAAGGCTTCTTGAAGGGAAAGTTGTAACTCTGTGAGATGATTTCACAGAACACAAAGAAGTTTCTCAGAAAGCTTCTTTCTCTTTGTTATCGGAGGATATTTCCTTTGGCCCTATAGTCTTCAAAGGGATCCGAAATATCTGTTCTCAGATTCCACAGAAAGAAGGCTAGGAAAGAGATACACGAAATACAGATGTAACTCTGTGAGTGGAAGTCACACACCACAGAGCAGTTTCTCAGAAAACTTCTTTCCAGATATCATCTGAGGATATTTCCTTTTTCACCATAGCCCTCTATGGGCTTCCAAATATCACTTTGCCAATTCCACAAGAACTGTCTTAGCGAAAGGCTTCTTGAGGGGAAAGCTGTAACTCTGTGAGATGATTTCACAGAACACAAAGAAGTTTCTCAGAAAGCTTCTTTCCCTTTGTTATCGGAGGATATTTCCTTTGGCCCTATAGTCTTCAAAGGGATCCGAAATGTCTGTTCTCAGATTCCACAGAAAGAAGGCTAGGAAAGAGATCCACGAAATACAGATGTAACTCTGTGAGATGAATTAACAAAACACTAAGCAGATTCTCTGAAAGCTTCTTTCCAGATTTCATCTGAGGATATTTCCTTTTTCACCATAGCTCTCTATGGGCTTCCAAATATCACTTTGCCAATTCCAAAAGAACTGTCTTAGCGAAAGTCTTCTTGAGGGGAAAGCTGTAACTCTGTGAGATGATTTCACAGAACACAAAGAAGTTTCTCAGAAAGCTTCTTTCTCTTTGTTATCGGAGGATATTTCCTTTGGCCCTATAGTCTTCAAAGGGATCCGAAATATCTGTTCTCAGATTCCACAGAAATAAGGCTAGCAAAGAGATCTACGAAACACAGATGTAACTCTGTGAGATGAATTCACAGAACACTAAGCAGTTTCTCAGAAAGCTTCTTTCCAGATTTCATCTGAGGATATTTCCTTTTTCACCATAGCCCTCTATGGGCTTCCAAATATCACTTTGCCAATTCCATAAGAACTGTCTTAGCGAAAGTCTTCTTGAGGGGAAAGCTGTAACTCTGTGAGATGATTTCACAGAACACAAAGAAATTTCTCAGAAAGCTTCTTTCTCTTTGTTATCGGAGGATATTTCCTTTGGCCCTATAGTCTTCAAAGGGATCCGAAATATCTGTTCTCAGATTCCACAGAAATAAGGCTAGCAAAGTGATCTACGAAACACAGATGTAACTCTTTGAAATGAATTCACAGAACACTAAGCAGTTTCTCAGAAAGCTTGTTTCCAGATTTCATCTGAGAATATTTTCTTTTTCACCATAGCCCTCTATGGGCTTCCCAATATCACTTTGCCAATTCCACAAGAGCTGTATTAGCGAAAGGCTTCTTGAGGGGAAAGCTGTAACTCTGTGAGATGATTTCACAGAACACAAAGAAGTTTCTCAGAAAGCTTCCTTCTCTTTGTTATCGGAGGATATTTCCTATGGCCCTATAGTCTTCAAAGGGATCTGAAATATCTGTTCTCAGATTCCACAGAAATAAGGCTAGCAAAGAGATACATGAAGTACAGATGTAACTCTGAGAGTGGAAGTCACACATCACAGAGCAGTTTCTCAGAAAGCTTCTTTCCAGATTTCATCTGAGGATATTTCCTTTTTTCACCATAGCCCTTTATGGGCTTCCAAATATCACTTTGCCAATTCCACAAGAACTGTCTTAGCGAAAGGCTTCTTGAGGGGAAAGCTGTAACTCTGTGAGATGATTTCACAGAACACAAAGAAGTTTCTCAGAAAGCTTCTTTCTCTTTGTTATCGGAGGATATTTCCTTTGGCCCTATAGTCTTCAAAGGGATCCGAAATATCTGTTCTCAGATTCCACAGAAAGAAGGCTAGGAAAGAGATACACGAAATACAGATGTAACTCTGTGAGTGGAAGTCACACATCACAGAGCAGTTTCTCAGAAAGCTTCCTTCCAGGTTTCATCTGAGGATATTTCCTTTTTCACCATAGCCCTCTATGGGCTTCCAAATATCACTTCGCCAATTCCACAAGAACTGTATTAGCGAAAGGCTTCTTCAGGGGAAAGCTGTAACTCTGTGAGATGATTTCAAAGAACACAAAGATGTTTCTCATAAAGCTTCTTTCCCTTTGTTATCGGAGGATATTTCCTTTGGCCCTATAGTCTTCAAAGGGATCCGAAATATCTGTTCTCAGATTCCACAGAAAGAAGGCTAGCAAAGAGATCCACGAAATACTGATGTAACTCTGTGAGATGAATTAACAGAACACTAAGCAGTTTCTCTGAAAGCTTCTTTCCACATTTCATCTGAGGATATTTCCTTTTTCACCATAGCCCTCTATGGGCTTCGAAATATCACTTTGCCAATTCCACAAGAACTGTCTTAGCAAAAGGCTTCTTGAGGGGAAAGCTCTAACTCTGTGAGATGATTTCACAGAACACAAAGAAGTTTCTCAGAAAGCTTCTTTCTCTTTGTTATCGGAGGATATTTCCTTTGGCCCTATAGTCTTCAAAGGGATCCGAAATATCTGTTCTCAGATTCCACAGAAAGAAGGCTAGGAAAGAGATACACGAAATACAGATGTAACTCTGTGAGTGGAAGTCACACACCACAGAGCAGTTTCTCTGAAAGCTTCTTTCCACATTTCATCTGAGGATATTTCCTTTTTCACCATAGCCCTCTATGGGCTTCGAAATATCACTTTGCCAATTCCACAAGAACTGTCTTAGCAAAAGGCTTCTTGAGGGGAAAGCTCTAACTCTGTGAGATGATTTCACAGAACACAAAGAAGTTTCTCAGAAAGCTTCTTTCTCTTTGTTATCGGAGGATATTTCCTTTGTCCCTATAGTCTTCAAAGGGATCCGAAATATCTGTTCTCAGATTCCACAGAAAGAAGGCTAGGAAAGAGATACACGAAATACAGATGTAACTCTGTGAGTGGAAGTCACACACCACAGAGCAGTTTCTCAGAAAGCTTCTTTCCAGATTTCATCTGAGGATATTTCCTTTTTCACCATAGCCCTCTATGGGCTTCCAAATATCACTTTGCCAATTCCACAAGAACTGTCTTAGCGAAAGGCTTCTTGAGGGGAAAGCTGTAACTCGGTGAGATGATTTCACAGAACACAAAGAAGTTTCTCAGAAAGCTTCTTTCTCTTTGTTATCGGAGGATATTTCCTTTGTCCCTATAGTCTTCAAAGGGATCCGAAATATCTGTTCTCAGATTCCACAGAAAGAAGGCTAGCAAAGAAATCCACGAAATACAGATGTAACTCTGTGAGATGAATTCACAGAACACTAAGCAGTTTCTCAGAAAGCTTCTTTCCAGATTTCATCTGAGGATATTTCCTTTTTCACCATAGCCCTCTATGGGCTTCCAAATATCACTTTGCCAATTCCACAAGAACTGTCTTAGTGAAAGTCTTCTTGAGGGGAAAGCTGTAACTCTGTGAGATGATTTCACAGAACACAAAGAAATTTCTCAGAAAGCTTCTTTTCTTTGTTATCGGAGGATATTTCCTTTGGCCTTATAGTCTTCAAAGGGATCCGAAATATCTGTTCTCAGATTCCACAGAAATAAGGGTAGCAAAGAGATCTACGAAACACAGATGTAACTCTGTGAGATGAATTCACAGAACACTAAGCAGTTTCTCAGAAAGCTTGTTTCCAGATTTCACCTGAGAATATTTTCTTTTTCACCATAGCCCTCTATGGGCTTCCCAATATCACTTTGCCAATTCCACAAGAACTGTATTAGCGAAAGGCTTCTTGAGGGGAAAGCTGTAACTCTGTGAGATGATTTCACAGAACACAAAGAAGTTTCTCAGAAAGCTTCTTTCTCTTTGTTATCGGAGGATATTTCCTTTGGCCCTAGAGTCTTCAAAGGGATCCGAAATATCTTTTCTCAGATTCCACAGAAAAAAGGCTAGCAAAGAGATCAACGAAACAGAGATGTAGCTCTGTGAGATGAATTAAGAGAACACTAAGCAGTTTCTGAGAAAGCTTCTTTCCAGATTTCATCTGAGGATATTTCCTTTTTCACCATAGCCCTCTATGGGCTTCGTTATATCACTTTGCCAATTCCAGAAGAACTGTCTTAGCGAAAGGCTTCTTGAGGGGAAAGTTGTAACTCTGTGAGATGATTTCACAGAACACAAAGAAGTTTCTCAGAAAGCTTCTTTCTCTTTGTTATCGGAGGATATTTCCTTTGGCCCTATAGTCTTCAAAGGGATCCGAAATATCTGTTCTCAGATTCCACAGAAAGAAGGCTAGGAAAGAGATACACGAAATACAGATGTAACTCTGTGAGTGGAAGTCACACATCACAGAGCAGTTTCTCAGAAAGCTTCTTTCCAGGTTTCATCTGAGGATATTTCCTTTTTCACCATAGCCCTCTATGGGCTTCCAAATATCACTTCGCCAATTCCACAAGAACTGTATTAGCGAAAGGCTTCTTCAGGGGAAAGCTGTAACTCTGTGAGATGATTTCAAAGAACACAAAGATGTTTCTCATAAAGCTTCTTTCCCTTTGTTATCGGAGGATATTTCCTTTGGCCCTATAGTCTTCAAAGGGATCCGAAATATCTGTTCTCAGATTCCACAGAAAGAAGGCTAGCAAAGAGATCCACGAAATACAGATGTAACTCTGTGAGATGAATTAACAGAACACTAAGCAGTTTCTCTGAAAGCTTCTTTCCACATTTCATCTGAGGATATTTCCTTTTTCACCATAGCCCTCTATGGGCTTCGAAATATCACTTTGCCAATTCCACAAGAACTGTCTTAGCAAAAGGCTTCTTGAGGGGAAAGCTCTAACTCTGTGAGATGATTTCACAGAACACAAAGAAGTTTCTCAGAAAGCTTCTTTCTCTTTGTTATCGGAGGATATTTCCTTTGGCCCTATAGTCTTCAAAGGGATCCGAAATATCTGTTCTCAGATTCCACAGAAAGAAGGCTAGGAAAGAGATACACGAAATACAGATGTAACTCTGTGAGTGGAAGTCACACACCACAGAGCAGTTTCTCTGAAAGCTTCTTTCCACATTTCATCTGAGGATATTTCCTTTTTCACCATAGCCCTCTATGGGCTTCGAAATATCACTTTGCCAATTCCACAAGAACTGTCTTAGCAAAAGGCTTCTTGAGGGGAAAGCTCTAACTCTGTGAGATGATTTCACAGAACACAAAGAAGTTTCTCAGAAAGCTTCTTTCTCTTTGTTATCGGAGGATATTTCCTTTGTCCCTATAGTCTTCAAAGGGATCCGAAATATCTGTTCTCAGATTCCACAGAAAGAAGGCTAGGAAAGAGATACACGAAATACAGATGTAACTCTGTGAGTGGAAGTCACACACCACAGAGCAGTTTCTCAGAAAGCTTCTTTCCAGATTTCATCTGAGGATATTTCCTTTTTCACCATAGCCCTCTATGGGCTTCCAAATATCACTTTGCCAATTCCACAAGAACTGTCTTAGCGAAAGGCTTCTTGAGGGGAAAGCTGTAACTCGGTGAGATGATTTCACAGAACACAAAGAAGTTTCTCAGAAAGCTTCTTTCTCTTTGTTATCGGAGGATATTTCCTTTGTCCCTATAGTCTTCAAAGGGATCCGAAATATCTGTTCTCAGATTCCACAGAAAGAAGGCTAGCAAAGAAATCCACGAAATACAGATGTAACTCTGTGAGATGAATTCACAGAACACTAAGCAGTTTCTCAGAAAGCTTCTTTCCAGATTTCATCTGAGGATATTTCCTTTTTCACCATAGCCCTCTATGGGCTTCCAAATATCACTTTGCCAATTCCACAAGAACTGTCTTAGTGAAAGTCTTCTTGAGGGGAAAGCTGTAACTCTGTGAGATGATTTCACAGAACACAAAGAAATTTCTCAGAAAGCTTCTTTTCTTTGTTATCGGAGGATATTTCCTTTGGCCTTATAGTCTTCAAAGGGATCCGAAATATCTGTTCTCAGATTCCACAGAAATAAGGGTAGCAAAGAGATCTACGAAACACAGATGTAACTCTGTGAGATGAATTCACAGAACACTAAGCAGTTTCTCAGAAAGCTTGTTTCCAGATTTCACCTGAGAATATTTTCTTTTTCACCATAGCCCTCTATGGGCTTCCCAATATCACTTTGCCAATTCCACAAGAACTGTATTAGCGAAAGGCTTCTTGAGGGGAAAGCTGTAACTCTGTGAGATGATTTCACAGGACACAAAGAAGTTTCTCAGAAAGCTTCTTTCTCTTTGTTATCGGAGGATATTTCCTTTGGCCCTAGAGTCTTCAAAGGGATCCGAAATATCTTTTCTCAGATTCCACAGAAAAAAGGCTAGCAAAGAGATCAACGAAACAGAGATGTAGCTCTGTGAGATGAATTAAGAGAACACTAAGCAGTTTCTGAGAAAGCTTCTTTCCAGATTTCATCTGAGGATATTTCCTTTTTCACCATAGCCCTCTATGGGCTTCGTTATATCACTTTGCCAATTCCAGAAGAACTGTCTTAGCGAAAGGCTTCTTGAGGGGAAAGTTGTAACTCTGTGAGATGATTTCACAGAACACAAAGAAGTTTCTCAGAAAGCTTCTTTCTCTTTGTTATCGGAGGATATTTCCTTTGGCCCTATAGTCTTCAAAGGGATCCGAAATATCTGTTCTCAGATTCCACAGAAAGAAGGCTAGGAAAGAGATACACGAAATACAGATGTAACTCTGTGAGTGGAAGTCACACACCACAGAGCAGTTTCTCAGAAAGCTTCTTTCCAGATTTCATCTGAGGATATTTCCTTTTTCACCATAGCCCTCTATGGGCTTCCAAACATCACTTTGCCAATTCCACAAGAACTGTCTTAGCGAAAGGCTTCTTGAGGGGAAAGCTGTAACTCTGTGAGATGATTTCACAGAACACAAAGAAGTTTCTCAGAAAGCTTCTTTCCCTTTGTTATCGGAGGATATTTCCTTTGGCCCTATAGTCTTCAAAGGGATCCGAAATGTCTGTTCTCAGATTCCACAGAAAAAAGGCTAGGAAAGAGATCCACGAAATACAGATGTAACTCTGTGAGATGAATTAACAAAACACTAAGCAGATTCTCTGAAAGCTTCTTTCCAGATTTCATCTGAGGATATTTCCTTTTTCACCATAGCTCTCTATGGGCTTCCAAATATCACTTTGCCAATTCCAAAAGAACTGTCTTAGCGAAAGTCTTCTTGAGGGGAAAGCTGTAACTCTGTGAGATGATTTCACAGAACACAAAGAAGTTTCTCAGAAAGCTTCTTTCTCTTTGTTATCGGAGGATATTTCCTTTGGCCCTATTGTCTTCAAAGGGATCCGAAATATCTGTTCTCAGATTCCACAGAAATAAGGCTAGCAAAGAGATCTACGAAACACAGATGTAACTCTGTGAGATGAATTCACAGAACACTAAGCAGTTTCTCAGAAAGCTTCTTTCCAGATTTCATCTGAGGATATTTCCTTTTTCACCATAGCCCTCTATGGGCTTCCAAATATCACTTTGCCAATTCCATAAGAACTGTCTTAGCGAAAGTCTTCTTGAGGGGAAAGCTGTAACTCTGTGAGATGATTTCACAGAACACAAAGAAATTTCTCAGAAAGCTTCTTTCTCTTTGTTATCGGAGGATATTTCCTTTGGCCCTATAGTCTTCAAAGGGATCCGAAATATCTGTTCTCAGATTCCACAGAAATAAGGCTAGCAAAGTGATCTACGAAACACAGATGTAACTCTTTGAAATGAATTCACAGAACACTAAGCAGTTTCTCAGAAAGCTTGTTTCCAGATTTCATCTGAGAATATTTTCTTTTTCACCATAGCCCTCTATGGGCTTCCCAATATCACTTTGCCAATTCCACAAGAACTGTCTTAGCGAAAGGCTTCTTGAGGGGAAAGCTGTAACTCTGTGAGATGATTTCACAGAACACAAAGAAGTTTCTCAGAAAGCTTCCTTCTCTTTGTTATCGGAGGATATTTCCTATGGCCCTATAGTCTTCAAAGGGATCTGAAATATCTGTTCTCAGATTCCACAGAAATAAGGCTAGCAAAGAGATACATGTAGTACAGATGTAACTCTGAGAGTGGAAGTCACACATCACAGAGCAGTTTCTCAGAAAGCTTCTTTCCAGATTTCATCTGAGGATATTTCCTTTTTCACCATAGCCCTCTATGGGCTTCCAAATATCACTTTGCCAATTCCACAAGAACTGTCTTAGCGAAAGGCTTCTTGAGGGGAAAGCTGTAACTCTGTGAGATGATTTCAAAGAACACAAAGATGTTTCTCATAAAGCTTCTTTCCCTTTGTTATCGGAGGATATTTCCTTTGGCCCTATAGTCTTCAAAGGAATCCGAAATATCTGTTCTCAGATTCCACAGAAAGAAGGCTAGCAAAGAGATCCACGAAATACAGTTGTAACTCTGTGAGATGAATTAACAGAACACTAAGCAGTTTCTCTGAAAGCTTCTTTCCAGATTTCATCTGAGGATATTTCCTTTTTCACCATAGCCCTCTATGGGCTTCGAAATATCACTTTGCCAATTCCACAAGAACTGTCTTAGCAAAAGGCTTCTTGAGGGGAAAGCTCTAACTCTGTGAGATGATTTCACAGAACACAAAGAAGTTTCTCAGAAAGCTTCTTTCTCTTTGTTATCGGAGGATATTTCCTTTGGCCCTATAGTCTTCAAAGGGATCCGAAATATCTGTTCTCAGATTCCACAGAAAGAAGGCTAGGAAAGAGATACACGAAATACAGATGTAACTCTGTGAGTGGAAGTCACACACCACAGAGCAGTTTCTCAGAAAGCTTCTTTCCAGATTTCATCTGAGGATATTTCCTTTTTCACCATAGCCCTCTATGGGCTTCGAAATATCACTTTGCCAATTCCACAAGAACTGTCTTAGCGAAAGGCTTCTTGAGGGGAAAGCTGTAACTCGGTGAGATGATTTCACAGAACACAAAGAAGTTTCTCAGAAAGCTTCTTTCTCTTTGTTATCGGAGGATATTTCCTTTGGCCCTATAGTCTTCAAAGGGATCCGAAATATCTGTTCTCAGATTCCACAGAAAGAAGGCTAGCAAAGAAATCCACAAAATACAGATGTAACTCTGTGAGATGAATTAACAAAACACTAAGCAGATTCTCTGAAAGCTTCTTTCCAGATTTCATCTGAGGATATTTCCTTTTTCACCATAGCTCTCTATGGGCTTCCAAATATCACTTTGCCAATTCCAAAAGAACTGTCTTAGCGAAAGGCTTCTTGAGGGGAAAGCTGTAACTCTGTGAGATGATTTCACAGATCACAAAGAAGTTTCTCAGAAAGCTTCTTTCTCTTTGTTATCGGAGGATATTTCCTTTGACCCTATAGTCTTCAAAGGGATCCGAAATATCTGTTCTCAGATTCCACAGAAATAAGGCTAGAAAAGAGATCTACGAAACACAGATGTAACTCTGTGAGATGAATTCACAGAACACTAAGCAGTTTCTCAGAAAGCTTCTTTCCAGATTTCATCTGAGGATATTTCCTTTTTCACCACAGCCCTCTATGGGCTTCCAAATATCACTTTGCCAATTCCACAAGAACTGTCTTAGCGAAAGTCTTCTTGAGGGGAAAGCTGTAACTCTGTGAGATGATTTCACAGAACACAAAGAAATTTCTCAGAAAGCTTCTTTCTCTTTGTTATCGGAGGATATTTCCTTTGGCCCTATAGTCTTCAAAGGGATCCGAAATATCTGTTCTCAGATTCCACAGAAATAAGGCTAGCAAAGAGATCTACGAAACACAGATGTAACTCTGTGAAATGAATTCACAGAACACTAAGAAGTTTCTCAGAAAGCTTCTTTCCAGATTTCATCTGAGAATATTTTCTTTTTCACCATAGCCCTCTATGGGCTTCCCAATATCACTTTGCCAAATCCACAAGAACTGTCTTAGCGAAAGTCTTCTTGAGGGGAAAGCTGTAACTCTGTGAGATAATTTCACAGAACACAAAGAAGTTTCTCAGAAAGCTTCTTTCTCTTTGTTATCGGAGGATATTTCCTTTGGCCCTATAGTCTTCAAAGGGATCCGAAATATCTTTTCTCAGATTCCTCAGAAATAAGGCTAGCAAAGAGATCTACGAAACAGAGATGTAGCTCTGTGAGATGAATTAACAGAACACTAAGCAGTTTCTCAGAAAGCTTCTTTCCAGATTTCATCTGAGGATATATCCTTTTTCACCATAGCCCTCTATGGGCTTCCCAATATCACTTTGCCAATTCCACAAGAACTGTCTTAGCGAAAGGCTTCTTGAGGGGAAAGCTGTAACTCTGTGAGATGATTTCACAGAACACAGAGAAGTTTCTCAGAAAGCTTCTTTCTCTTTGTTATCGGAGGATATTTCCTTTGGCCCTATAGTCTTCAAAGGGATCCGAAATATCTGTTCTCAGATTCCACAGAAAGAAGGCTAGGAAAGAGATAGACGAAATACAGATGTAACTCTGTGAGTGGAAGTCACACACCACAGAGCAGTTTCTCAGAAAGCTTCTATCCAGATTTCATCTGAGGATATTTCCTTTTTCACCACAGCCCTCTATGGGCTTCCCAATATCACTTTGCCAATTCCACAAGAACTGTCTTAGCGAAAGGCTTCTTGAGGGGAAAGCTGTAACTCTGTGAGATGACTTCACAGAACACAAAGATGTTTCTCAGAAAGCTACTTTCCCTTTGTTATCGGAGGATATTTCCTTTGGCCCTATAGTCTTCAAAGGGATCCGAAATATCTGTTCTCAGATTCCACAGAAAGAAGGCTAGCAAAGAGATCCACGAAATACAGATGTAACTCTGTGAGATGAATTCACAGAACACTAAGCAGTTTCTCAGAAAGCTTCTTTCCAGATTTCATCTGAGGATATTTCCTTTTTCACCATAGCCCCCTATGGTCTTCCAAATATCACTTTGCCAATTCCACAAGAACTGTCTTAGCGAAAGGCTTCTTGAGGGGAAAGCTGTAACTCTGTGAGATGATTTCACAGAACACAAAGAAGTTTCTCATAAAGCTTCTTTCCCTTTGTTATCGGAGGATATTTCCTTTGGCCCTATAGTCTTCAAAGGGATCCGAAATATCTGTTCTCAGATTCCACAGAAAGAAGGCTAGCAAAGAGATCCACGAAATACAGATGTAACTCTGTGAGATGAATTAACAGAACACTAAGTAGTTTCTCAGAAAGCTTCTTTCCAGATTTCATGTGGGGATATTTCCTTTTTCACCATAGCCCTCTATGGGCTTCCAAATATCACTTTGCCAATTCCACAAGAACTGTCTTAGTGAAAGGCTTCTGGAGGGGAAAGCTGTAACTCTGTGAGATGATTTCACAGAACACAAGGAAGTTTCTCAGAAAGCTTCTTTCTCCTTGTTATCGGAGGATATTTCCTTTGGCCCTATAGTCTTCAAAGGGATCCGAAATATCTGTTCTCAGATTCCACAGAAATAAGGCTAGCAAAGAGATCTACGAAACACAGATGTAACTCTGTGAGATGAATTCACAGAACACTAAGCAGTTTCTCAGAAAGCTTCTTTCCAGATTTCATCTGAGAATATTTTCTTTTTCACCATAGCCCTCTATGGGCTTCCCAATATCACTTTGCCAATTCCACAAGAACTGTATTAGCGAAAGTCTTCTTGAGGGGAAAGCTGTAACTCTGTGAGATGATTTCACAGAACACAAAGAAGTTTCTCAGAATGCTTCCTTCTCTTGGTTATCGGAGGATATTTCCTATGGTCCTATAGTCTTCAAAGGGATCTGAAATATCTGTTCTCAGATTCCACTGAAATAAGGCTAGCAAAGAGATCCATGAAGTACAGATGTAACTCTGAGAGTGGAATTCACACATCACAGAGCAGTTTCTCAGAAAGATTCTTTCCAGATTTCATCTGAGGATATTTCCTTTTTTCACCATAGCCCTTTATGGGCTTCCAAATATCACTTTGCCAATTCCACAAGAACTGTCTTAGCGAAAGGCTTCCTGAGGGGAAAGCTGTAACACTGTGAGATGATTTCACAGAACTCAAAGAATTTTCTCAGAAAGCTTCTTTCTCTTTGTTATCGGAGGATATTTCCTTTGGCCCTATAGTCTTCAAAGGGATCCGAAATATCTGTTCTCAGATTCCAGAGAAAGAAGGCTAGGAAAGAGATACACGAAATACAGATGTAACTCTGTGAGTGGAAGTCACACATCACAGAGCAGTTTCTCAGAAAGCTTCTTTCCTGATTTCATCTGAGGATATTTCCTTTTTCACCATAGCCCTCTATGGGCTTCGAAATATCACTTTGCCAATTCCACAAGAACTGTCTTAACGAAAGGCTTCTTGAGGGGAAAGCTGTAACTCTGTGAGATGATTTCACAGAACACAAAGATGTTTCTCAGAAAGCTTCTTTCCCTTTGTTTTCGGAGGATATTTCCTTTGGCCCTATAGTATTCAAAGGGATCCGAAATATCTGTTCTCAGATTCCACAGAAATAAGGCTAGCAAGGAGATCTACGAAACACAGATGTAACTCTGTGAGATGAATACACAGAACACTAAGCAGTTTCTCAGAAAGCTTCTTTCCAGATTTCATCTGAGGATATTTCCTTTTTCACCATAGCCCTCTATGGGCTTCCAAATATCACTTTGCCAATTCCACAAGAACTGTCTTAGCGAAAGGCTTGTGGAGGGGAAAGCTGTAACTCTGTGAGATGATTTCACAGAACACAAAGAAATTTCTCAGAAAACTTCTTTTCTTTGTTATCGGAGGATATTTCCCTGGCCTTTTAATCTTCCAAGGGATCCGAAATATCTGTTCTCAGATTCCACAGAAATAAGGGGAGCAAAGAGATCTACGAAACACAGATGTAACTCTGTGAGATGAATTCACAGAACACTAAGCAGTTTCTCAGAAAGCTTCTTTCCAGATTTCATCTGAGAATATTTTCTTTTTCACCATAGCCCTCTATGGGCTTCGAAATATCACTTTGCCAATTCCAAAAGAACTGTCTTAGCGAAAGGCTTCTTGAGGGAAAAGCTGTAACTCTGTGAGATGATTTCACAGAACACAAAGAAGTTTCTCAGAAAGCTTCTTTCTCTTTGTTATCGGAGGATATTTCCTTTGGCCCTAGAGTCTTCAAAGGGATCCGAAATATCTTTTCTCAGATTCCACAGAAATAAGGCTAGCAAAGAGATCTACGAAACAGAGATGTAGCTCTGTGAGATGAATTAACAGAACACTAAGCAGTTTCTCAAAAAGCTTCTTTCCAGATTTCATCTGAGGATATTTCCTTTTTCACCATAGCCCTCTATGGGCTTCGTAATATCACTTTGCCAATTCCAGAAGAACTGTCTTAGCGAAAGGCTTCTTGAGGGGAAAGTTGTAACTCTGTGAGATGATTTCACAGAACACAAAGAAGTTTCTCAGAAAGCTTCTTTCTCTTTGTTATCGGAGGATATTTCCTTTGGCCCTATAGTCTTCAAAGGGATCCGAAATATCTGTTCTCAGATTCCACAGAAAGAAGGCTAGCAAAGAGATCCACGAAATACAGATGTAACTCTGTGAGATGAATTAACAGAACACTAAGTAGTTTCTCAGAAAGCTTCTTTCCAGATTTCATGTGGGGATATTTCCTTTTTCACCATAGCCCTCTATGGGCTTCCAAATATCACTTTGCCAATTCCACAAGAACTGTCTTAGTGAAAGGCTTCTGGAGGGGAAAGCTGTAACTCTGTGAGATGATTTCACAGAACACAAGGAAGTTTCTCAGAAAGCTTCTTTCTCCTTGTTATCGGAGGATATTTCCTTTGGCCCTATAGTCTTCAAAGGGATCCGAAATATCTGTTCTCAGATTCCACAGAAATAAGGCTAGCAAAGAGATCTACGAAACACAGATGTAACTCTGTGAGATGAATTCACAGAACACTAAGCAGTTTCTCAGAAAGCTTCTTTCCAGATTTCATCTGAGAATATTTTCTTTTTCACCATAGCCCTCTATGGGCTTCCCAATATCACTTTGCCAATTCCACAAGAACTGTATTAGCGAAAGTCTTCTTGAGGGGAAAGCTGTAACTCTGTGAGATGATTTCACAGAACACAAAGAAGTTTCTCAGAATGCTTCCTTCTCTTGGTTATCGGAGGATATTTCCTATGGTCCTATAGTCTTCAAAGGGATCTGAAATATCTGTTCTCAGATTCCACTGAAATAAGGCTAGCAAAGAGATCCATGAAGTACAGATGTAACTCTGAGAGTGGAATTCACACATCACAGAGCAGTTTCTCAGAAAGATTCTTTCCAGATTTCATCTGAGGATATTTCCTTTTTTCACCATAGCCCTTTATGGGCTTCCAAATATCACTTTGCCAATTCCACAAGAACTGTCTTAGCGAAAGGCTTCCTGAGGGGAAAGCTGTAACATTGTGAGATGATTTCACAGAACTCAAAGAATTTTCTCAGAAAGCTTCTTTCTCTTTGTTATCGGAGGATATTTCCTTTGGCCCTATAGTCTTCAAAGGGATCCGAAATATCTGTTCTCAGATTCCAGAGAAAGAAGGCTAGGAAAGAGATACACGAAATACAGATGTAACTCTGTGAGTGGAAGTCACACATCACAGAGCAGTTTCTCAGAAAGCTTCTTTCCTGATTTCATCTGAGGATATTTCCTTTTTCACCATAGCCCTCTATGGGCTTCGAAATATCACTTTGCCAATTCCACAAGAACTGTCTTAACGAAAGGCTTCTTGAGGGGAAAGCTGTAACTCTGTGAGATGATTTCACAGAACACAAAGATGTTTCTCAGAAAGCTTCTTTCCCTTTGTTTTCGGAGGATATTTCCTTTGGCCCTATAGTATTCAAAGGGATCCGAAATATCTGTTCTCAGATTCCACAGAAATAAGGCTAGCAAGGAGATCTACGAAACACAGATGTAACTCTGTGAGATGAATACACAGAACACTAAGCAGTTTCTCAGAAAGCTTCTTTCCAGATTTCATCTGAGGATATTTCCTTTTTCACCATAGCCCTCTATGGGCTTCCAAATATCACTTTGCCAATTCCACAAGAACTGTCTTAGCGAAAGGCTTGTGGAGGGGAAAGCTGTAACTCTGTGAGATGATTTCACAGAACACAAAGAAATTTCTCAGAAAACTTCTTTTCTTTGTTATCGGAGGATATTTCCCTGGCCTTTTAATCTTCCAAGGGATCCGAAATATCTGTTCTCAGATTCCACAGAAATAAGGGGAGCAAAGAGATCTACGAAACACAGATGTAACTCTGTGAGATGAATTCACAGAACACTAAGCAGTTTCTCAGAAAGCTTCTTTCCAGATTTCATCTGAGAATATTTTCTTTTTCACCATAGCCCTCTATGGGCTTCGAAATATCACTTTGCCAATTCCAAAAGAACTGTCTTAGCGAAAGGCTTCTTGAGGGAAAAGCTGTAACTCTGTGAGATGATTTCACAGAACACAAAGAAGTTTCTCAGAAAGCTTCTTTCTCTTTGTTATCGGAGGATATTTCCTTTGGCCCTAGAGTCTTCAAAGGGATCCGAAATATCTTTTCTCAGATTCCACAGAAATAAGGCTAGCAAAGAGATCTACGAAACAGAGATGTAGCTCTGTGAGATGAATTAACAGAACACTAAGCAGTTTCTCAAAAAGCTTCTTTCCAGATTTCATCTGAGGATATTTCCTTTTTCACCATAGCCCTCTATGGGCTTCGTAATATCACTTTGCCAATTCCAGAAGAACTGTCTTAGCGAAAGGCTTCTTGAGGGGAAAGTTGTAACTCTGTGAGATGATTTCACAGAACACAAAGAAGTTTCTCAGAAAGCTTCTTTCTCTTTGTTATCGGAGGATATTTCCTTTGGCCCTATAGTCTTCAAAGGGATCCGAAATATCTGTTCTCAGATTCCACAGAAAGAAGGCTAGGAAAGAGATACACGAAATACAGATGTAACTCTCTGAGTGGAAGTCACACACCACAGAGCAGTTTCTCAGAAAGCTTCTTTCCATATTTCATCTGAGGATATTTCCTTTTTCACCATAGCCCTCTATGGGCTTCCAAATATCACTTTGCCAATTCCACAAGAACTGTCTTAGCGAAAGGCTTCTTGAGGGGAAAGCTGTAACTCTGTGAGATGATTTCACAGAACACAAAGAAGTTTCTCAGAAAGCTTCTTTCCCTTTGTTATCGGAGGATATTTCCTTTGGCCCTATAGTCTTCAAAGGGATCCGAAATATCTGTTCTCAGATTCCACAGAAATAAGGCTAGCAAGGAGATCTACGAAACACAGATGTAACTCTGTGAGATGAATACACAGAACACTAAGCAGTTTCTCAGAAAGCTTCTTTCCAGATTTCATCTGAGGATATTTCCTTTTTCACCATAGCCCTCTATGGGCTTCCAAATATCACTTTGCCAATTCCACAAGAACTGTCTTAGCGAAAGGCTTCTGGAGGGGAAAGCTGTAACTCTGTGAGATGATTTCACAGAACACAAAGAAATTTCTCAGAAAACTTCTTTTCTTTGTTATCGGAGGATATTTCCCTGGCCTTTTAATCTTCCAAGGGATCCGAAATATCTGTTCTCAGATTCCACAGAAATAAGGGGAGCAAAGAGATCTACGAAACACAGATGTAACTCTGTGAGATGAATTCACAGAACCCTAAGCAGTTTCTCAGAAAGCTTCTTTCCAGATTTCATCTGAGAATATTTTCTTTTTCACCATAGCCCTCTATGGGCTTCGAAATATCACTTTGCCAATTCCAAAAGAACTGTCTTAGCGAAAGGCTTCTTGAGGGAAAAGCTGTAACTCTGTGAGATGATTTCACGGAACATAAAGAAGTTTCTCAGAAAGCTTCTTTCTCTTTGTTATCGGAGGATATTTCCCTTGGCCCTATAGTCTTCAAAGGGATCCGAAATATCTGTTCTGAGATTTCACAGAAATAAGGCTAGCAAAGAGATCTACGAAACAGAGATGTAGCTCTGTGAGATGAATTCACAGAACACTGAGCAGTTTCTCAGAAAGCTTCTTTCCAGATTTCATCCGAGAATATTTCCTTTTTCACCATAGCCCTCTATGGGCTTCCAAATATCACTTTGCCAATTCCACAAGAACTGTCTTAGCGAAAGGCTTCTTGAGGGGAAAGCTGTAACTCTGTGAGATGATTTCACAGAACACAAAGAAATTTCTCAGAAAGCTTCTTTTCTTTGTTATCGGAGGATATTTCCTTTGGCCTTATAGTCTTCAAAGGGATCCGAAATATCTGTTCTCAGATTCCACAGAAATAAGGGTAGCAAAGAGATCTACGAAACACAGATGTAACTCTGTGAGATGAATTCACAGAACACTAAGCAGTTTCTCAGAAAGCTTGTTTCCAGATTTCATCTGAGAATATTTTCTTTTTCACCATAGCCCTCTATGGGCTTCCCAATATCACTTTGCCAATTCCACAAGAACTGTATTAGCGAAAGGCTTCTTGAGGGGAAAGCTGTAACTCTGTGAGATGATTTCACAGAACACAAAGAAGTTTCTCAGAAAGCTTCTTTCTCTTTGTTATCGGAGGATATTTCCTTTGGCCCTAGAGTCTTCAAAGGGATCCGAAATATCTTTTCTCAGATTCCACAGAAATAAGGCTAGCAAAGAGATCTACGAAACGGAGATGTAGCTCTGTGAGATGAATTAACAGAACACTAAGCAGTTTCTCAAAAAGCTTCTTTCCAGATTTCATCTGAGGATATTTCCTTTTTCACCATAGCCCTCTATGGGCTTCGTAATATCACTTTGCCAATTCCAGAAGAACTGTCTTAGCGAAAGGCTTCTTGAGGGGAAAGTTGTAACTCTGTGAGATGATTTCACAGAACACAAAGAAGTTTCTCAGAAAGCTTCTTTCTCTTTGTTATCGGAGGATATTTCCTTTGGCCCTATAGTCTTCAAAGGGATCCGAAATATCTGTTCTCAGATTCCACAGAAAGAAGGCTAGGAAAGAGATACACGAAATACAGATGTAACTCTGTGAGTGGAAGTCACACACCACAGAGCAGTTTCTCAGAAAGCTTCTTTCCATATTTCATCTGAGGATATTTCCTTTTTCACTATAGCCCTCTATGGGCTTCCAAATATCACTTTGCCAATTCCACAAGAACTGTCTTAGCGAAAGGCTTCTTGAGGGGAAAGCTGTAACTCTGTGAGATGATTTCACAGAACACAAAGAAGTTTCTCAGAAAGCTTCTTTCCCTTTGTTATCGGAGGATATTTCCTTTGGCCCTATAGTCTTCAAAGGGATCCGAAATATCTGTTCTCAGATTCCACAGAAATAAGGCTAGCAAAGAGATCTACGAAACACAGATGTAACTCTGTGAGATGAATTCACAGAACACTAAGCAGTTTCTCAGAAAGCTTCTTTCCAGATTTCATCTGAGGATATTTCCTTTTTCACCATAGCCCTCTATGGGCTTCCAAATATCACTTTGCCAATTCCATAAGAACTGTCTTAGCGAAAGGCTTCTTGAGGGGAAAGCTGTAACTCTGTGAGATGATTTCACAGAACACAAAGAAATTTCTCAGAAAGCTTCTTTTCTTTGTTATCGGAGGATATTTCCTTTGGCCTTATAGTCTTCAAAGGGATCCGAAATATCTGTTCTCAGATTCCACAGAAATAAGGGTAGCAAAGAGATCTACGAAACACAGATGTAACTCTGTGAGATGAATTCACAGAACACTAAGCAGTTTCTCAGAAAGCTTGTTTCCAGATTTCATCTGAGAATATTTTCTTTTTCACCATAGCCCTCTATGGGCTTCCAAATATCACTTTGCCAATTCCACAAGAACTGTATTAGCGAAAGGCTTCTTGAGGGGAAAGCTGTAACTCTGTGAGATGATTTCACAGAACACAAAGAAGTTTCTCAGAAAGCTTCTTTCTCTTTGTTATCGGAGGATATTTCCTTTGGCCCTAGAGTCTTCAAAGGGATCCGAAATATCTTTTCTCAGATTCCACAGAAATAAGGCTAGCAAAGAGATCTACGAAACAGAGATGTAGCTCTGTGAGATGAATTAACAGAACACTAAGCAGTTTCTCAGAAAGCTTCTTTCCAGATTTCATCTGAGGATATTTCCTTTTTCACCATAGCCCTCTATGGGCTTCGTAATATCACTTTGCCAATTCCACAAGAACTGTCTTAGCGAAAGGCTTCTTGAGGGGAAAGTTGTAACTCTGTGAGATGATTTCACAGAACACAAAGAAATTTCTCGGAAAGCTTCTTTCTCTTTGTTATCGGAGGATATTTCCTTTGGCCCTATAGTCTTCAAAGGGATCCGAAATATCTGTTCTCAGATTCCACAGAAATAAGGCTAGCAAAGTGATCTACGAAACACAGATGTAACTCTTTGAAATGAATTCACAGAACACTAAGCAGTTTCTCAGAAAGCTTCTTTCCAGATTTCATCTGAGAATATTTTCTTTTTCACCATAGCCCTCTATGGGCTTCCCAATATCACTTTGCCAATTCCACAAGAACTGTATTAGCGAAAGGCTTCTTGAGGGGAAAGCTGTAACTCTGTGAGATGATTTCACAGAACACAAAGAAGTTTGTCAGAAAGCTTCCTTCTCTTTGTTATCGGAGGATATTTCCTATGGCCCTATAGTCTTCAAAGGGATCTGAAATATCTGTTCTCAGATTCCACAGAAATAAGGCTAGCAAAGAGATACATGAAGTACAGATGTAACTCTGAGAGTGGAAGTCACACATCACAGAGCAGTTTCTCAGAAAGCTTCTTTCCAGATTTCATCTGAGGATATTTCCTTTTTCACCATAGCCCTCTATGGGCTTCCAAATATCACTTTGCCAATTCCACAAGAACTGTCTTAGCGAAAGGCTTCTTGAGGGGAAAGCTGTAACTCGGTGAGATGATTTCACAGAACACAAAGAAGTTTCTCAGAAAGCTTCTTTCTCTTTGTTATCGGAGGATATTTCCTTTGGCCCTATAGTCTTCAAAGGGATCCGAAATATCTGTTCTCAGATTCCACAGAAAGAAGGCTAGCAAAGAAATCCACGAAATACAGATGTAACTCTGTGAGATGAATTAACAAAACACTAAGCAGATTCTCTGAAAGCTTCTTTCCAGATTTCATCGATATTTCCTTTTTCACCATAGCCCTCTATGGGCTTCCAAATATCACTTTGCAAAATCCACAAGAACTGTCTTAGCGAAAGGCTTCTTGAGGGGAAAGCTGTAACTCTGTGAGATGATTTCACAGAACACAAAGAAGTTTCTCAGAAAGCTTCTTTCTCTTTGTTATCGGAGGATATTTCCTTTGGCCCTATAGTCTTCAAAGGGATCCGAAATATCTGTTCTCAGATTCCACAGAAATAAGGCTAGCAAAGAGATCTACGAAACACAGATGTAACTCTGTGAGATGAATTCACAGAACACTAAGCAGTTTCTCAGAAAGCTTCTTTCCAGATTTCATCTGAGGATATTTCCTTTTTCACCATAGCCCTCTATGGGCTTCCAAATATCACTTTGCCAATTCCACAAGAACTGTCTTAGCGAAAGTCTTCTTGAGGGGAAAGCTGTAACTCTGTGAGATGATTTCACAGAACACAAAGAAATTTCTCAGAAAGCTTCTTTCTCTTTGTTATCGGAGGATATTTCCTTTGGCCCTATAGTCTTCAAAGGGATCCGAAATATCTGTTCTCAGATTCCACAGAAATAAGGCTAGCAAAGAGATCTACGAAACACAGATGTAACTCTGTGAAATGAATTCACAGAACACTAAGCAGTTTCTCAGAAAGCTTCTTTCCAGATTTCATCTGAGAATATTTTCTTTTTCACCATAGCCCTCTATGGGCTTCCAAATATCACTTTGCCAAATCCACAAGAACTGTCTTAGCGAAAGGCCTCTTGAGGGGAAAGCTGTAATTCTGTGAGATGATTTCACAGAACACAAAGAAGTTTCTCAGAAAGCTTCCTTCTCTTTGTTATCGGAGGATATTTCTTTGGCCCTATAATCTTCAAAGGGATCCGAAATATCTGTTCTCAGATTCCACAGAAATAAAGCTAGCAAAGAGATCTACGAACACAGATGTAACTCTGTGTGATGAATTAACAGAACACTAAGCAGTTTCTCAGAAAGCTTCTTTTCAGATTTCATCTGAGGATATTTCCTTTTTCACCATAGCCCTCTATGGGCTTCGAAATATCACTTTGCCAATTCCACAAGAACTGTCTTAGCGAAAGGCTTCTTGAGGGGAAAGCTGTAACTCTGTGAGATGATTTCACAGAACACAAAGAAGTTTCTCAGAAAGCTTCTTTCTCTTTGTTATCGGAGGATATTTCCTTTGGCCCTATAGTCTTCAAAGGGATTCGAAATATCTGTTCTCAGATTCCAAAAAAAAAAAGGCTAGGAAACAGATACACGAAATACAGATGTAACTCTGTGAGTGGAAGTCACACATCACAGAGCAGTTTCTCAGAAAGCTTCTTTCCAGGTTTCATCTGAGGATATTTCCTTTTTCACCATAGCCCTCTATGGGCTTCGAAATATCACCTTGCCAATTCCCCAAGAACTGTCTTAGCGAAAGGCTTCTTGAGGGGAAAGCTGTAACTCTGTGAGATGATTTCACAGAACACAAAGATGTTTCACAGAAAGCTTCTTTCCCTTTGTTATCGGAGGATATTTCCTTTGGCCCTATAGTCTTCAAAGGGATCCGAAATATCTGTTCTCAGATTCCACAGAAAGAAGGCTAGCAAAGAGATCCACGAAATACAGATGTAACTCTGTGAGATGAATTAATAGAACACTAAGCAGTTTCTCTGAAAGCTTCTTTCCAGATTTCATCTGAGGTTATTTCCTTTTTCACCATAGCTCTCTATGGGCTTCCAAATATCACTTTGCCAATTCCAAAAGAACTGTCTTAGCGAAAGGCTTCTTGAGGGGAAAGCTGTAACTCTGTGAGATGATTTCACAGAACACAAAGAAGTTTCTCAGAAAGCTTCTTTCTCTTTGTTATCGGAGGATATTTCCTTTGGCCTTATAGTCTTCAAAGGGATCCGAAATATCTGTTCTCAGATTCCACAGAAAGAAGGGTAGCAAAGAGATCTACGAAACACAGATGTAACTCTGTGAGATGAATTCACAGAACACTAACAGTTTCTCAGAAAGCTTCTTTCCAGATTTCATCTGAGAATATTTTCTTTTTCACCATAGCCCTCTATGGGCTTCCCAATATCACTTTGCCAATTCCACAAGAACTGTATTAGCGAAAGGCTTCTTGAGGTGAAAGCTGTAACTCCGTGAGATGATTTCACAGAACACAAAGAAGTTTCTCAGAAAGCTTCTTTCTCTTTGTTGTCGGAGGATATTTCCTTTGGCCCTATACTCTTCAAAGGGATCCGAAATATCTTTTCTCAGATTCCACAGAAATAAGGCTAGCAAAGAGATCTACGAAACAGAGATGTAGCTCTGTGATATGAATTAAGAGAACACTAAGCAGTTTCTCAGAAAGCTTCTTTCCAGATTTCATCTGAGGATATTTCCTTTTTCACCATAGCCCTCTATGGGCTTCCCAATATCACTTTGCCAATTCCACAAGAACTGTCTTAGCGAAAGGCTTCTTGAGGGGAAAGGTGTAACTCTGTGAGATGATTTCACAGAACACAAAGAAGTTTCTCAGAAAGCTTCTTTCTCTTTGTTATCGGAGGATATTTCCTTTGGCCCAATAGTCTTCAAAGGGATCCGAAATATCTGTTCTCAGATTCCACAGAAGGAAGGCTAGGAAAGAGATAGACGAAATACAGATGTAACTCTGTGAGTGGAAGTCACACACCACAGAGCAGTTTCTCAGAAAGCTTCTTTCCAGATTTCATCTGAGGATATTTCCTTTTTCACCATAGCCCTCTATGGGCTTGCCAATATCACTTTGCCAATTCCACAAGAACTGTCTTAGCGAAAGGCTTCTTGAGGGGAAAGCTGTAACTCTGTGAGATGATTTCACAGAACATAAAGAAGTTTCTCAGAAAGCTACTTTCCCTTTGTTATCGGAGGATATTTCCTTTGGCCCTATAGTCTTCAAAGGGATCCGAAATATCTGTTCTCAGATTCCACAGAAAGAAGGCTAGCAAAGAGATCCACGAAATACAGATGTAACTCTGTGAGATGAATTCACAGAACACTAAGCAGTTTCTCAGAAAGCTTCTTTCCAGATTTCATCTGAGGATATTTCCTTTTTCACCATAGCCCCCTATGGTCTTCCAAATATCACTTTGCCAATTCCACAAGAACTATCTTAGCGAAAGGCTTCTTGAGGGGAAAGCTGTAACTCTGTGAGATGATTTCACAGAACACAAAGAAGTTTCTCAGAAAGCTTCTTTCCCTTTGTTATCGGAGGATATTTCCTTTGGCCCTACAGTCTTCAAAGGGATCCGAAATATCTGTTCTCAGATTCCACAGAAAGAAGGCTAGCAAAGAGATCCACGAAATACAGATGTAACTCTGTGAGATGAATTAACAGAACACTAAGTAGTTTCTCAGAAAGCTTCTTTCCAGATTTCATGTGGGGATATTTCCTTTTTCACCATAGCCCTCTAGGGGCTTCCAAATATCACTTTGCCAATTCCACAAGAACTGTCTTAGTGAAAGGCTTCTTGAGGGGAAAGCTGTAACTCTGTGAGATGATTTCACAGAACACAAGGAAGTTTCTCAGAAAGCTTCTTTCTCCTTGTTATCGGAGGATATTTCCTTTGGCCCTATAGTCTTCAAAGGGATCCGAAATATCTGTTTTCAGATTCCACAGAAATAAGGCTAGCAAGGAGATCTACGAAACACTGATAACTCTGTGAGATGAATTCACAGAACACTAAGCAGTTTCTCAGAAAGCTTCTTTCCAGATTTCATCTGCGGATATTTCCTTTTTCACCATAGCCCTCTATGGGCTTCCAAATATCACTTTGCCAATTCCACAAGAACTGTCTTAGCGAAAGGCTTCTTGAGGGGAAAGCTGTAACTCTGTGAGATGATTTAACAGAACACAAAGAAGTTTCTCAGAATGCTTCCTTCTCTTTGTTATCGGAGGATATTTCCTATGGTCCTATACCCTTCAAAGGGATCTGAAATATCTGTTCTCAGATTCCACAGAAATAAGGCTAGCAAAGAGATCCATGAAGTACAGATGTAACTCTGAGAGTGGAATTCACACATCACAGAGCAGTTTCTCAGAAAGATTCTTTCCAGATTTCATCTGAGGATATTTCCTTTTTTCACCATAGCCCTTTATGGGCTTCCAAATATCACTTTGCCAATTCCACAAGAACTGTCTTAGCGAAAGGCTTCCTGAGGGGAAAGCTGTAACACTGTGAGATGATTTCACAGAACTCAAAGAAGTTTCTCAGAAAGCTTCTTTCTCTTTGTTATCGGAGGATATTTCCTTTGGCCCTATAGTCTTCAAAGGGATCCGAAATATCTGTTCTCAGATTCCACAGAAAGAAGGCTAGGAAAGAGATACACGAAATACAGATGTAACTCAGTGAGTGGAAGTCAAACATCACAGAGCAGTTTCTCAGAAAGCTTCTTTCCAGATTTCATCTGAGGATATTTCCTATTTCACCATAGCCCTCTATGGGCTTCCAAATATCACTTTGCCAATTCCACAAGAACTGTCTTAGCGAAAGGCTTCTTGAGGGGAAAGCTGTAACTCTGTGAGATGATTTCACAGAACACAAAGATGTTTCTCAGAAAGCTTCTTTCCCTTTGTTTTCGGAGGATATTTCCTTTGGCCCTATAGTATTCAAAGGGATCCGAAATATCTGTTCTCAGATTCCACAGAAATAAGGCTAGCAAGGAGATCTACGAAACACAGATGTAACTCTGTGAGATGAATTCACAGAACACTAAGCAGTTTCTCAGAAAGCTTCTTTCCAGATTTCATCTGAGGATATTTCCTTTTTCACCATAGCCCTCTATGGGCTTCCAAATATCACTTTGCCAATTCCACAAGAACTGTCTTAGCGAAAGGCTTCTGGAGGGGAAAGCTGTAACTCTGTGAGATGATTTCACAGAACACAAAGAAATTTCTCAGAAAACTTCTTTTCTTTGTTATCGGAGGATATTTCCCTGGCCTTTTAGTCTTCCAAGGGATCCGAAATATCTGTTCTCAGATTCCACAGAAATAAGGGGAGCAAAGAGATCTTCGAAACACAGATGTAACTCTGTGAGATGAATTCACAGAACACTAAGCAGTTTCTCAGAAAGCTTCTTTCCAGATTTCATCTGAGAATATTTTCTTTTTCACCATAGCCCTCTATGGGCTTCGAAATATCACTTTGCCAATTCCACAAGAACTGTCTTAGCGAAAGGCTTCTTGAGTGAAAAGCTGTAACTCTGTGAGATGATTTCACAGAACACAAAGAAATTTCTCAGAAAGCTTCTTTTCTTTGTTATCGGAGGATATTTCCTTGGCCTTTTAGTCTTCAAAGGGATCTGAAATATCTGTTCTCAGATTCCACAGAAATAAGGTTAGCAAAGAGATCTACGAAACACAGATGTAACTCTGTGAGATGAATTCACAGAACACTAAGCAGTTTCTCAGAAAGCTTCTTTCCAGATTTCATCTGAGAATATTTTCTTTTTCACCATAGCCCTCTATGGGCTTCCCAATATCACTTTGCCAATTCCACAAGAACTGTATTAGCGAAAGGCTTCTTGAGGGGAATGCTGTAACTCTGTGAGATGATTTCACAGAACATAAAGAAGTTTCTCAGAAAGCTTCTTTCTCTTTGTTATCGGAGGATATTTCCCTTGGCCCTATAGTCTTCAAAGGGATCCGAAATATCTGTTCTCAGATTCCACAGAAATAAGGCTAGCAAAGAGATCTACGAAACAGAGATGTAGCTCTGTGAGATGAATTCACAGAACACTAAGCAGTTTCTCAGAAAGCTTCTTTCCAGATTTCATCTGAGAATATTTTATTTTTCACCATAGCCCAATATGGGCTTCCCAATATCACTTTGCCAATTCCACAAGAACTGTATTAGCGAAAGACTTCTTGAGGGGAAAGCTGTAGCTCTGTGAGATGATTTCACAGAACACAAAGAAGTTTCTCAGAAAGCTTCTTTCTCTTTGTTATCGGAGGATATTTCCTTTGGCCCTATAGTCTTCAAAGGGATCCGAAATATCTGTTCTCAGATTCCACAGAAAGAAGGCTAGGAAAGAGATACACGAAATACAGATGTAACTCTGTGAGTGGAAGTCACACACCACAGAGCAGTTTCTCAGAAAGCTTCTTTCCAGATTTCATCTGAGAGTATTTTCTTTTTCACCATAGCCCTCTATGGGCTTCGAAATATCACTTTGCCAATTCCACAAGAACTGTCTTAGCGAAAGGCTTCTTGAGGGAAAAGCTGTAACTCTGTGAGATGATTTCACAGAACACAAAGAAATTTCTCAGAAAGCTTCTTTTCTTTGTTATCGGAGGATGTTTCCCTGGCCTTTTAGTCTTCAAAGGGATCCGAAATATCTGTTCTCAGATTCCACAGAAATAAGGGTAGCAAAGAGATCTACGAAACACAGATGTAACTCTGTGAGATGAATTCACCGAACACTAAGCAGTTTCTCAGAAAGCTTCTTTCCAGATTTCATCTGAGAATATTTTCTTTTTCACCATAGCCCTCTCTGGGCTTCCCAATATCACTTTGCCAATTCCACAAGAACTGTATTAGCGAAAGGCTTCTTGAGGGGAAAGCTGTAACTCTGTGAGATGATTTCACAGAACACAAAGAAGTTTCTCAGAAAGCTTCTTTCTCTTTGTTATCGGAGGATATTTCCTTTGGCCCTATAGTCTTCAAAGGGATCCGAAATATCTTTTCTCAGATTCCACAGAAATAAGGCTAGCAAAGAGATCTACGAAACACAGATGTAACTCTGTGAGATGAATTCACAGAACACTAAGCAGTTTCTCAGAAAGCTTCTTTCCAGATTTCATCTGAGGATATTTCCTTTTTCACCATAGCCCTCTATGGGCTTCGAAATATCACTTTGCCAATTCCACAAGAACTGTCTTAGCGAAAGGCTTCTTGAGGGGAAAGCTGTAACTCTGTGAGATGATTTCACAGAACACAAAGAAGTTTCTCAGAAAGCTTCTTTCTCTTTGTTATCGGAGGATATTTCCGTTGGCCCGTCAGTCTTCAAAGGGATCCGAAATATCTGTTCTCAGATTCCACAGAAAGAAGGCTAGGAAAGAGATACACGAAATACAGATGTAACTCTGTGAGTGGAAGTCACACACCACAGAGCAGTTTCTCAGAAGGCTTCTTTCCAGATTTCATCTGAGGATATTTCCTTTTTCACCATAGCCCTCTATGGGCTTCCAAATATCACTTTGCCAATTCCACAAGAACTGTCTTAGCGAAAGGCTTCTTGAGGGGAAAGCTGTAACTCTGTGAGATGATTTCACAGAACACAAAGAAGTTTCTCAGAAAGCTTCTTTCTCTTTGTTATCGGAGGATATTTCCGTTGGCCCCATAGTCTTCAAAGGGATCCGAAATATCTGTTCTCAGATTCCACAGAAATAAGGCTAGCAAAGAGATCTAAGAAACACAGATGTAACTCTGTGAGATGAATTCACAGAACACTAAGCAGTTTCTCAGAAAGCTTCTTTCCAGATTTCATCTGAGGATATTTCCTTTTTCAACATAGCCATCTATGGGCTTCCAAATATCACTTTGCCAATTCCACAAGAGCTGTCTTAGCGAAAGGCTTCTTGCGGGGAAAGCTGTAACACTGTGAGATGATTTCACAGAACACAAAGAAGTTTCTCAGAAAGCTTCCTTCTCTTTCTTATCGGAGGATATTTCCTATGGCCCTATAGTCTTCAAAGGGATCCGAAATATCTGTTCTCAGATTCCACAGAAATAAGACTAGCAAAGAGATCCATGAAGTACATATGTAACTCTGAGAGTGGAAGTCACACATCACAGAGCAGTTTCTCAGAAAGCTTCTTTCCAGATTTCATCTGAGAATATTTCCTTTTTTCACCACAGCCCTTTATGGGCTTCCTAATATCACTTTGCCAATTCCACAAGAACTGTCTTAGCCAAAGGCTTCTTGAGGGGAAAGCTGTAACTCTGTGAGATGATTTCACAGAACACAAAGAAGTTTCTCAGAAAGCTTCTTTCTCTTTGTAATCGGAGGATATTTCCTTTGACCCTATAGTCTTCAAAGGGATCCGAAATATCTGTTCTCAGATTCCACAGAAAGAAGGCTAGGAAAGAGATACACGAAATACAGACGTAACTCTGTGAGTGGAAGTCACACATCACAGAGCAGTTTGTCAGAAAGCTTCTTTCCAGATTTCATCTGAGGATATTTCCTTATTCACCATAGCCCTCTATGGGCTTCCAAATATCACTTTGCCAATTCCACAAGAACTGTATTAGCGAAAGTCTTCTGGAGGGGAAAGTTGTAACTCTGTGAGATGATTTCACAGAACACAAAGAAATTTCTCAGAAAGCTTCTTTTCTTTGTTATCGGAGGATATTTCCTTTGGCCCTATAGTCTTCAAAGGGATCCGAAATATCTGTTCTCAGATTCCACAGAAATAAGGCTAGCAAAGAGATATACGAAACACAGATGTAACTCTGTGAGATGAATTCACAGAACACTAAGCAGTTTCTCAGAAAGCTTCTTTCCAGATTTCATCTGAGAATATTTTCTTTTTCACCATAGCCCTCTATGGGCTTCCAAATATCACTTTGCCAATTCCACAAGAACTGTATTAGCGAAAGGCTTCTTGAGGGGAAAGCTGCAACTCTGTGAGATGATTTCACAGAACACAAAGAAGTTTCTCAGAAAGCTTCTGTCTCTTTGTTATCGGAGGATATTTTCTTTGGCCCTATAGTCTTCAAAGGGATCCGAAATATCTGTTCTGAGATTCCACAGAAATAAGGCTAGCAAAGAGATCTACGAAACACAGATGTAACTCTGTGAGATGAATTCACAGAACACTAAGCAGTTTCTCAGAAAGCTTCTTTCCAGATTTCATCCGAGGATATTTCCTTTTTCACCATAGCCCTCTATGGGCTTCCAAATATCACTTTGCCAGTTCCACAAGAACTGTCTTAGCGAAAGGCTTCTTGAGGGGAAAGCTGTAACTCTGTGAGATGATTTCACAGAACACAAAGAAGTTTCTCAGAAAGCTTCTTTCTCTTTGTTATCGAAGGATATTTCCTTTGGCCGTATCGTCTTCAAAGGGATCCGAAATATCTGTTCTCAGATTCCACAGAAATAAGGCTAGCAAAGAGATCTAGGAAACACAGATGTAACTCTGTGAGATGATTTCACAGAACACTAAGCAGTTTCTCAGAAAACTTCTTTCCAGATTTCATCTGAGGATATTTCCTTTTTCACCATAGCCATCTATGGGCTTCCAAATATCACTTTGCCAATTCCACAAGAACTGTCTTAGCGAAAGGCTTCTTGAGGGGAAAGCTGTAACTCTGTGAGATGATTTCACAGAACACAAAGAAGTTTCTCAGAAAGCTTCTTTCTCTTTGTTATCGGAGGATATTTCCGTTGGCCCCATAGTCTTCAAAGGGATCCGAAATATCTGTTCTCAGATTCCACAGAAATAAGGCTAGCAAAGAGATCCACGAAATACAGATGTAACTCTGTGAGATGAATTCACAGAAAACTAAGCAGTTTCTCAGAAAGCTTCTTTCCAGATTTCATCTGAGGATATTTCCTTTTTCACCATAGCCATCTATGGGCTTCCAAATATCACTTTGCCAATTCCACAAGAACTGTCTTAGCGAAAGGCTTCTTGAGGGGAAAGCTGTAACTCTGTGAGATGATTTCACAGAAGACAAAGAAGTTTCTCAGAAAGCTTCTTTCTCTTTGCTTTCGGAGGATATTTCCCTTGGCCCTATAGTCTTCAAAGGGATCCGAAATATCTGTTCTGAGATTCCACAGAAATAAGGCTAGCAAAGAGATCTACGAAACACAGATGTAACTCTGTGAGATGAATTCACAGAACACTAAGCAGTTTCTCAGAAAGCTTCTTTCCAGATTTCATCCGAGGATATTTCCTTTTTCACCATAGCCCTCTATGGGCTTCCAAATATCACTTTGCCAGTTCCACAAGAACTGTCTTAGCGAAAGGCTTCTTGAGGGGAAAGCTGTAACTCTGTGAGATGATTTAACAGAACACAAAGAAGTTTCTCAGAAAGCTTCTTTCTCTTTGTTATCGCAGGATATTTCCTTTGGCCGTATCGTCTTCAAAGGGATCCGAAATATCTGTTCTTAGATTCCACAGAAATAAGGCTAGCAAAGAGATCTACGAAACACAGATGTAACTCTGTGAGATGAATTCACAGAACACTAAGCAGTTTCTCAGAAAGCTTCTTTCCAGATTTCATCTGAGGATATTTCCTTTTTCACCATAGCCCTCTATGGGCTTCCAAATATCACTTTGCCAATTCCACAAGAACTGTCTTAGCGAAAGGCTTCTTGAGGGGAAAGCTGTAAGTCTGTGAGATGATTTCACAGAACACAAAGAAGTTTCTCAGAAAGCTTCTTTCTCTTTGTTATCGGAGGATATTTCCTTTGGCCCTATAGTCTTCAAAGGGATCTGAAATATCTGTTCTCAGATTCCACAGAAATAAGGCTAGCAAGGAGATCTACGAAACACAGATGTAACTCTGTGAGATGAATTCACAGAACACTAAGCAGTTTCTCAGAAAGCTTCTTTCCAGATTCCATCTGAGGATATTTCTATTTTCAACATAGCCCTCTATGGGCTTCCAAATATCACTTTGCCAGTTCCACAAGAACTGTCTTAGCGAAAGCCTTCCTGAGGGGAAAGCTGTAACTCTGTGAGATGATTTCACAGAACGCAAAGAAGTTTCTCAGAAAGCTTCTTTCTCTTTGTTATCGGAGGATATTTCCTTTGGCCCTATAGTCTTCAAAGGGATCCGAAATATCTGTTCTCAGATTCCACAGAAATAAGGCTAGCAAAGTGATCTACGAAACACAGATGTAACTCTGTGAGATGAATTCAGAGAACACTAAGCAGTTTCTCAGAAAGCTTCTCTCCAAATTTCATCTGAGAATATTTTCTTTTTCACCATAGCCCTCTATGGGCTTCCAAATATCACTTTGCCAATTCCACAAGAACTGTATTAGCGAAAGGCTTCTTGAGGGGAAAGCTGTAACTCTGTGAGATGATTTCACAGAACACAAAGAAGTTTCTCAGAAAGCTTCTTTCTCTTTGTTATCGGAGGATATTTCCTTTGGCCCTATAGTCTTCAAAGGGATCCGAAATATCTGTTCTCAGATTCCACAGAAATAAGGCTAGCAAAGAGATCTACGAAACACAGATGTAACTCTGTGAGATGAATTCACAGAACACTAAGCAGTTTCTCAGAAAGCTTCTTTCCAGATTTCATCTGAGGATATTTCCGTTTTCACCATAGCCCTCTATGGGCTTCCAAATATCACTTTGCCAATTCCACAAGAACTGTCTTAGCGAAAGGCTTCTTGAGGGGAAAGCTGTACCTCTGTGAGATGATTTCACAGAACACAAAGAAATTTCTCAGAAAGCTTCTTTTCTTTGTTATCGGAGGATATTTCCTTTGGCCCTATAGTCTTCAAAGGGATCCGAAATATCTGTTCTCAGATTCCACAGAAATAAGGCTAGCAAAGAGATCTACGAAAAACAGATGTAACTCCGTGAGATGAATTCACAGAACAATAAGCAGTTTCTCAGAAAGCTTCTTTCCAGATTTCATCTGAGAATATTTTCTTTTTCACCATAGCCCTCTATGGGCTTCCCAATATCACTTTGCCAATTCCACAAGAACTGTATTAGCGAAAGGCTTCTTGAGGGGAAAGCTGAAACTCTGTGAGATGATTTCACAGAACACAAAGAAGTTTCTCAGAAAGCTTCTTTCTCTTTGTTATCGGAGGATATTTCCTTTGGCCCTATAGTCTTCAAAAGGATCCGAAATATCTGTTCTCAGATTCCACAGAAAGAAGGCTAGCAAAGAGATCCACGAAATACAGATGTAACTCTGTGAGATGAATTAACAGAACATTAAGCAGTTTCTCTGAAAGCTTCTTTCCAGATTTCATCTGAGGATATTTCCTTTTTCACCATAGCCCTCTATGGGCTTCCAAATATCACTTTGCCAATTCCAAAAGAACTGTCTTAGCGAAAGGCTTCTTGAGGGGAAAGCTGTAACTCTGTGAGATGATTTCACAGAACACAAAGAAGTTTCTCAGAAAGCTTCTTTCTCTTTGTTATCGGAGGATATTTCCTTTGGCCCTATAGTCTTCAAAGGGATCCGAAATATCTGTTCTCAGATTCCACAGAAATAAGGCTAGCAAAGTGATCTACGAAACACAGATGTAACTCTGTGAGATGAATTCAGAGAACACTAAGCAGTTTCTCAGAAAGCTTCTCTCCAAATTTCATCTGAGAATATTTTCTTTTTCACCATAGCCCTCTATGGGCTTCCAAATATCACTTTGCCAATTCCACAAGAACTGTATTAGCGAAAGGCTTCTTGAGGGGAAAGCTGTAACTCTGTGAGATGATTTCACAGAACACAAAGAAGTTTCTCAGAAAGCTTCTTTCTCTTTCTTATCGGAGGATATTTCCTTTGGCCCTATAGTCTTCAAAGGGATCCGAAATATCTGTTCTGAGATTCCACAGAAATAAGGCTGGCAAAGAGATCTAAGAATCACAGATGTAACTCTGTGAGATGAATTCACAGAACACTAAGCAGTTTCTCAGAAAGCTTCTTTCCAGATTTCATCCCAGGATATTTCCTTTTTCACCATAGCCCTCTATGGGCTTCCAAATATCACTTTGCCAATTCCACAAGAACTGTCTTAGCGAAAGGCTTCTTGAGGGGAAAGCTGTAACTCTGTGAGATGATTTCACAGAACACAAAGAAGTTTCTCAGAAAGCTTCTTTCTCTTTGTTATCGGAGGATATTTCTTTGGCCGTATCGTCTTCAAAGGGATCCCAAATATCTGTTCTCAGATTCCAGAGAAATAAGCCTAGCAAAGAGATCTAAGAAACACAGATGTAACTCTGTGAGATGAAAAAACAGAACACTAAGCAGTTTCTCAGAAAGCTTCTTTCCAGATTTCATCTGAGGATATTTCCTTTTTCACCATAGCCCTCTATGGGCTTCCAAATATCACTTTGCCAATTCCACAAGAACTGTCTTAGCGAAAGGCTTCTTGAGGGGAAAGCTGTAACTCTGTGAGATGATTTCACAGAACACAAAGAAATTTCTCAGAAAGCTTCTTTTTTTGTTATCGGAGGATATTTCCTTTGGCCCTATAGTCTTCAAAGGGATCCGAAATATCTGTTCTCAGATTCCACAGAAATAAGGCTAGCAAAGAGATCTACGAAAAACAGATGTAACTCCGTGAGATGAATTCACAGAACACTAAGCAGTTTCTCAGAAAGCTTCTTTCCAGATTTCATCTGAGAATATTTTCTTTTTCACCATAGCCCTCTATGGGCTTCCCAATATCACTTTGCCAATTCCACAAGAACTGTATTAGCGAAAGGCTTCTTGAGGGGAAAGCTGAAACTCTGTGAGATGATTTCACAGAACACAAAGAAGTTTCTCAGAAAGCTTCTTTCTCTTTGTTATCGGAGGATATTTCCTTTGGCCCTATAGTCTTCAAAAGGATCCGAAATATCTGTTCTCAGATTCCACAGAAAGAAGGCTAGCAAAGAGATCCACGAAATACAGATGTAACTCTGTGAGATGAATTAACAGAACATTAAGCAGTTTCTCTGAAAGCTTCTTTCCAGATTTCATCTGAGGATATTTCCTTTTTCACCATAGCTCTCTATGGGCTTCCAAATATCACTTTGCCAATTCCAAAAGAACTGTCTTAGCGAAAGGCTTCTTGAGGGGAACGCTGTAACTCTGTGAGATGATTTCACAGAACACAAAGAAGTTTCTCAGAAAGCTTCTTTCTCTTTGTTATCGGAGGATATTTCCTTTGGCCCTATAGTCTTCAAAGGGATCCGAAATATCTGTTCTCAGATTCCACAGAAATAAGGCTAGCAAAGAGATCTACGAAACACAGATGTAACTCTGTGAGATGAATTCAGAGAACACTAAGCAGTTTCTCAGAAAGCTTCTTTCCAAATTTCATCTGAGAATATTTTCTTTTTCACCATAGCCCTCTATGGGCTTCCAAATATCACTTTGCCAATTCCACAAGAACTGTATTAGCGAAAGGCTTCTTGAGGGGAAAGCTGTAACTCTGTGAGATGATTTCACAGAACACAAAGAAGTTTCTCAGAAAGCTTCTTTCTCTTTGTTATCGGAGGATATTTTCTTTGGCCCTATAGTCTTCAAAGGGATCCGAAATATCTGTTCTGAGATTCCACAGAAATAAGGCTAGCAAAGAGATCTACGAAACACAGATGTAACTCTGTGAGATGAATTCACAGAACACTAAGCAGTTTCTCAGAAAGCTTCTTTCCAGATTTCATCCGAGGATATTTCCTTTTTCACCATAGCCCTCTATGGGCTTCCAAATATCACTTTGCCAGTTCCACAAGAACTGTCTTAGCGAAAGGCTTCTTGAGGGGAAAGCTGTAACTCTGTGAGATGATTTCACAGAACACAAAGAAGTTTCTCAGAAAGCTTCTTTCTCTTTGTTATCGAAGGATATTTCCTTTGGCCGTATCGTCTTCAAAGGGATCCGAAATATCTGTTCTCAGATTCCACAGAAATAAGGCTAGCAAAGAGATCTACGAAACACAGATGTAACTCTGTGAGATGAATTCACAGAACACTAAGCAGTTTCTCAGAAAACTTCTTTCCAGATTTCATCTGAGGATATTTCCTTTTTCACCATAGCCATCTATGGGCTTCCAAATATCACTTTGCCAATTCCACAAGAACTGTCTTAGCGAAAGGCTTCTTGAGGGGAAAGCTGTAACTCTGTGAGATGATTTCACAGAACACAAAGAAGTTTCTCAGAAAGCTTCTTTCTCTTTGTTATCGGAGGATATTTCCGTTGGCCCCATAGTCTTCAAAGGGATCCGAAATATCTGTTCTCAGATTCCACAGAAATAAGGCTAGCAAAGAGATCTAAGAATCACAGATGTAACTATGTGAGATGAATTCACAGAACACTAAGCAGTTGCTCAGAAAGCTTCTTTCCAGATTTCATCTGAGGATATTTCCTTTTTCACCATAGCCATCTATGGGCTTCCAAATATCACTTTGCCAATTCCACAAGAACTGTCTTAGCGAAAGGCTTCTTGAGAGGAAAGCTGTAACTCTGTGAGATGATTTCACAGAAGACAAGGAAGTTTCTCAGAAAGCTTCCTTCTCTTTCTTTTCGGAGGATATTTCCTATGGCCCTATAGTCTTCAAAGGGATCCGAAATATCTGTTCTCAGATTCCACAGAAATAAGACTAGCAAAGAGATCCATGAAGTACAGATGTAACTCTGAGAGTGGAAGTCACACATCACAGAGCAGTTTCTCAGAAAGCTTCTTTCCAGATTTCATCTGAGGATATTTCCTTTTTTCACCGTAGCCCTTTATGGGCTTCCAAATATCACTTTGCCAATTCCACAAGAACTGTCTTAGCCAAAGGCTTCTTGAGGGGAAAGCTGTAACTCTGTGAGATGATTTCACAGAACACAAAGAAGTTTCTCAGAAAGCTTCTGTCTCTTTGTAATCGGAGGATATTTCCTTTGGCCCTATAGTCTTCAAAGGGATCCGAAATATCTGTTCTCAGATTCCACAGAAAGAAGGCTAGGAAAGAGATACACGAAATACAGATGTAACTCTGTGAGTGGAAGTCACACATCACAGAGCAGTTTCTCAGAAAGCTTCTTTCCAGATTTCATCTGAGGATATTTCCTTTTTCACCATAGCCCTCTATGGGCTTCGAAATATCACTTTGCCAATTCCACAAGAACTGTCTTAGCGAAAGGCTTCTTGAGGGGAAAGCTGTAACTCTGTCAGATGATTTCCCAGAACACAAAGAGATTTCTCAGAAAGCTTCTTTCTCTTTGCTTTCGGAGGATATTTCCTTTGGCCCTATAGTCTTCAAAGGGATCCGAAATATCTGTTCTGAGATTCCACAGAAATAAGGCTAGCAAAGAGATCTACGAAACACAGATGTAACTCTGTGAGATGAATTCACAGAACACTAAGCAGTTTCTCAGAAAGCTTCTTTCCAGATTTCATCCGAGGATATTTCCTTTTTCACCATAGCCCTCTATGGGCTTCCAAATATCACTTTGCCAGTTCCACAAGAACTGTCTTAGCGAAAGGCTTCTTGAGGGGAAAGCTGTAACTCTGTGAGATGATTTCACAGAACACAAAGAAGTTTCTCAGAAAGCTTCTTTCTCTTTGTTATCGGAGGATATTTCCTTTGGCCGTATCGTCTTCAAAGGGATCCGAAATATCTGTTCTTAGATTCCACAGAAATAAGGCTAGCAAAGAGATCTACGAAACACAGATGTAACTCTGTGAGATGAATTCACAGAACACTAAGCAGTTTCTCAGAAAGCTTCTTTCCAGATTTCATCTGAGGATATTTCCTTTTTCACCATAGCCATCTATGGGCTTCCAAATATCACTTTGCCAATTCCACAAGAACTGTCTTAGCGAAAGGCTTCTTGAGGGGAAAGCTGTAAGTCTGTGAGATGATTTCACAGAACACAAAGAAGTTTCTCAGAAAGCTTCTTTCTCTTTGTTATCGGAGGATATTTCCTTTGGCCCTATAGTCTTCAAAGGGATCTGAAATATCTGTTCTCAGATTCCACAGAAATAAGGCTAGCAAAGAGATCTACGAAACACAGATGTAACTCTGTGAGATGAATTCACAGAACACTAAGCAGTTTCTCAGAAAGCTTCTTTCCAGATTTCATCTGAGGATATTTCTATTTTCAACATAGCCCTCTATGGGCTTCCAAATATCACTTTGCCAATTCCACAAGAACTGTCTTAGCGAAAGGCTTCTTGAGGGGAAAGCTGTAACTCTGTGAGATGATTTCACAGAACGCAAAGAAGTTTCTCAGAAAGCTTCTTTCTCTTTGTTATCGGAGGATATTTCCTTTGGCCCTATAGTCTTCAAAGGGATCCGAAATATCTGTTCTCAGATTCCACAGAAATAAGGCTAGCAAAGAGATCTAAGAAACACAGATGTAACTCTGTGCGATGAATTCACAGAACACTAAGCAGTTTCTCAGAAAGCTTCTTTCCAGATTTCATCTGAGGATATTTCCTTTTTCACCATAGCCCTCTATGGGCTTCCAAATATCACTTTGACAATTCCACAAGAACTGTCTTAGCGAAAGGCTTCTTGAGGGGAAAGCTGTACCTCTGTGAGATGATTTCACAGAACACAAAGAAATTTCTCAGAAAGCTTCTTTTCTTTGTTATCGGAGGATATTTCCTTTTGCCCTATAGTCTTCAAAGGGATCCGAAATATCTGTTCTCAGATTCCACAGAAATAAGGCTAGCAAAGAGATCTACGAAACACAGATGTAACTCTGTGAGATGAATTCACAGAACACTAAGCAGTTTCTCAGAAAGCTTCTTTCCAGATTTCATCTGAGAATATTTTCTTTTTCACCATAGCCCTCTATGGGCTTCCCAATATCACTTTGCCAATTCCACAAGAACTGTATTAGCGAAAGGCTTCTTGAGGGGAAAGCTGAAACTCTGTGAGATGATTTCACAGAACACAAAGAAGTTTCTCAGAAAGCTTCTTTCTCTTTGTTATCGGAGGATCTTTCCTTTGGCCCTATAGTCTTCAAAAGGATACGAAATATCTGTTCTCAGATTCCACAGAAAGAAGGCTAGCAAAGAGATCCACGAAATACAGATGTAACTCTGTGAGATGAATTAACAGAACACTAAGCAGTTTCTCTGAAAGCTTCTTTCCAGATTTCATCTGAGGATATTTCCTTTTTCACCATAGCTCTCTATGGGCTTCCAAATATCACTTTGCCAATTCCAAAAGAACTGTCTTAGCGAAAGGCTTCCTGAGGGGAAAGCTGTAACTCTGTGAGATGATTTCAGAGAACACAAAGAAGTTTGTCAGAAAGCTTCTTTCTCTTTGTTATCGGAGGATATTTCCTTTGGCCCTATAGTCTTCAAAGGGATCCGAAATATCTGTTCTCAGATTCCACAGAAATAAGGCTAGCAAAGAGATCTATGAAACACAGATGTAACTCTGTGAGATGAAATAAGAGAACACTAAGCAGTTTCTCAGAAAGCTTCTTTCCAGATTTCATCTGAGGATATTTCCTTTATCACCATAGCCCTCTATGGTCTTCCCAATATCACTTTGCCAAATCCACAAGAACTGTCTTAGCGAAAGTCTTCTTGAGGGGAAAGCTGTAACTCTGTGAGATGATTTCACAGAACACAAAGAAGTTTCTCAGAAAGCTTCTTTCTCTTTGTTATCGGAGGATATTTCCTTTGGCCCTATAGTCTTCAAAGGGATCCGAAATATCTGTTCTCAGATTCCACAGAAATAAGGCTAGCAAAGAGATCTACGAAACACAGATGTAACTCTGTAAGATGAATTAACAGAACACTAAGCAGTTTCTCAGAAAGCTTCTTTCCAGATTTCATCTGAGGATATTTCCTTTTTCACCATAGCCCTCTATGGGCTTCCAAATATCACTTGGCCAATTCCACAAGAACTGTCTTAGCGAAAGGCTTCTTGAGGGGAGAGCTGTAACTCTGGGGGATGATTTCACAGAACACAAAGAAGTTTCTCAGAAAGCTTATTTCCCTTTGTTATCGGAGGATATTTCCTTTGGCCCTATAGTCTTCAAAGGGATCCGAAATATCTGTTCTGAGATTCCACAGAAATAAGGCTAGCAAAGAGATCTACGAAACACAGATGTAACTCTGTGAGATGAATTCACAGAACACTAAGCAGTTTCTCAGAAAGCTTCTTTCCAGTTTTCATCTGAGGATATTTCCTTTTTCACCATAGCCCTCTATGGGCTTCCAAATATCACTTTGCCAGTCCCACAAGAACTGTCTTAGCGAAAGGCTTCTTGAGGGGAAAGCTGTAACTCTGTGAGATGATTTCACAGAACACAAAGAAGTTTCTCAGAATGCTTCTTTCTCTTTGTTATCGGAGGATATTTCCTTTGGCCCTATAGTCTTCAAAGGGATCCGAAATATCTGTTCTCAGATTCCACAGAAATAAGACTAGCAAAGAGATCCATGAAGTACAGATGTAACTCTGAGACTGGAAGTCACACATCACAGAGCAGTTTCTCAGAAAGCTTCTTTCCAGATTTCATCTGAGGATATTTCCTTTTTTCACCATAGCCCTTTATGGGCTTCCCAATATCACTTTGCCAATTCCACAAGAACTGTCTTAGCCAAAGGCTTCTTGAGGGGAAAGCTGTAACTCTGTGAGATGATTTCACAGAACACAAAGAAGTTTCTCAGAAAGCTTCTTTCTCTTTGTTATCGGAGGATATTTCCTTTGGCCCTACAGTCTTCAAAGGGATCCGAAATATCTGTTCTCAGATTCCACAGAAAGAAGGCTAGGAAAGAGATACACGAAATACAGATGTAACTCTGTGAGTGGAAGTCACACATCACAGAGCAGTTTCTCAGAAAGCTTCTTTCCAGATTTCATCTGAGGATATTTCCTTTTTCACCATTGCCCTCTATGGGCTTCCAAATATCACTTTGCCAATTCCACAAGAACTGTCTTAGCGAAAGGCTTCTTGAGGGGAAAGCTGTAACTCTGTGAGATGATTTCCCAGAACTCAAAGAGATTTCTCAGAAAGCTTCTTTCTCTTTGCTTTCGGAGGATATTTCCTTTGGCCCTGTAGTCTTCAAAGGGATCCGAAATATCTGTTCTCAGACTGCACAGAAATGAGGCGAGCAAAGAGATCTAAGAAACACAGATGTAACTCTGTGAGATGAATTCACAGAACACTAAGCAGTTTCTCAGAAAGCTTCTTTCCAGATTTCATCCGAGGATATTTCCTTTTTCACCATAGCCCTCTATGGGCTTCCAAATATCACTTTGCCAGTTCCACAAGAACTGTCTTAGCGAAAGGCTTCTTGAGGGGAAAGCTGTAACTCTGTGAGATGATTTCACAGAACACAAAGAAGTTTCTCAGAAAGCTTCTTTCTCTTTGTTATCGGAGGATATTTCCTTTGGCCCTATAGTCTTCAAAGGGATCCGAAATATGTGTTCTCAGATTCCACAGAAAGAAGGCTAGCAAAGAGATCTACGAAACACAGATGTAACTCTGTGAGATGAATTCACAGAACACTAAGCAGTTTCTCAGAAAGCTTCTTTCCAGATTTCATCTGAGGATATTTCCTTTTTCACCATAGCCCTCTATGGTGTTCCCAATATCACTTTGCCAAATCCACAAGAACTGTCTTAGCGAAAGGCTTCTTGAGGGGAAAGCTGTAACTCTGTGAGATGATTTCACAGAACACAAAGAAGTTTCTCAGAAAGCTTCTTTCTCTTTGTTATCGGAGGATATATCCTTTGGCCCTATAGTCTTCAAAGGGATCCGAAATATCTGTTCTCAGATTCCACAGAAATAAGGCTAGCAAAGAGATCTACGAAACACAGATGTAACTCTGTGAGATGAATTCACAGAACACTAAGCAGTTTCTCAGAAAGCTTCTTTCCAGATTTCATCTGAGGATATTTTCTTTTTCACCATAGCCCTCTATGGTGTTCCCAATATCACTTTGCCAAATCCACAAGAACTGTCTTAGCGAAAGGCTTCTTGAGGGGAAAGCTGTAACTCTGTGAGATGATTTCACAGAACACAAAGAAGTTTCTCAGAAAGCTTCTTTCTCTTTGTTATCGGAGGATATATCCTTTGGCCCTATAGTCTTCAAAGGGATCCGAAATATCTGTTCTCAGATTCCACAGAAATAAGGCTAGCAAAGAGATCTACGAAACACAGATGTAACTCTGTGAGATGAATTAACAGAACACTAAGTAGTTTCTCAGAAAGCTTCTTTCCAGATTTCATCTGAGGATATTTTCTTTTTCACCATAGCCCTCTATGGGCTTCCAAATATCACTTTACCAATTCCACAAGAACTGTCTTAGCGAAAGGCTTCTTGAGGGGAAAGCTGTAACTCTGTGAGATGATTTCACAGAACACAAAGAAGTTTCTCAGAAAGCTTCTTTCTCTTTGTTATCGGAGGATATTTCCTTTGGCCCTATAGTCTTCAAAGGGATCCGAAATATCTGTTCTCAGATTCCACAGAAATAAGGCTAGCAAAGAGAACTACGAAACACAGATGTACCTCTGTGAGATGAATTCACAGAACACTAAGCAGTTTCTCAGAAAGCTTCTTTCCAGATTTCATCTGAGAATATTTTCTTTTTCACCATAGCCCTCTATGGGCTTCCAAATATCACTTTGCCAATTCCACAAGAACTGCATTAGCGAAAGGCTTCTGAGGTGAAAGCTGTAACTCTGTGAGATGATTTCACAGAACACAAAGAAGTTTCTCAGAAAGCTTCTTTCTCTTTGTTATCGGAGGATATTTCCTTTGGCCCTGTAGTCTTCAAAGGGATCCGAAATATCTGTTCTCAGATTCCACAGAAATAAGGCGAGCAAAGAGATCTAAGAAACACAGATGTAACTCTGTGAGATGAATTCACAGAACACTAAGCAGTTTCTCAGAAAGCTTCTTTCCAGATTTCATCTGAGGATATTTCCTTTTTCACCATTGCCCTCTATGGGCTTCCAAATATCACTTGGCCAATTCCACAAGAACTTTCTTAGCGAAAGGCTTCTTGAGGGGAAAGCTGTAACTCTGTGAGATGATTTACCAGAACACAAAGAGATTTCTCAGAAAGATTCTTTCTCTTTGTTATCGGAGGATATTTCCTTTGGCCCTATAGTCTTCAAAGGGATCCGAAATATCTGTTCTCAGATTCCACAGAAATAAGGCTAGCAAAGAGATCCATGAAGTACAGATGTAACTCTGAGAGTGGAAGTCACACATCACAGAGCAGTTTCTCAGAAAGCTTCTTTCCAGATTTCATCTGAGGATATTTCCTTTTTCACCATAGCTCTCTATGGGCTTCCAAATATCACTTTGCCAATTCCAAAAGAACTGTCTTAGAGAAAGGCTTCTTGAGGGGAAAGCTTTAACTCTGTGAGAGGATTTCACAGAACGCAAAGAAGTTTCTCAGAAAGCTTCTTTCTCTTTGTTATCGGAGGATATTTCCTTTGGCCTTAGTCTTCAAAGGGATCCGAAATATCTGTTCTCAGATTCCACAGAAAGAAGGCTAGCAAAGAGATCTACGAAACACAGATGTAACTCTGTGAGATGAAATCACAGAACACTAAGCAGTTTCTCAGAAAGCTTCTTTCCAGATTTCATCTGAGGATATTTCCTTTTTCACCATAGCCCTCTATGGGCTTCCAAATATCACTTTGCCAATTCCACAAGAACTGTCTTAGTGAAAGGCTTCTTGAGGGGAAAGATGTAACTCTGTGAGATGATTTCACAGAACACAAAGAAATTTCTCAGAAAGCTTCTTTCTCTTTGTTATCGGAGGATATTTCCTTTGGCCCTATAGTCTTCAAAGGGATCCGAAATATCTGTTCTCAGATTCCACAGAAATAAGGCTAGCAAAGAGATCTACGAAACTCAGATGTAACTCTGTGAGATGAATTAACAGAACACTAAGCAGTTTCTCAGAAAGCTTCTTTCCAGATTTCATCTGAGGATATTTCCTTTTTCACCATAGCCCTCTATGGGCTTCGAAATATCACTTTGCCAATTCCACAAGAACTGTCTTAGCGAAAGGCTTCTTGAGGGGAAAGCTGTAACTCTGTGAGATGATTTCACAGAACACAAAGAAGTTTCTCAGAAAGCTTCTTTCCCTTTGTTATCGGAGGATATTTCCTTTGGCCCTATAGTCATCATAGGGATCCGAAATATCTGTTCTCAGATTGCACAGAAATAAGGCTAGCAAAGAGATCTACGAAACACAGATGTAACTCTGTGAGATGAATTCACAGAACACTAAGCAGTTTCTCAGAAAGCTTCTTTCCAGATTTCATCCGAGGATATTTCCTTTTTCACCATAGCCCTCTATGGGCTTCCAAATATCACTTTGCCAGTTCCACAAGAACTGTCTTAGCGAAAGGCTTCTTGAGGGGAAAGCTGAACTCTGTGAGATGATTTCACAGAACACAAAGAAGTTTCTCAGAAAGCTTCTTTCTCTTTGTTATCGGAGGATATTTCCTTTGGCCGTATCGTCTTCAAAGGGATCCGAAATATCTGTTCTCAGATTCACAGAAATAAGGCTAGCAAAGAGATCTACGAAACACAGATGTAACTCTGTGAGATGAATTCACAGAACACTAAGCAGTTTCTCAGAAAGCTTCTTTCCAGATTTCATCCGAGGATATTTCCTTTTTCACCATAGCCCTCTAAGGGCTTCCAAATATCACTTTGCCAGTTCCACAAGAACTGTCTTAGCGAAAGGCTTCTTGAGGGGAAAGCTGTAACTCTGTGACATGATTTCACAGAACACAAAGAAGTTTCTCAGAAAGCTTCTTTCTCTTTGTTATCGGAGGATATTTCCTTTGGCCGTATCGTCTTCAAAGGGATCCGAAATATCTGTTCTCAGATTCCACAGAAATAAGGCTAGCAAAGAGATCTACGAAACACAGATGTAACTCTGTGAGATGAATTCACAGAAAACTAAGCAGTTTCTCAGAAAGCTTCTTTCCAGATTTCATCTGAGGATATTTCCTTTTTCACCATAGCCATCTATGGGCTTCCAAATATCACTTTGCCAATTCCACAAGAACTGTCTTAGCGAAAGGTTTCTTGAGGGGAAAGCTGTAAGTCTGTGAGATGATTTCAAAGAACACAAAGAAGTTTCTCAGAAAGCTTCTTTCTCTTTGTTATCGGAGGATATTTCCTTTGGCCCTATAGTCTTCAAAGGGATCCGAAATATCTGTTCTCAGATTCCACAGAAATAAGGCTAGCAAAGAGATCTAAGAAACACAGATGTAACTCTGTGAGATGAATACACAGAACACTAAGCAGTTTCTCAGAAAGCTTCTTTCCAGATATCATCTGAGGATATTTCTTTTTTCAACATAGCCCTCTATGGGCTTCCAAATATCACTTTGCCAATTCCACAAGAACTGTCTTAGCCAAAGCCTTCTTGAGGGGAAAGCTGTAACTCTGTGAGATGGTTTCACAGAACACAAAGAAGTTTCTCAGAAAGCTTCTTTCTCTTTGTTATCGGAGGATATTTCCTTTGGCCCCATACTCTTCAAAGGGATCCGAAATATCTGTTCTCAGATTCCACAGAAATAAGGCTAGCAAAGAGATCTACGAAACACTGCTGTAACTCTGTGAGATGAATTCACAGAACACTAAGCAGTTTCTCAGAAAGCTTCTTTCCAGATTTCATCTGAGGATATTTCCTTTTTCACCATAGCCCTCTATGGGCTTCCAAATATCTTTTTGCCAATTCCACAAGAACAGTCTTTGCGATAGGCTTCTTGAGGGGAAAGCTGTAACTCTGTGAGATGATTTCACTGAACACAAAGAGATTTCTCAGAAAGCTTCTTTCTCTTTGTTATTGGAGGATGTTTCCTTTGGCCCTATAGTCTTCAAAGGGATCCGAAATATCTGTTCTCAGATTCCACAGAAATAAGGCTTGCAAAGAGATCTACGAAACACAGATGTAACTCTGTGAGATGAATTCACAGAACACTAAGCAGTTTCTCAGAAAGCTTCTTTCCAGATTTCATCTGAGGATATTTTCTTTTTCACCATAGCCCTCTATGGTCTTCCCAATATCACTTTGCAAAATCCACAAGAACTGTCTTAGCGAAAGGCTTCTTGAGGGGAAAGCTGTAACTCTGTGAGATGATTTCACAGAACACAAAGAAGTTTCTCAGAAAGCTTCTTTCTCTTTGTTATCGGAGGATATTTCCTTTGGCCCTACAGTCTTCAAAGGGATCCGAAATATCTGTTCTCAGATTCCACAAAATAAGGCTAGCAAAGAGATCCATGAAGTACAGATGTAACTCTGAGAGTGGAAGTCACACATCACAGAGCAGTTTCTCAGAAAGCTTCTTTCCAGATTTCATCTGAGGATATTTCCTTTTTCACCATAGCCCTCTATGGGCTTCCAAATATCACTTTGCCAATTCCACAAGAACTGTCTTAGCGAAAGGCTTCTTGAGGGGAAAGCTGTAACTCTGTGAGATGATTTCACAGAACACAAAGAAGTTTCTCAGAAAGCTTCTTTCTCGTTGTTATCGGAGGATATTTCCTTTGGCCCTATAGTCTTCAAAGGGATCCGAAATATCTGTTCTCAGATTCCACAGAAATAAGGCTAGCAAAGAGTTCCACGAAATACAGATGTAACTCTGTGAGGTGAATTAACAGAACACTAAGCAGTTTCTCTGAAAGCTTCTTTCCAGATTTCATCTGAGGATATTTCCTTTTTCACCATAGCTCTCTATGGGCTTCCAAATATCACTTTGCCAATTCCAAAAGAACTGTCTTAGCGAAAGGCTTCTTGAGGGGAAAGCTGTAACTCTGTGTGATGATTTCACAGAACACAAAGAAGTTTCTCAGAAAGCTTCTTTCTCTTTGTTATCGGAGGATATTTCCTTGGCCCTATAGTCTTCAAAGGGATCCGAAATATCTGTTCTCAGATTCCACAGAAAGAAGGCTAGCAAAGAGATCTACGAAACACAGATGTAACTCTGTGAGACGAATTCACAGAACACTAAGCAGTTTCTCAGAAAGCTTCTTTCCAGATTTCATCTGAGGATATTTCCTTTTTCACCATAGCCCTCTATGGGCTTCCAAATATCACTTTGCCAATTCCACAAGAACTGTCTTAGCGAAAGGCTTCTTTAGGGGAAAGCTTTAACTCTGTGAGATGATTTCACAGAACGCAAAGAAGTTTCTCAGAAAGCTTCTTTCTCTTTGTTATCGGAGGATATTTCCTTTGGCCCTATAGTCTTCAAAGGGATCCGAAATATCTGTTCTCAGATTCCACAGAAATAAGGCTAGAAAAAGAGATCCATGAAGTACAGATGTAACTCTGAGAGTGGAAGTCACACATCACAGAGCAGTTTCTAAGAAAGCTTCTTTCCAGATTTCATCTGAGGATATTTCCTTTTTTCACTATAGCCCTTTATGGGCTTCCAAATATCACTTTGCCAATTCCACAAGAACTGTCTTAGCGAAAGGCTTCTTGAGGGGTAAGCTATAACTCTGTGAGATGATTTCACAGAACACAAAGAAGTTTCTCAGAAAGCTTCTTTCTCTTTGTTATCGGAGGATATTTCCTTTGGCCCTATAGTCTTCAAAGGGATCCGAAATATCTGTTCTCAGATTCCACAGAAAGAAGGCTAGGAAAGAGATACACGAAATACAGATGTAACTCTGTGAGTGGAAGTCACACATCACAGAGCAGTTTCTCAGAAAGCTTCTTTCCAGATTTCATCTGAGGATATTTCCTTTTTCACCATAGTCCTCTACGGGCTTCCAAATATCACTTTGCCAATTCCACAAGAACTGTCTTAGCGAAAGGCTTCTTGAGGGGAAAGCTGTAACTCTGTGAGATGATTTCACAGAACACAAAGATGTTTCTCAGAAAGCTTCTTTCTCTTTGTTTTCGGAGGATATTTCCTTTGGCCCTATAGTCTTCAAAGGGATCCGAAATATCTGTTCTCAGATTCCACAGAGAGAAGGCTAGCAAAGAGATCCAAGAAATACAGATGTAACTCTGTGAGATGAATTAACAGAACACTAAGCAGTTTCTCTGAAAGCTTCTTTCCAGATTTCATCTGAGGATATTTCCTTTTTCACCATAGCTCTCTATGGGCTTCCAAATATCACTTTGCCAATTCCAAAAGAAATGTCTTAGCGAAAGGCTTCTTGAGGGGAAAGCTGTAAGTCTGTGAGATGATTTCACAGAAAACAAAGAAGTTTCTCAGAAAGCTTCTTTCTCTTTGTTATCGGAGGATATTTCCTTTGGCCCTATAGTCTTCAAAGGGATCCGAAATATCTTTTCTCAGATTCCACAGAAATAAGGCTAGCAAAGAGATCTACGAAACACAGATGTAGCTCTGTGAGATGAATTAACAGAACACTAAGCAGTTTCTCAGAAAGCTTCTTTCCAGATTTCATCTGAGGATATTTCCTTTTTCACCATAGCCCTCTATGGGCTTCGAAATATCACTTTGCCAATTCCACAAGAACTGTCTTAGCGAAAGGCTTCTTGAGGGGAAAGCTGTAACTCTGAGAGATGATTTCACTGAACACAGAGAAGTTTCTCAGAAAGCTTCTTTCTCTTTGTTATCGGAGGATATTTCCTTTGGCCCTATAGTCTTCAAAGGGATCCGAAACATCTATTCTCAGATTCCACAGAAAGAAGGATAGGAAAGAGATACCCGAAATACAGATGTAACTCTGTGAGTGGAAGTCACACATCACAGAGCAGTTTCTCAGAAAGCTTCTTTCCAGATTTCATCTGAGGATATTTCCTTTTTCACCATAGCCCTCTATGGGCTTCCAAATATCACTTTGGCAATTCCACAAGAACTGTCTTAGCGAAAGGCTTCTTGAAGGGAAAGCTGTAACTCTGTGAGATGATTTCACAGAACACAAAGAAGTTTCTCAGAAACCTTCTTTCTCTTTGTTATCGGAGGATATTTCCTTGGCCCTATAGTCTTCAAAGGGATCCGAAATATCTGTTCTCAGATTCCACATAAAGAAGGCTAGCAAAGAGATCTACGAAACACAGATGTAACTCTCTGAGATGAATTCACAGAACACTAAGCAGTTTCTCAGAAAGCTTCTTTCCAGATTTCACCTGAGGATATTTCCTTTTTCACCATAGCCCTCTATGGACTTCCAAATATCACTTTGCCAATTCCACAAGAACTGTCTTAGCAAAAGGCTTCTTGAGGGGAAAGCTGTAACTCTGTGAGATGATTTCACAAAACACAAAGAAATTTCTCAGAAAGCTTCTTTCTCTTTGTTATCGGAGGATATTTCCTTTGGCCCTATAGTCTTCAAAGGGATCCGAAATATCTGTTCTCAGATTCCACAGAAATAAGGCGAGCAAAGAGATCTAAGAAACACAGATGTAACTCTGTGAGATGAATTCACAGAACACTAAGCAGTTTCTCAGAACGCTTCTTTCCAGATTTCATCTGAGGATATTTCCTTTTTCACCATAGCCCTCTATGGGCTTCCAAATATCACTTGGCCAATTCCACAAGAACTGTCTTAGCGAAAGGCTTCTTGAGGGGAAAGCTGTAACTCTGTGAGATGATTTCCCAGAACACAAAGAAATTTCTCAGAAAGCTTCTTTCTCTTTGTTATCGGAGGATATTTCCTTTGGCCCTATAGTCTTCAAAGGGATCCGAAATATCTGTTCTCAGATTCCACAGAAAGAAGGCTAGCAAAGAGATCTACGAAACACAGATATAACTCTGTGAGACGAATTAACAGAACACTAAGCAGTTTCTCAGAAAGCTTCTTTCCAGATTTCATCTGAGGATATTTCCTTTTTCACCATAGCCCTCTATGGGCTTCGAAATATCACTTTGCCCATTCCACAAGAACTGTCTTAGCGAAAGGCTTCTTGAGGGGAAAGCTGTAACTCTGTGAGATGATGTCACAGAACACAAAGAAGTTTCTCAGAAAGCTTCTTTCTCTTTGTTATCGGAGGATATTTCCTTTGGCCCTATAGTCTTCAAAGGGATCCGAAATATCTGTTCTCAGATTCCACAGAAAGAAGGCTAGCAAAGAGATCCACGAAATACAGATGTAACTCTGTGAGATGAATTAACAGAACACTAAGCAGTTTCTCTGAAAGCTTCTTTCCAGATTTCATCTGAGGATATTTCCTTTTTCACCATAGCTCTCTATGGGCTTCCAAATATCACTTTGCCAATTACAAAAGACCTGTCTTAGCGAAAGGCTTCTTGAGGGGAAAGCTGTAACTCTGTGAGATGATTTCAGAGAACACAAAGAAGTTTCTCAGAAAGCTTCTTTCTCTTTGTTCTCGGAGGATATTTCCTTTGGCCCTATAGTCTTCAAAGGGATCCGAAATATCTGTTCTCAGATTCCACAGAAATAAGGCTAGCAAAGAGATCTACGAAATACAGATGTAACTCTGTTAGATGAATTCACAGAACACTAAGCAGTTTCCTAGAAAGCTTCTTTCCAGATTTCATCTGAGGATATTTCCTTTTTCACCGTAGCCCTCTATGGGCTTCCAAATATCACTTTGCCAATTCCACAAGAACTGTCTTAGCGAAAGGCTTCTTGAGGGGAAAGCTGTAACTCTGTCAGATGATTTCCCAGAACACAAAGAAATTTCTCAGAAAGCTTCTTTCTCTTTGTTATCGGAGGATATTTCCTTTGGCCCTATAGTCTTCAAAGGGATCCGAAATATCTGTTCTCAGATTCCACAGAAATAAGGCTAGCAAAGAGATCTACGAAACACAGATACAACTCTGTGAGATGAATTAACAGAACTCTAAGCAGTTTCTCAGAAAGCTTCTTTCCAGATTTCATCTGAGGATATTTCCTTTTTCACCATAGCCCTCTATGGGCTTCCAAATATCACTTTGCCAGTTCCACAAGAACTGTCTTAGCGAAAGGCTTCTTGAGGGGAAAGCTGTAACTCTGTGAGATGATTTCACAGAACACAAAGAAGTTTCTCAGAAAGCTTCTTTCTCTTTGTTATCGGAGGATATTTCCTTTGGCCGTATCGTCTTCAAAGGGATCCGAAATATCTGTTCTCAGATTCCTCAGAAATAAGGCTAGCAAAGAGATCTACGAAACACAGATGTAACTCTGTGAGATGAATTCACAGAACACTAAGCAGTTTCTCAGAAAGCTTCTTACCAGATTTCATCTGAGGATATTTCCTTTTTCACCATAGCCATCTATGGGCTTCCAAATATCACTTTGCCAATTCCACAAGAACTGTCTTAGCGAAAGGCTTCTTGAGGGGAAAGCTGTAAGTCTGTGAGATGATTTCACAGAACACAAAGAAGTTTCTCAGAAAGCTTCTTTCTCTTTGTTATCGGAGGATATTTCCTTTGGCCCTATAGTCTTCAAAGGGATCCGAAATATCTGTTCTCAGATTCCACAGAAATAAGGCTCCAAAGAGATCTACGAAACACAGATGTAACTCTGTGAGATGAATACACAGAACACTAAGCAGTTTCTCAGAAAGCTTCTTTCCAGATATCATCTGAGGATATTTCTTTTTTCAACACAGCCCTATATGGGCTTCCAAATATCACTTTGCCAATTCCACAAGAACTGTCTTAGCGAAAGGCTTCTTGAGGGGAAAGCTGTAAATCTGTGAGATGATTTCACAGAACACAAAGAAGTTTCTCAGAAAGCTTCTTTCTCTTTGTTATCGGAGGATATTTCCTTTGGCCCCATAGTCTTCAAAGGGATCCGAAATATCTGTTCTCAGATTCCACAGAAATAAGGCTAGCAAAGAGATCTAAGAAACACAGATTTAACTCTGTGAGATGAATTCACAGAACACTAAGCAGTTTCTCAGAAAGCTTCTTTCCAGATTTCATCTGAGAATATTTTCTTTTTCACCATAGCCCTCTATGGGCTTCCAAATATCACTTTGCCAATTCCACAAGAACTGTCTTAGCGAAAGGCTTCTTGAGGGGAAAGCTGTAACTCTGTGAGATGATTTCACAGAACACAAAGAAGTTTCTGAGAAAGCTTCTTTCTCTTTGTTATCGGAAGATATTTCCTTTGGCCCTGTAGTCTTCAAAGGGATCCGAAATATCTGTTCTCAGATTCCACAGAAATAAGGCGAGCAAAGAGATCTAAGAAACACAGATGTAACTCTGTGAGATGAATTAACAGAACACTAAGCAGTTTCTCAGAAAGCTTCTTTCCAGATTTCATCTGAGGATATTTCCTTTTTCACCATAGCCCTCTATGGGCTTCCAAATATCACTTGACCAATTCCACAAGAACTGTCTTAGCGAAAGGCTTTTTGAGGGGAAAGCTGTAACTCTGTGAGATGATTTACCAGAACACAAAGAGATTTCTCAGAAAGCTTCTTTCTCTTTGTTATCGGAGGATATTTCCTTTGGCCCTATAGTCTTCAAAGGGATCCGAAATATCTTTTCTCAGATTCCACAGAAATAAGGCTAGCAAAGAGATCTACGAAACACAGATATAACTCTGTGAGATGAATTAACAGAACACTAAGCAGTTTCTCAGAAAGCTTCTTTCCAGATTTCATCTGAGGATATTTCCTTTTTCACCATAGCCCTCTAGGGGCTTCGAAATATCACTTTGCCAATTCCACAAGAACTGTCTTAGCGAAAGGCTTCTTGAGGGGAAAGCTGTAACTCTGTGAGATGATTTCACAGAACACAAAGAAGTTTCTCAGAAAGCTTCTTTCTCTTTGTTATCGGAGGATATTTCCTTTGGCCCTATAGTCTTCAAAGGGATCCGAAATATCTGTTCTCAGATTCCACAGAAAGAAGGCTAGCAAAGAGATCTACGAAACACAGATGTAACTCTGTGAGATGAATTCACAGAACACTAAGCAGTTTCTCAGAAAGCTTCTTTCCAGATTTCATCTGAGGATATTTCCTTTTTCACCATAGCCCTCTATGGACTTCCAAATATCACTTTGCCAATTCCACAAGAACTGTCTTAGCGAAAGACTTCTTGAGGGGAAAGCTTTAACTCTGTGAGATGATTTCACAGAACGCAAAGAAGTTTCTCAGAAAGCTTCTTTCTCTTTGTTATCGGAGGATATTTCCTTTGGCCCTATAGTCTTCAAAGGGATCCGAAATATCTGTTCTCAGATTCCACAGAAATAAGGCTAGCAAAGAGATCCATGAAGTACAGATGTAACTCTGAGAGTGGAAGTCACACATCACAGAGCAGTTTCTCAGAAAGCTTCTTTCCAGATTTCATCTGAGGATATTTCCTTTTTCACCATAGCCCTCTATGGGCTTCCAAATATCACTTTGCTAATTCCACAAGAACTGTATTAGCGAAAGGCTTCTTGAGGGGAAAGCTGTAACTCTGTGAGATGATTTCACAGAACACAAAGAAGTTTCTCAGAAGGCATCTTTCTCTTTGTTATCGGAGGATATTTCCTTTGGCCCTATAGTCTCAAAGGGATCCGAAACATCTGTTCTCAGATTCCACAGAAATAAGGCTAGCAAAGAGATACACGAAATACAGATATAACTCTGTGAGTGGAAGTCACACATGACAGAGCAGTTTCTCAGAAAGCTTCTTTCCAGATTTCATCTGAGGATATTTCCTTTTTCACCATAGCCCTCTATGGGCTTCCAAATATCACTTTGCCAATTCCACAGGAACTGTCTTAGCGAAAGGCATCTTGAGGGGAAAGCTGTAACTGTGTGAGATGATTTCACAGAACACAAAGAAATTTCTCAGAAAGCTTCTTTCTCTTTGTTAACGGAGGATATTTCCATTGGCCCTACAGTCTTCAAAGGGATCCGAAATATCTGTTCTCAGATTCCACAGAAAGAAGGTTAGCAAAGAGATCTACGAAACACAGATGTAACTCTGTGAGATGAATTAAGAGAACACTAAGCAGTTTCTCAGAAAGCTTCTTTCCAGATTTCATCTGAGGATATTTGCTTTTTCAACATAGCCCTCTATGGCCTTCAAATATCACATTGCCAATTCCACAAGAACTGTATTAGCGAAAGGCTTCTTGAGGGGAAAGCTGTAACTCTGTGAGGTGATTTCACAGAACACAAAGAAGTTTCTGAAAAGCTTCTTTCTCTTTGTTATCGGAGGATATTTCCTTTGGCCCTATAGTCTTCAAAGGGATCCGAAATATCTGTTCTCAGATTCCACAGAAAGAAGGCTAGCAAAGAGATCTACGAAACACAGATGTAACTCTGTGAGATGAATTAAGAGAACACTAAGCAGTTTCTCAGAAAGCTTCTTTCCAGATTTCATCTGAGGATATTTCCTTTTTCACCAAAGCCCTCTATGGGCTTCCAAATATCACCTTGCCAATTCCACAAGAACTGTCTTAGCGAAAGGCTTCTGGAGGGGAAAGCTGTAACTCTGTGAGATGATTTCACAGAACACAAAGAAGTTTCTCAGAAAGCTTCTTTCTCTTTGTTAACGGAGGATATTTCCTTTGGCCCTATAGTCTTCAAAGGGATCCGAAATATCTGTTCTCAGATTCCACAGAAATAAGGCTAGCAAAGAGATCCACGAAATACAGATGTAACTCTGTGAGTGGAAGTCACACATCACAGAGCAGTTTCTCAGAAAGCTTCTTTCCATATTTCATCTGAGGATATTTCCTTTTTCACCATAGCCCTCTATGGGGTTCCAAATATCACTTTGCCAATTCCACAAGAACTGTCGTAGCTAAAGTCTTCTTGAGGGGAAAGCTGTAACTCTGTGAGATGATTTCACAGAACACAAAGAAGTTTCTCAGAAAGCTTCTTTCTCTTTGTTATCGGAGGATATTTCCTTTGGACCTGTAGTCTTCAAAGGGATCCGAAATATCTGTTCTCAGATTCCACAGAAAGAAGGCTAGCAAAGAGATCTACGAAACACAGATGTAACTCTGTGAGATGAATTAAGAGAACACTAAGCAGTTTCTCAGAAAGCTTCTTTCCAGATTTCATCTGAGGATAATTCCTTTTTCACCATAGCCCTCTAAGGGCTTCCAAATATTACTTTGCCAATTCCACAAGAACTGTCTTAGCGAAAGGCTTCTTGAGGGGAAAGCTGTAACTCTGTGAGATGATTTCACAGAACACAAAGAAGTTTCTCAGAAAGCTTCTTTCTCTTTGTTATCGGAGGATATTTCCTTTGGCCCTATAGTCTTCAAAGGGATCCGAAATATCTGTTCTCAGATTCCACAGAAAGAAGGCTAGCAAAGAGATCCACGAAATTCAGATGTAACTCTGTGAGATGAATTCACAGAACATTAAGCAGTTTCTCAGAAAGCTTCTTTCCAGATTTCATATGAGGATATTTCCTTTTTCACGATAGCCCTCTATGGGGTTCCAAATATCACTTTGCCAATTCCACAAGAACTGTCTTAGCGAAAGGCTTCTTGAGGGGAAAGCTGTAACTCTGTGAGATGATTTCACAGAACACAAAGAAGTTTCTCAGAAAGCATCTTTCTCTTTGATATCGGAGGATATTTCCTTTGGCCCTATAGTCTTCAAAGGGACCCGAAATATCTGTTCTCAGATTCCACAGAAAGAAGGCTAGCAAAGATACCTACGAAACACAGATGTAACTCTGTGAGATGAATTCACAGAACACTAAGCAGTTTCTCAGAAAGCTTCTTTCCAGATTTCATCTGAGGATATTTCCTTTTTCACCATTGCCCTCTAAGGGCTTCCAAATATTACTTTGCCAATTCCACAAGAACTGTCTTAGCGAAAGGCTTCTTGAGGGGAAAGCTGTAACTCTGTGAGATGATTTCACAGAACACAAAGAAGTTTCTCAGAAAGCTTCTTTCTCTTTGTTATCGGAGGATATTTCCTTTGGCCCTATAGTCTTCAAAGGGATCCGAAATATCTGTTCTCAGATTCCACAGAAAGAAGGCTAGCAAAGAGATCCACGAAATTCAGATGTAACTCTGTGAGATGAATTCACAGAACACTAAGCAGTTTCTCAGAAAGCTTCTTTCCAGATTTCATCTGAGGATATTTCCTTTTTCACCATAGCCATCTATGGGCTTCCAAATATCACTTTGCCAATTCCACAAGAACTGTCTTAGCGAAAGGCTTCTTGAGGGGAAAGCTGTAAGTCTGTGAGATGATTTCACAGAACACAAAGAAGTTTCTCAGAAAGCTTCTTTCTCTTTGTTATCGGAGGATATTTCCTTTGGCCCTATAGTCTTCAAAGGGATCCGAAATATCTGTTCTCAGATTCCACAGAAATAAGGCTCCAAAGAGATCTACGAAACACAGATGTAACTCTGTGAGATGAATACACAGAACACTAAGCAGTTTCTCAGAAAGCTTCTTTCCAGATATCATCTGAGGATATTTCTTTTTTCAACACAGCCCTATATGGGCTTCCAAATATCACTTTGCCAATTCCACAAGAACTGTCTTAGCGAAAGGCTTCTTGAGGGGAAAGCTGTAAATCTGTGAGATGATTTCACAGAACACAAAGAAGTTTCTCAGAAAGCTTCTTTCTCTTTGTTATCGGAGGATATTTCCTTTGGCCCCATAGTCTTCAAAGGGATCCGAAATATCTGTTCTCAGATTCCACAGAAATAAGGCTAGCAAAGAGATCTAAGAAACACAGATTTAACTCTGTGAGATGAATTCACAGAACACTAAGCAGTTTCTCAGAAAGCTTCTTTCCAGATTTCATCTGAGAATATTTTCTTTTTCACCATAGCCCTCTATGGGCTTCCTAATATCACTTTGCCAATTCCACAAGAACTGTCTTAGCGAAAGGCTTCTTGAGGGGAAAGCTGTAACTCTGTGAGATGATTTCACAGAACACAAAGAAGTTTCTGAGAAAGCTTCTTTCTCTTTGTTATCGGAAGATATTTCCTTTGGCCCTGTAGTCTTCAAAGGGATCCGAAATATCTGTTCTCAGATTCCACAGAAATAAGGCGAGCAAAGAGATCTAAGAAACACAGATGTAACTCTGTGAGATGAATTAACAGAACACTAAGCAGTTTCTCAGAAAGCTTCTTTCCAGATTTCATCTGAGGATATTTCCTTTTTCACCATAGCCCTCTATGGGCTTCCAAATATCACTTGACCTATTCCACAAGAACTGTCTTAGAGAAAGGCTTTTTGAGGGGAAAGCTGTAACTCTGTGAGATGATTTACCAGAACACAAAGAGATTTCTCAGAAAGCTTCTTTCTCTTTGTTATCGGAGGATATTTCCTTTGGCCCTATAGTCTTCAAAGGGATCCGAAATATCTTTTCTCAGATTCCACAGAAATAAGGCTAGCAAAGAGATCTACGAAACACAGATATAACTCTGTGAGATGAATTAACAGAACACTAAGCAGTTTCTCAGAAAGCTTCTTTCCAGATTTCATCTGAGGATATTTCCTTTTTCACCATAGCCCTCTAGGGGCTTCGAAATATCACTTTGCCAATTCCACAAGAACTGTCTTAGCGAAAGGCTTCTTGAGGGGAAAGCTGTAACTCTGTGAGATGATTTCACAGAACACAAAGAAGTTTCTCAGAAAGCTTCTTTCTCTTTGTTATCGGAGGATATTTCCTTTGGCCCTATAGTCTTCAAAGGGATCCGAAATATCTGTTCTCAGATTCCACAGAAAGAAGGCTAGCAAAGAGATCTACGAAACACAGATGTAACTCTGTGAGATGAATTCACAGAACACTAAGCAGTTTCTCAGAAAGCTTCTTTCCAGATTTCATCTGAGGATATTTCCTTTTTCACCATAGCCCTCTATGGACTTCCAAATATCACTTTGCCAATTCCACAAGAACTGTCTTAGCGAAAGACTTCTTGAGGGGAAAGCTTTAACTCTGTGAGATGATTTCACAGAACGCAAAGAAGTTTCTCAGAAAGCTTCTTTCTCTTTGTTATCGGAGGATATTTCCTTTGGCCCTATAGTCTTCAAAGGGATCCGAAATATCTGTTCTCAGATTCCACAGAAATAAGGCTAGCAAAGAGATCCATGAAGTACAGATGTAACTCTGAGAGTGGAAGTCACACATCACAGAGCAGTTTCTCAGAAAGCTTCTTTCCAGATTTCATCTGAGGATATTTCCTTTTTCACCATAGCCCTCTATGGGCTTCCAAATATCACTTTGCTAATTCCACAAGAACTGTATTAGCGAAAGGCTTCTTGAGGGGAAAGCTGTAACTCTGTGAGATGATTTCACAGAACACAAAGAAGTTTCTCAGAAGGCATCTTTCTCTTTGTTATCGGAGGATATTTCCTTTGGCCCTATAGTCTCAAAGGGATCCGAAACATCTGTTCTCAGATTCCACAGAAATAAGGCTAGCAAAGAGATACCCGAAATACAGATATAACTCTGTGAGTGGAAGTCACACATGACAGAGCAGTTTCTCAGAAAGCTTCTTTCCAGATTTCATCTGAGGATATTTCCTTTTTCACCATAGCCCTCTATGGGCTTCCAAATATCACTTTGCCAATTCCACAGGAACTGTCTTAGCGAAAGGCATCTTGAGGGGAAAGCTGTAACTGTGTGAGATGATTTCACAGAACACAAAGAAATTTCTCAGAAAGCTCTTTCTCTTTGTTAACGGAGGATACTTCCATTGGCCCTACAGTCTTCAAAGGGATCCGAAATATCTGTTCTCAGATTCCACAGAAAGAAGGTTAGCAAAGAGATCTACGAAACACAGATGTAACTCTGTGAGATGAATTAAGAGTACACTAAGCAGTTTCTCAGAAAGCTTCTTTCCAGATTTCATCTGAGGATATTTGCTTTTTCAACATAGCCCTCTATGGCCTTCAAATATCACATTGCCAATTCCACAAGAACTGTATTAGCGAAAGGCTTCTTGAGGGGAAAGCTGTAACTCTGTGAGGTGATTTCACAGAACACAAAGAAGTTTCTGAAAAGCTTCTTTCTCTTTGTTATCGGAGGATATTTCCTTTGGCCCTATAGTCTTCAAAGGGATCCGAAATATCTGTTCTCAGATTCCACAGAAAGAAGGCTAGCAAAGAGATCTACGAAACACAGATGTAACTCTGTGAGATGAATTAAGAGAACACTAAGCAGTTTCTCAGAAAGCTTCTTTCCAGATTTCATCTGAGGATATTTCCTTTTTCACCAAAGCCCTCTATGGGCTTCCAAATATCACCTTGCCAATTCCACAAGAACTGTCTTAGCGAAAGGCTTCTGGAGGGGAAAGCTGTAACTCTGTGAGATGATTTCACAGAACACAAAGAAGTTTCTCAGAAAGTTTCTTTCTCTTTGTTATCGGAGGATATTTCCTTTGGCCCTATAGTCTTCAAAGGGATCCGAAATATCTGTTCTCAGATTCCACAGAAAGAAGGCTAGCAAAGAGATCCACGAAATTCAGATGTAACTCTGTGAGATGAATTCACAGAACATTAAGCAGTTTCTCAGAAAGCTTCTTTCCAGATTTCATATGAGGATATTTCCTTTTTCACGATAGCCCTCTATGGGGTTCCAAATATCACTTTGCCAATTCCACAAGAACTGTCTTAGCGAAAGGCTTCTTGAGGGGAAAGCTGTAACTCTGTGAGATGATTTCACAGAACACAAAGAAGTTTCTCAGAAAGCATCTTTCTCTTTGATATCGGAGGATATTTCCTTTGGCCCTATAGTCTTCAAAGGGACCCGAAATATCTGTTCTCAGATTCCACAGAAAGAAGGCTAGCAAAGATACCTACGAAACACAGATGTAACTCTGTGAGATGAATTCACAGAACACTAAGCAGTTTCTCAGAAAGCTTCTTTCCAGATTTCATCTGAGGATATTTCCTTTTTCACCATTGCCCTCTAAGGGCTTCCAAATATTACTTTGCCAATTCCACAAGAACTGTCTTAGCGAAAGGCTTCTTGAGGGGAAAGCTGTAACTCTGTGAGATGATTTCACAGAACACAAAGAAGTTTCTCAGAAAGCTTCTTTCTCTTTGTTATCGGAGGATATTTCCTTTGGCCCTATAGTCTTCAAAGGGATCCGAAATATCTGTTCTCAGATTCCACAGAAAGAAGGCTAGCAAAGAGATCCACGAAATTCAGATGTAACTCTGTGAGATGAATTCACAGAACACTAAGCAGTTTCTCAGAAAGCTTCTTTCCAGATTTCATCTGAGGATATTTCCTTTTTCACCATAGCCCTCTATGGGCTTCCAAATATCACTTTGCCAATTCCACCAGAACTGTCTTAGCGAAAGGCTTCTTGAGGGGAAAGCTGTAACTCTGTGAGATGATTTACCAGAACACAAAGATGTTTCTCAGAAAGCTTCTTTCTCTTTGTTATCGGAGGATATTTCCTTTGGCCCTATAGTCTTCAAAGGGATCCGAAATATCTGTTCTCAGATTCCACAGAAAGAAGGCTAGCAAAGAGATCCACGAAATACAGATGTAACTCTGTGAGAGGAATTCACAGAACACTAAGCAGTTTCTCAGAAAGCTTCTTTCCAGATTTCATCTGAGGATATTTCCTTTTTCACCATAGCCCTCTATGGGGTTCCAAATATCACTTTGCCAATTCCACAAGAACTGTCTTAGCGAAAGTCTTCTTGAGGGGAAAGCTGTAACTCTGTGAGATGATTTCACAGAACACAAAGAAGTTTCTCAGAAAGTTTCTTTCTCTTTGTTAACGGAGGATATTTCCTTTGGCCCTATAGACTTCAAAGGGATCCGAAATATCCATTATCAGATTCCACAGAAAAAGGGGTAGCAAAGAGATCAACGAAACGCCGATGTAACTCTGTGAGTGGAAGTCACACATCACAGAGCAGTTTTTCAGAAAGCTTCTTTCCAGATTTCATCTGAGGATATTTCCTTTTTCACCATAGCCCTCTATGGGCTCCCAAATATCACTTTGCCAATTCCACAAGAACTGTCTTAGCGAAAGGCTTCTTGAGGGGAAAGCTGTAACTCTGTGAGATGATTTCACAGAACACAAAGAAGTTTCTCAGGAAGCTTCTTTCTCTTTGTTATCGGAGGATATTTCCTTTGGCCCTACAGTCTTCAAAGGGATCCGAAATATCTGTTCTCAGATTCCACAGAAAGAAGGCTAGCAAAGAGATCTACGAAACACAGATGTAACTCTGTGAGATGAATTCACAGAACACTAAGCAGTTTCTCAGAAAGCTTCTTTCCAGATTTGATCTGAGGATATTTCCTTTTTCAACATAGCCCTGTATGGCTTTCAAATATCACATTGCCAATTCCACAAGAACTGTCTTAGCGAAAGGCATCTTGAGGGGAAAGCTGTAACTCTGTGAGATGATTTCACAGAACACAAAGAAGTTTCTCAGAAAGCTTCTTTCTCTTTGTTAACGGAGGATATTTCCTTTGGCCCTATAGACTTCAAAGGGATCCGAAATATCTATTATCAGATTCCACAGAAATAGGGCTAGCAAAGAGATCCACGAAACACAGATGTAACTCTGTGAGTGGAAGTCACACATCACAGAGCAGTTTCTCAGAAAGCTTCTTTCCAGATTTCATCTGAGGATATTTCCTTTTTCACCAAAGCCCTCTATGGGCTTCCAAATATCACTTTGCCAATTCCACAAGAACTGTCTTAGCGAAAGGCTTCTTGAGGGGAAAGCTGTAACTCTGTGAGATGATTTCACAGAACACAAAGAAGCTACTCAGAAAGCTTCTTTCTCTTTGTTAACGGAGGATATTTCCTTTGGCCCTATAGTCTTCAAAGTGATCCGAAATATCTGTTCTCAGATTCCACAGAAATAAGGCTAGCAAAGAGATACACGAAATACAGATGTAACTCTGTGAGTTGAAGTCACACATCACAGAGCTGTTTCTCAGAAAGCTTCTTTCCAGATTTCATCTGAGGATATTTCCTTTTTCACCATAGCCCTCCATGGGCTTCACAATATCACTTTGCCAATTCCACAAGAACTGTCTTAGCGAAAGGCTTCTTGAGGGGAAAGCTGTAACTCTGTGAGATGATTTCACAGAACACAAAGATGTTTCTCAGAAAGCTTCTTTCTCTTTCTTATCGGAGGATATTTCCTTTGGCCCTATAGTCTTGAAAGGGACCCGAAATATCTGTTCTCAGATTCCACAGAAAGAAGGCTAGCAAAGAGATCCACGAAATACAGATGTAACTCTGTGAGATGAATTCACAGAACACTAAGCAGTTTCTCAGAAAGCTTCTTTCCAGATTTCATCTGAGGATATTTCCTTTTTCACGATAGCCCTCTATGGGGTTCCAAATATCACTTTGCCAATTCCACAAGAACTGTCTTAGCGAAAGGCTTCTGGAGGGGAAAGCTGTAATTCTGTGAGATGATTTCACAGAACACAAAGAAGTTTCTCAGAAAGCTTCTTTCTCTTTGTTATCGGAGGATATTTCCTTTGGCCCTATAGTCTTCAAAGGGATCCGAAATATCTGTTCTCAGATTCCACTGAAATAAGGCTAGCAAGGAGATCTACGAAACACAGATGTAACTCTGTGAGATGAATTCACAGAACACTAAGCAGTTTCTCAGAAAGCTTCTTTGCTGATTTCATCTGAGGATATTTCCTTTTTCACCATAGCCCTCTATGGGCTTCCAAATATCACCTTGCCAATTCCACAAGAACTGTCTTAGCGAAAGGCTTCTTGAGGGGAAGCTGTAACTCTGTGAGATGATTTCACAGAACACAAAGAAGTTTCTCAGAAAGCTTCTTTCTCTTTGTTATCGGAGGACATTTCCTTTGGTCCTATAGTCTTCAAAGGGATCCGAAATATCTGTTCTCAGATTCCACAGAAAGAAGGCTAGCAAAGAGATGCACGAAATTCAGATGTAACTCTGTGAGATGAATTCACAGAACACTAAGCAGTTTCTCAGAAAGGTTCTTTCCAGATTTCATCTGAGGATATTTCCTTTTTCACGATAGCCCTCTATGGGGTTCCAAATATCACTTTGCCAATTCCACAAGAACTGTCTTAGCGAAAGGCTTCTTGAGGGGAAAGCTGTAATCTGTGAGATGATTTCACACAACACAAAGAAGTTTCTCAGAAAGCATCTTTCTCTTTGATATCGGAGGATATTTCCTTTGGCCCTATAGTCTTCACAGGGACCCGAAATATCTGTTGTCAGATTCCACAGAAAGAAGGCTAGCAAAGATACCTACGAAACACAGATGTAACTCTGTGAGATGAATTCACAGAACACTAAGCAGTTTCTCAGAAAGCTTCTTTCTCTTTGTTAACGGAGGATATTTCCTTTGGCCCTATAGACTTCAAAGGGATCCGAAATATCTATTATCAGATTCCACAGAAATAGGGCTAGCAAAGAGATCCACGAAACGCAGATGTAACTCTGTGAGTGGAAGTCACACATCACAGAGCAGTTTCTCAGAAAGCTTCTTTCCAGATTTCATCTGAGGATATTTCCTTTTTCACCATAGCCCTCTATGGGCTTCCAAATATCACTTTGCCAATTCCACAAGAACTGTCGTAGCGAAAGTCTTCTTGAGGGGAAAGCTGTAACTCTGTGAGATGATTTCACAGAACACAAAGAAGTTTCTCAGGAAGCTTCTTTCTCTTTGTTATCGGAGGATATTTCCTTTGGCCCTAGAGTCTTCAAAGGGATCCGAAATATCTGTTCTCAGATTCCACAGAAAGAAGGCTAGCAAAGAGATCTACGAAACACAGATGTAACTCTGTGAGATGAATTAAGAGAACACTAAGCAGTTTTTCAGAAAGCTTCTTTCCAGATTTCATCTGAGGATATTTCCTTTTTCAACACAGCCCTCTATGGCCTTCAAATATCACATTGCCAATTCCACAAGAACTGTCTCAGCGAAAGGCTTCTTGAGGGGAAAGCTGTAACTCTGTGAGATGATTTCACAGAACACAAAGAAGTTTCTCAGAAAGCTTCTTTCTCTTTGTTATCGGAGGATATTTCCTTTGGCCCTATAGTCTTCAAAGGGATCCGAAATATCTGTTCTCAGATTCCACAGAAAGAAGGCTAGCAAAGAGATCCACGAAATACAGATGTAACTCTGTGAGATGAATTCACAGAACACTAAGCAGTTTCTCAGAAAGCTTCTTTCCAGATTTCACCTGAGGATATTTCCTTTTTCACCATAGCCCTCCATGGGCTTCCAAATATCACTTTGCCAATTGCACAAGAACTGTCTTAACGAAAGACTTCTTGAGGGGAAAGCTGTAACTCTGTGAAATGATTTCACAGAACCAAAAGATGTTTTTCAGAAAGCTTATTTCTCTTTGTTATCGGAGGATATTTCCTTTGGCCCTATAGTCTTCAAAGGGATCCGAAATATCTGTTCTCAGATTCCACAGAAAGAAGGCTAGCAAAGAGATCCACGAAATACAGATGTAACTCTGTGAGATGAATTCTCAGAACACTAAGCAGTTTCTCAGAAAGCTTCTTTCCAGATTTCATCTGAGGATATTTCCTTTTTCACCATAGCCCTCTATGGGGTTCCAAATATCACTTTGCCAATTCCACAAGAACTGTCTTAGCGAAAGGCTTCTGGAGGGGAAAGCTGTAATTCTGTGAGATGATTTCACAGAACACAAAGAAGTTTCTCAGAAAGCTTCTTTCTCTTTGTTATCGGAGGATATTTCCTTTGGCCCTATAGTCTTCAAAGGGATCCGAAATATCTGTTCTCAGATTCCACAGAAATAAGGCTAGCAAGGAGATCTACGAAACACAGATGTAACTCTGTGAGATGAATTCACAGAACACTAAGCAGTTTCTCAGAAAGCTTCTTTGCTGATTTCATCTGAGGATATTTCCTTTTTCACCATAGCCCTCTATGGGCTTCCAAATATCACCTTGCCAATTCCACAAGAACTGTCTTAGCGAAAGGCTTCTTGAGGGGAAAGCTGTAACTCTGGAGATGATTTCACAGAACACAAACAAGTTTCTCAGAAAGCTTCTTTCTCTTTGTTATTGCAGGATATTTCCTTTGGCCCTATAGTCTTCAAAGGGATCCGAAATATCTGTTCTCAGATTCCACAGAAATAAGGCTAGCAAAGAGATGTACGAAACACAGATGTAACTCTGTGAGATGAATTCACAGAACACTAAGCAGTTTCTCAGAAAGCTTCTTTCCAGATTTCATCTGAGAATATTTCCTTTTTCACCATAGCCCTCCATGGGCTTCCAAATATCACTTTGCCAATTCCACAAGAACTGTCTTAGCGAAAGGCTCTTGAGGGGAAAGCTGTAACTCTGTGAGATGATTTCACAGAACACAAAGAAGTTTCTCAGAAAGCATCTTTCTCTTTGATATCGGAGGATATTTCCTTTGGCCCCATAGTCTTCAAAGGGATCCGAAATATCTGTTCTCAGATTCCACAGAAATAAGGCTAGCAAAGATATCTACGAAACACAGATGTAACTCTGTGAGATGAATTCACAGAACACTAAGCAGTTTCTCAGAAAGCTTCTTTCCAGATTTCATCTGAGGATATTTCCTTTTTCACCATAGCCCTCTATGGGCTTCCAAATATCACTTTGCCAATTCCACAGGAACTGTCTTAGCGAAAGGCTTCTTGAGTGGAAATTTGTAACTCTCTGAGATGATTTCACAGAACCAGAGAAGTTTCTCAGAAAGCTTCTTTCTCTTTGTTAACGGAGGATATTTCCTTTGGCCCTATAGTCTTCAAAGGGATGTGAAATATCTGTTCTCAGATTCCACAGAAATAAGGCTAGCATAGAGATACACGAAATACAGATATAACTCTGTGAGTGGAAGTCACACATGACAGAGCAGTTTCTCAGAAAGCTTCTTTCCAGATTTCATCTGAGGATATTTCCTTTTTCACCATAGCCCTCTATGGGCTTGCAAATATCACTTTACGAATTCCACAAGAACTGTCTTAGCGAAAGGCTTCTTGAGGGGAAAGCTGTAACTCTGTGAGATGATTTCACAGAGCACAAAGAAGTTTCTGAGAAAGCTTCTTTCTCTTTGGTATTGCAGGATATTTCCTTTGGCCCTATAGTCTTCAAATGGATCCGAAATATCTGTTCTCAGATTCCCCAGAAAGAAGGCTAGCAAAGAGATGTACGAAACACAGATGTAACTCTGTGAGATGAATTCAAAGAACACTAATCAGTTTCTCAGAAAGCTTCTTTCCAGATTTCATCTGAGGATATTTCCTTTTTCACCATAGCCCTCTAGGGCCTTCCAAATATCACTTTGCCAATTCCACAAGAACTGTCTTAGCGAAAGGCTTCTTGAGGGGAAAGCTGTAACTCTGTGAGATGATTTCACACAACACAAAGAAGTTTCTCAGAAAGCTTCTTTCTCTTTGTTATCGGAGGATATTTCCTTTGGCCCTATAGTCTTCAAAGGGATCCGAAATATCTGTTCTCAGATTCCACAGAAAGAAGGCTAGCAAAGAGATCCACGAAATACAGATGTAACTCTGTGAGATGAATTCACAGAACACTAAGCAGTTTCTCAGAAAGCTTCTTTCCAGATTTCATCTGAGGATATTTCCTTTTTCACGATAGCCCTCTATGGGGTTCCAAATATCACTTTGCCAATTCCACAAGAACTGTCTTAGCGAAAGGCTTCTTGACGGGAAAGCTGTAACTCTGTGAGATGATTTCACAGAACACAAAGAAGTTTCTCAGAAAGCATCTTTCTCTTTGATATCGGATGATATTTCCTTTGGCCCTATAGTCTTCAAAGGGATCCGAAAAATCTGTTCTCAGATTCCACAGAAAGAAGGCTAGCAAAGAGATCTACGAAACACAGATGTAATCCTGTGAGATGAATTAAGAGAACACTAAGCAGTTTCTCAGAAAGCTTCTTTCCAGATTTCATCTGAGGATATTTCCTTTTTCACCATAGCCCTCTATGGGCTTCCAAATATCACTTTGCCAATTCCACAAGAACTGTCTTAGCGAAAGGCTTCTTGAGGGGAAAGCTGTAACTCTGTGAGATGATTTCACAGAACACAAAGAAGTTTCTCAGAAAGCTTCTTTCTCTTTGTTATCGGAGGATATTTCCTTTGGCCCTATAGTCTTCAAAGGGATCCGAAATATCTGTTCTCAGATTCCACAGAAATAAGGCTAGCAAAGAGATCCACGAAATACAGATGTAACTCTGTGAGATGAATTCACAGAACACTAAGCAGTTTCTCTGAAAGCTTCTTTCCAGATTTCATCTGAGGATATTTCCTTTTTCACCATAGCCCTCCATGGGCTTCCAAATATCACTTTGCCAATTCCACAAGAACTGTCTTAGCGAAAGGCTTCTTGAGGGGAATGCTGTAACTCTGTGAGATGATTTCACAGAACCCAAAGATGTTTCTCAGAAAGCTTATTTCTCTTTGTTATCGGAGGATATTTCCTTTGGCCCTATAGTCTCCAAAGGGATCCGAAATATCTGTTCTCAGATTCCACAGAAAGAAGGCTAGCAAAGAGATCCACGAAATACGGATGTAACTCTGTGAGTGGAAGTCACACATCACAGAGCAGTTTCTCAGAATGCTTCTTTCCAGATTTCATCTGAGGATATTTCCTTTTTCACCATAGCCCTCTATGGGCTTCCAAATGTCACTTTGCGAATTCCACAAGAACTGTCTTAGCGAAAGGCTTCTTGAGGGGAAAGCTGTAACTCTGTGAGATGATTTCACAGAACACAAAGAAGTTTCTCAGAAAGCTTCTTTCTCTTTGTTATCGGAGGATATTTCCTTTGGCCCTATAGTCTTCAAAGGGATCCGAAATATCTGTTCTCAGATTCCCCAGAAAGAAGGCTAGCAAAGAGATCTACGAAACGCAGATGTAACTCTCTGAGATGAATTCAAAGAACACTAATCAGTTTCTCAGAAAGCTTCTTTCCACATTTCATCTGAGGATATTTCCTTTTTCACCATAGCCCTCTAGGGCCTTCCAAATATCACTTTGCCAATTCCACAAGAACTGTCTTAGCGAAAGGCTTCTTGAGGGGAAAGCTGTAACTCTGTGAGATGATTTCACAGAACACAAAGAAGTTTCTCAGAAAGCGTCTTTCTCTTTGTTATCGGAGGATATTTCCTTTGGCCCTATAGTCTTCAAAGAGATCCGAAATATCTGTTCTCAGATTCCACAGAAAGAAGGCTAGCAAAGAGATCTACGAAACACAGATGTAACTCGGTGAGATGAATTAAGAGAACACTAAGCAGTTTCTCAGAAAGCTTCTTTCCAGATTTCATCTGAGGATATTTCCTTTTTCACCATAGCCCTCTATGGGCTTCCAAATATCACTTTGCCAATTCCACAAGAACTGTCTTAGCGAAAGGCTTCTTGAGGGGAAAGCTGTAACTCTCTGAGATGATTTCACAGAACACAAAGAAGTTTCTCAGAAAGCTTCTTTCTCTTTGTTATCGGAGGATATTTCCTTTGGCCCTATAGACTTCAAAGGGATCCGAAATATCTATTATCAGATTCTACAGAAATAAGGCTAGCAAAGAGATCTACGAATTACAGATGTAACTCTGTGAGTGGAAGTCACACATCACAGAGCAGTTTCTCAGAAAGCTTCTTTCCATATTTCATCTGAGGATATTTCCTTTTTCACCATAGCCCTCTATGTGGTTCCAAATATCACTTTGCCAATTCCACAAGAACTGTCGTAGCGAAAGGCTTCTTGAGGGGAAAGCTGTAACTCTGTGAGATGATTTCACAGAACACAAAGAAGTTTCTCAGAAAGCTTCTTTCTCTTTGTTATCGGAGGATATTTCCTTTGGACCTGTAGTCTTCAAAGGGATCCGAAATATCTGTTCTCAGATTCCACAGAAAGAAGGCTAGCAAAGAGATCTACGAAACACAGATGTAACTCTGTGAGATGAATTAAGAGAACACTAAGCAGTTTCTCAGAAAGCTTCTTTCCAGATTTCATCTGAGGATATTTCCTTTTTCACGATAGCCCTCTATGGGGTTCCAAATATCACTTTGCCAATTCCACAAGAACTGTCTTAGCGAAAGGCTTCTTGAGGGGAAAGCTGTAACTCTGTGAGATGATTTCACAGAACACAAAGAAGTTTCTCAGAAAGCATCTTTCTCTTTGATATCGGAGGATATTTCCTTTGGCCCTATAGTCTTCAAAGGGACCCGAAATATCTGTTCTCAGATTCCACAGAAAGAAGGCTAGCAAAGATACCTACGAAACACAGATGTAACTCTGTGAGATGAATTCACAGAACACTAAGCAGTTTCTCAGAAAGCTTCTTTCCAGATTTCATCTGAGGATATTTCCTTTTTCACCATAGCCCTCTAAGGGCTTCCAAATATTACTTTGCCAATTCCACAAGAACTGTCTTAGCGAAAGGCTTCTTGAGGGGAACGCTGTAACTCTGTGAGATGATTTCACAGAACACAAAGAAGTTTCTCAGAAAGCTTCTTTCTCTTTGTTATCGGAGGATATTTCATTTGGCCCTATAGTCTTCAAAGGGATCCGAAATATCTGTTCTCAGATTCCACAGAAAGAAGGCTAGCAAAGAGATCCACGAAATTCAGATGTAACTCTGTGAGATGAATTCACAGAACACTAAGCAGTTTCTCAGAAAGCTTCTTTCCAGATTTCATCTGAGGATATTTCCTTTTTCACCATAGCCCTCTATGGGCTTCCAAATATCACTTTGCCAATTCCACAAGAACTGTCTTAGCGAAAGGCTTCTTGAGGGGAAAGCTGTAACTCTGTGAGATGATTTCACAGAACACAAAGATGTTTCTCAGAAAGCTTCTTTCTCTTTGTTATCGGAGGATATTTCCTTTGGCCCTATAGTCTTCAAAGGGATCCGAAATATCTGTTCTCAGATTCCACAGAAAGAAGGCTAGCAAAGAGATCCACGAAATACAGATGTAACTCTGTGAGATGAATTCACAGAACACTAAGCAGTTTCTCAGAAAGCTTCTTTCCAGATTTCATCTGAGGATATTTCCTTTTTCACCATAGCCCTCTATGGGGTTCCAAATATCACTTTGACAATTCCACAAGAACTGTCTTAGCGAAAGGCTTCTTGAGGGGAAAGCTGTAACTCTGTGAGATGATTTCACAGAACACAAAGAAGTTTCTCAGAAAGCTTCTTTCTCTTTGTTATCGGAGGATATTTCCTTTGGCCCTATAGTCTTCAAAGGGATCCGAAATATCTGTTCTCAGATTCCACAGAAAGAAGGCTAGCAAAGAGATCCACGAAACACAGATGTAACTCTGTGAGATGAATTCACAGAACACTAAGCAGTTTCTCAGAAAGCTTCTTTCCAGATTTCATCTGAGGATATTTCCTTTTTCACCATAGCCCTCCATGGGCTTCCAAATATCACTTTGCCAATTCCACAAGAACTGTCTTAGCGAAAGGCTTCTTGAGGGGAAAGCTGTAACTCTGTGAGATGATTTCACAGAACCCAAAGATGTTTTTCAGAAAGCTTATTTCTCTTTGTTATCGGAGGATATTTCCTTTGGCCCTATAGTCTTCAAAGGGATCCGAAATATCTGTTCTCAGATTCCACAGAAAGAAGGCTAGCAAAGAGATCCACGAAATACAGATATAACTCTGTGAGATGAATTCTCAGAACACTAAGCAGTTTCTCAGAAAGCTTCTTTCCAGATTTCATCTGAGGATATTTCCTTTTTCAACATTGCCCTCTATGGGGTTCCAAATATCACTTTGCCAATTCCACAAGAACTGTCTTAGCGAAAGACTTCTTGAGGGGAAAGCTGTAACTCTGTGAGATGATTTCACAGAATACAAAGAAGCTTCTCAGAAAGCTTCTTTCTCTTTGTTAACGGAGGATATTTCCTTTGGCCCTATAGTCTTCAAAGTGATCCGAAATATCTGTTCTGAGATTCCACAAAAAGAAGGCTAGCAAAGAGATCCACGAAATTCAGATGTAACTCTGTGAGATGAATTCACAGAACACTAAGCAGTTTCTCAGAAAGCTTCTTTCCAGATTTAATCTGAGGATATTTCCTTTTTCACGATAGCCCTCTATGGGGTTCCAAATATCACTTTGCCAATTCCACAAGAACTGTCTTAGCGAAAGGCTTCTTGAGGGGAAAGCTGTAATCTGTGAGATGATTTCACAGAACACAAAGAAGTTTCTCAGAAAGCATCTGTCTCTTTGATATCGGAGGATATTTCCTTTGGCCCTGTAGTCTTCAAAGGGACCCGAAATATCTGTTCTCAGATTCCACAGAAAGAAGGCTAGCAAAGATACCTACGAAACACAGATGTAACTCTGTGAGATGAATTCACAGAACACTAAGCAGTTTCTCAGAAAGCTTCTTTCTCTTTGTTAACGGAGGATATTTCCTTTGGCCCTATAGACTTCAAAGGGATCCGAAATATCTATTATCAGATTCCACAGAAATAGGGCTAGCAAAGAGATCCACGAAACGCAGATGTAACTCTGTGAGTGGAAGTCACACATCACAGAGCAGTTTCTCAGAAAGCTTCTTTCCAGATTTCATCTGAGGATATTTCCTTTTTCACCATAGCCCTCTATGGGCTTCCAAATATCACTTTGCCAATTCCACAAGAACTGTCGTAGCGAAAGGCTTCTTGAGGGGAAAGCTGTAACTCTGTGAGATGATTTCACAGAACACAAAGAAGTTTCTCAGGAAGCTTCTTTCTCTTTGTTATCGGAGGATATTTCCTTTGGCCCTACAGTCTTCAAAGGGATCCGAAATATCTGTTCTCAGATTCCACAGAAAGAAGGCTAGCAAAGAGATCTACGAAACACAGATGTAACTCTGTGAGATGAATTAAGAGAACACTAAGCAGTTTCTCAGAAAGCTTCTTTCCAGATTTCATCTGAGGATATTTCCTTTTTCAACATACCCCTCTATGGCCTTCAAATATCACATTGCCAATTCCACAAGAACTGTCTTAGCGAAAGGCTTCTTGAGGGGAAAGCTGTAACTCTGTGAGATGATTTCACAGAACACAAAGAAATTTCTCAGAAAGCTTCTTTCTCTTTGTTATCGGAGGATATTTCCTTTGGCCCTATAGTCTTCAAAGGGACCCGAAATATCTGTTCTCAGATTCCACAGAAAGAAGGCTAGCAAAGATACTTACGAAACACAGATGTAACTCTGTGAGATGAATTCACAGAACACTAAGCAGTTTCTCAGAAAGCTTCTTTCCAGATTTCATCTGAGGATAATTCCTTTTTCACCATAGCCCTCTAAGGGCTTCCAAATATTACTTTGCCAATTCCACAAGAACTGTCTTAGCGAAAGGCTTCTTGAGGGGAAAGCTGTAACTCTGTGAGATGATTTCACAGAACACAAAGAAGTTTCTCAGAAAGCATCTTTCTCTTTGATATCGGAGGATATTTCCTTTGGCCCTATAGTCTTCAAAGGGACCCGAAATATCTGTTCTCAGATTCCACAGAAAGAAGGCTAGCAAAGATACCTACGAAACACAGATGTAACTCTGTGAGATGAATTCACAGAACACTAAGCAGTTTCTCAGAAAGCTTCTTTCCAGATTTCATCTGAGGATATTTCCTTTTTCACCATAGCCCTCTAAGGGCTTCCAAATATTACTTTGCCAATTCCACAAGAACTGTCTTAGCGAAAGGCTTCTTGAGGGGAAAGCTGTAACTCTGTGAGATGATTTCACAGAACACAAAGAAGTTTCTCAGAAAGCTTCTTTCTCTTTGTTATCGGAGGATATTTCCTTTGGCCCTATAGTCTTCAAAGGGATCCGAAATATCTGTTCTCAGATTCCACAGAAAGAAGGCTAGCAAAGAGATCCACGAAATTCAGATGTAACTCTGTGAGATGAATTCACAGAACACTAAGCAGTTTCTCAGAAAGCTTCTTTCCAGATTTCATCTGAGGATATTTCCTTTTTCACCATAGCCCTCTATGGGCTTCCAAATATCACTTTGCCAATTCCACAAGAACTGTCTTAGCGAAAGGATTCTTGAGGGGAAAGCTGTAACTCTGTGAGATGATTTCACAGAACACAAAGATGTTTCTCAGAAAGCTTCTTTCTCTTTGTTATCGGAGGATATTTCCTTTGGCCCTATATTCTTCAAAGGGATCCGAAATATCTGTTCTCAGATTCCACAGAAAGAAGGCTAGCAAAGAGATCCACGAAATACAGATGTAACTCTGTGAGATGAATTCACAGAACACTAAGCAGTTTCTCAGAAAGCTTCTTTCCAGATTTCATCTGAGGATATTTCCTTTTTCACCATAGCCCTCTATGGGGTTCCAAATATCACTTTGCCAATTCCACAAGAACTGTCTTAGCGAAAGGCTTCTTGATGGGAAAGCTGTAACTCTGTGAGATGATTTCACAGAACACAAAGAAGTTTCTCAGAAAGCTTCTTTCTCTTTGTTATCGGAGGATATTTCCTTTGGCCCTATAGACTTCAAAGGGATCCGAAATATCTATTATCAGATTCCACAGAAATAGGGCTAGCAAAGAGATCCACGAAACGCAGATGTAACTCTGTGAGTGGAAGTCACACATCACAGAGCAGTTTCTCAGAAAGCTTCTTTCCAGATTTCATCTGAGGATATTTCCTTTTTCACCATAGCCCTCTATGGGCTTCCAAATATCACTTTGCCAATTCCACAAGAACTGTCGTAGCGAAAGGCTTCTTGAGGGGAAAGCTGTAACTCTGTGAGATGATTTCACAGAACACAAAGAAGTTTCTCAGGAAGCTTCTTTCTCTTTGTTATCGGAGGATATTTCCTTTGGCCCTAGAGTCTTCAAAGGGATCCGAAATATCTGTTCTCAGATTCCACAGAAAGAAGGCTAGCAAAGAGATCTACGAAACACAGATGTAACTCTGTGAGATAAATTAAGAGAACACTAAGCAGTTTCTCAGAAAGCTTCTTTCCAGATTTCATCTGAGGATATTTCCTTTTTCAACATAGCCCTCTATGGCCTTCAAATATCACATTGCCAATTCCACAAGAACTGTCTTAGCGAAAGGCTTCTTGAGGGGAAAGCTGTAACTCTGTGAGATGATTTCACAGAACACAAAGAAGTTTCTCAGAAAGCTTCTTTCTCTTTGTTATCGGAGGATATTTCCTTTGGCCCTATAGTCTTCAAAGGGATCCGAAATATCTGTTCTCAGATTCCACAGAAAGAAGGCTAGCAAAGAGATCCACGAAATACAGATGTAACTCTGTGAGATGAATTCACAGAACACTAAGCAGTTTCTCAGAAAGCTTCTTTCCAGATTTCATCTGAGGATATTTCCTTTTTCACCATAGCCCTCCATGGGCTTCCAAATATCACTTTGCCAATTGCACAAGAACTGTCTTAGCGAAAGGCTTCTTGAGGGGAAAGCTGTAACTCTGTGAGATGATTTCACAGATCCCAAAGATGTTTTTCAGAAAGCTTATTTCTCTTTGTTATCGGAGGATATTTCCTTTGGCCCTATAGTCTTCAAAGGGATCCGAAATATCTGTTCTCAGATTCCACAGAAAGAAGGCTAGCAAAGAGATCCACGAAATACAGATGTAACTCTGTGAGATGAATTCTCAGAACACTAAGCAGTTTCTCAGAAAGCTTCTTTCCAGATTTCATCTGAGGATATTTCCTTTTTCAACATAGCCCTCTATGGGGTTCCAAATATCACTTTGCCAATTCCACAAGAACTGTCTTAGCGAAAGGCTTCTTGAGGGGAAAGCTGTAACTCTGTGAGATGATTTCACAGAACACAAAGAAGCTTCTCAGAAAGCTTCTTTCTCTTTGTTAACGGAGGATATTTCCTTTGGCCCTATAGTCTTCAAAGTGATCCGAAATATCTGTTCTTAGATTCCACAGAAAGAAGGCTAGCAAAGAGATACACGAAATACAGATGTAACTCTGTGAGTGGAAGTCACACATCACAGAGCTGTTTCTCAGAAAGCTTCTTTCCAGATTTCATCTGAGGATATTTCCTTTTTCACCATAGCCCTCCAAGGGCTTCACAATATCACTTTGCCAATTCCACAAGAACTGTCTTAGCGAAAGGCTTCTTGAGGGGAAAGCTGTAACTCTGTGAGATGATTTCACAGAACACAAAGATGTTTCTCAGAAAGCTTCTTTCTCTTTCTTATCGGAGGATATTTCCTTTGGCCCTATAGTCGTCAAAGGGACCCGAAATATCTGTTCTCAGATTCCACAGAAAGAAGGCTAGCAAAGAGATCCACGAAATACAGATGTAACTCTGTGAGATGAATTCACAGAACACTAAGCAGTTTCTCAGAAAGCTTCTTTCCAGATTTCATCTGAGGATATTTCCTTTTTCACGATAGCCCTCTATGGGGTTCCAAATATCACTTTGCCAATTCCACAAGAACTGTCTTAGCGAAAGGCTTCTGGAGGGGAAAGCTGTAATTCTGTGAGATGATTTCACAGAACACAAAGAAGTTTCTCAGAAAGCTTCTTTCTCTTTCTTATCGGAGGATATTTCCTTTGGCCCTATAGTCTTCAAAGGGATCCGAAATATCTGTTCTCAGATTCCACAGAAATAAGGCTAGCAAGGAGATCTACGAAACACAGATGCAACTTTGTGAGACGAATTCACAGAACACTAAGCAGTTTCTCAGAAAGCTTCTTTCCAGATTTCATCTGAGGATATTTCCTTTTTCAACATAGCCCTCTATGGGGTTCCAAATATCACTTTGCCAATTCCACAAGAACTGTCTTAGTGAAAGGCTTCTTGAGGGGAAAGCTGTAACTCTGTGAGATGATTTCACAGAACACAAAGAAGCTTCTCAGAAAGCTTCTTTCTCTTTGTTAACGGAGGATATTTCCTTTGGCCCTATAGTCTTCAAAGTGATCCGAAATATCTGTTCTCAGATTCCACAGAAAGAAGGCTAGCAAAGAGATCCACGAAATTCAGATGTAACTCTGTGAGTGGAAGTCACACATCACAGAGCTGTTTCTCAGAAAGCTTCTTTCCAGATTTCATCTGAGGATATTTCCTTTTTCACCATAGCCCTCTATGGGGTTCCAAATATCACTTTGCCAATTCCACAAGAACTGCCTTAGCGAAAGGCTTCTGGAGGGGAAAGCTGTAATTCTGTGAGATGATTTCACAGAACACAAAGAAGTTTCTCAGAAAGCTTATTTCTCTTTGTTATCGGAGGATATTTCCTTTGGCCCTATAGTCTTCAAAGGGATCCGAAATATCTGTTCTCAGATTCCACAGAAATAAGGCTAGCAAGGAGATCTACGAAACACAGATGTAACTCTGTGAGATGAATTCACAGAACACTAAGCAGTTTCTCAGAAAGCTTCTTTGCTGATTTCATCTGAGGATATTTCCTTTTTCACCATAGCCCTCTATGGGCTTCCAAATATCACCTTACCAATTCCACAAGAACTGTCTTAGCGAAAGGCTTCTTGAGGGGAAAGCTGTAACTCTGGAGATGATTTCACAGAACACAAACAAGTTTCTCAGAAAGCTTCTTTCTCTTTGTTATTGCAGGATATTTCCTTTGGCCCTATAGTCTTCAAAGGGATCCGAAATATCTGTTCTCAGATTCCACAGAAATAAGGCTAGCAAAGAGATGTACGAAACACAGATGTAACTCTGTGAGATGAATTCACAGAACACTAAGCAGTTTCTCAGAAAGCTTCTTTCCACATTTCATCTGAGAATATTTCCTTTTTCACCATAGCCCTCCATGGGCTTCCAAATATCACTTTGCCAATTCCACAAGAACTGTCTTAGCGAAAGGCTCTTGAGGGGAAAGCTGTAACTCTGTGAGATGATTTCACAGAACACAAAGAAGTTTCTCAGAAAGCATCTGTCTCTTTGATATCGGAGGATATTTCCTTTGGCCCTATAGTCTTCAAAGGGATCCGAAATATCTGTTCTCAGATTCCACAGAAATAAGGCTAGCAAAGATATCTACGAAACACAGATGTAACTCTGTGAGATGAATTCACAGAACACTAAGCAGTTTCTCAGAAAGCTTCTTTCCAGATTTCATCTGAGGATATTTCCTTTTTCACCATAGCCCTCTAAGGTCTTCCAAATATTACTTTGCCAATTCCACAAGAACTGTCTTAGCGAAAGGCTTCTTGAGGGGAAAGCTGTAACTCTGTGAGATGATTTCACAGAACACAAAGAAGTTTCTCAGAAAGCTTCCTTCTCTTTGTTATCGGAGGATATTTCCTTTGGCCCTATAGTCTTCAAAGGGATCCGAAATATCTGTTCTCAGATTCCACAGAAATAAGGCTAGCAAAGAGATCTACGAAACACAGATGTAACTCTGTGAGATGAATTCAAAGAACACTAAGCAGTTTCTCAGAAAGCTTCTTTCCAGATTTCAACTGAGGATATTTCCTTTTTCACCATAGCCCTCTATGGGCTCCCAAATATCACTTTGCCAATTCCACAAGAACTGTCTTAGCGAAAGGCTTCTTGAGGGGAAATCTGTAACTCTCTGAGATGATTTCACAGAACCAGAGAAGTTTCTCAGAAAGCTTCTTTCTCTTTGTTAACGGAGGATATTTCCTTTGGCCCTATAGTCTTCAAAGGGATCCGAAATATCTGTTCTCAGATTCCACAGAAAGAAGGCTAGCAAAGAGATCTACGAAACACAGATGTAACTCTGTGAGATGAATTAAGAGAACACTAAGCAGTTTCTCAGAAAGCTTCTTTCCAGATTTCATCTGAGGATATTTCCTTTTTCAACATAGCCCTCTATGGCCTTCAAATATCACATTGCCAATTCCACAAGAACTGTCTTAGCGAAAGGCTTCTTGAGGGGAAAGCTGTAACTCTGTGAGATGATTTCACAGAACACAAAGAAGTTTCTCAGAAAGCTTCTTTCTCTTTGTTATCGGAGGATATTTCCTTTGGCCCTATAGTCTTCAAAGGGATCCGAAATATCTGTTCTCAGATTCCACAGAAAGAAGGCTAGCAAAGAGATCCACGAAATACAGATGTAACTCTGTGAGATGAATTCACAGAACACTAAGCAGTTTCTCAGAAAGCTTCTTTCCAGATTTCATCTGAGGATATTTCCTTTTTCACCATAGCCCTCCATGGGCTTCCAAATATCACTTTGCCAATTGCACAAGAACTGTCTTAGCGAAAGGCTTCTTGAGGGGAAAGCTGTAACTCTGTGAGATGATTTCACAGAACCCAAAGATGTTTTTCAGAAAGCTTATTTCTCTTTGTTATCGGAGGATATTTCCTTTGGCCCTATAGTCTTCAAAGGGATCCGAAATATCTGTTCTCAGATTCCACAGAAAGAAGGCTAGCAAAGAGATCCACGAAATACAGATGTAACTCTGTGAGATGAATTCTCAGAACACTAAGCAGTTTCTCAGAAAGCTTCTTTCCAGATTTCATCTGAGGATATTTCCTTTTTCAACATAGCCCTCTATGGGGTTCCAAATATCACTTTGCCAATTCCACAAGAACTGTCTTAGCGAAAGGCTTCTTGAGGGGAAAGCTGTAACTCTGTGAGATGATTTCACAGAACACAAAGAAGCTTCTCAGAAAGCTTCTTTCTCTTTGTTAACGGAGGATATTTCCTTTGGCCCTATAGTCTTCAAAGTGATCCGAAATATCTGTTCTTAGATTCCACAGAAATAAGGCTAGCAAAGAGATACACAAAATACAGATGTAACTCTGTGAGTGGAAGTCACACATCACAGAGCTGTTTCTCAGAAAGCTTCTTTCCAGATTTCATCTGAGGATATTTCCTTTTTCACCATAGCCCTCCAAGGGCTTCACAATATCACTTTGCCAATTCCACAAGAACTGTCTTAGCGAAAGGCTTCTTGAGGGGAAAGCTGTAACTCTGTGAGATGATTTCACAGAACACAAAGATGTTTCTCAGAAAGCTTCTTTCTCTTTCTTATCGGAGGATATTTCCTTTGGCCCTATAGTCGTCAAAGGGACCCGAAATATCTGTTCTCAGATTCCACAGAAAGAAGGCTAGCAAAGAGATCCACGAAATACAGATGTAACTCTGTGAGATGAATTCACAGAACACTAAGCAGTTTCTCAGAAAGCTTCTTTCCAGATTTCATCTGAGGATATTTCCTTTTTCACGATAGCCCTCTATGGGGTTCCAAATATCACTTTGCCAATTCCACAAGAACTGTCTTAGCGAAAGGCTTCTGGAGGGGAAAGCTGTAATTCTGTGAGATGATTTCACAGAACACAAAGAAGTTTCTCAGAAAGCTTCTTTCTCTTTCTTATCGGAGGATATTTCCTTTGGCCCTATAGTCTTCAAAGGGATCCGAAATATCTGTTCTCAGATTCCACAGAAATAAGGCTAGCAAGGAGATCTACGAAACACAGATGTAACTCTGTGAGATGAATTCACAGAACACTAAGCAGTTTCTCAGAAAGCTTCTTTGCTGATTTCATCTGAGGATATTTCCTTTTTCACCATAGCCCTCTATGGGCTTCCAAATATCACCTTGCCAATTCCACAAGAACTGTCTTAGCGAAAGGCTTCTTGAGGGGAAAGCTGTAACTCTGGAGATGATTTCACAGAACACAAACAAGTTTCTCAGAAAGCTTCTTTCTCTTTGTTATTGCAGGATATTTCCTTTGGCCCTATAGTCTTCAAAGGGATCCGAAATATCTGTTCTCAGATTCCACAGAAATAAGGCTAGCAAAGAGATCTACGAAACACAGATGTAACTCTGTGAGATGAATTCACAGAACACTAAGCAGTTTCTCAGAAAGCTTCTTTCCAGATTTCATCTGAGAATATTTCCTTTTTCACCGTAGCCCTCCATGGGCTTCCAAATATCACTTTGCCAATTCCACAAGAACTGTCTTAGCGAAAGGCTCTAGAGGGGAAAGCTGTAACTCTGTGAGATGATTTCACAGAACACAAAGAAGTTTCTCAGAAAGCATCTTTCTCTTTGATATCGGAGGATATTTCCTTTGGCCCTATAGTCTTCAAAGGGACCCGAAATATCTGTTCTCAGATTCCACAGAAAGAAGGCTAGCAAAGATACCTACGAAACACAGATGTAACACTGTGAGATGAATTCACAGAACACTAAGCAGTTTCTCAGAAAGCTTCTTTCCAGATTTCATCTGAGGATATTTCCTTTTTCACCATAGCCCTCTAAGGGCTTCCAAATATTACTTTGCCAATTCCACAAGAACTGTCTTAGCGAAAGGCTTCTTGAGGGGAAGCTGTAACTCTGTGAGATGATTTCACAGAACACAAAGAAGTTTCTCAGAAAGCATCTTTCTCTTTGTTATCGGAGGATATTTCCTTTGGCCCTATAGTCTTCAAAGGGATCCGAAATATCTGTTCTCAGATTCCACAGAAAGAAGTCTAGCAAAGAGATCCACGAAATTCAGATGTAACTCTGTGAGATGAATTCACAGAACACTAAGCAGTTTCTCAGAAAGCTTCTTTCCAGATTTCATCTGAGGATATTTCCTTTTTCACGATAGCCCTCTATGGGGTTCCAAATATCACTTTGCCAATTCCACAAGAACTGTCTTAGCGAAAGGCTTCTTGAGGGGAAAGCAGTAATCTGTGAGATGATTTCACAGAACACAAAGAAGTTTCTCAGAAAGCTTCTTTCTCTTTGTTATCGGAGGATATTTCCTTTGGCCCTATAGTCTTCAAAGGGATCCGAAATATCTGTTCTCAGATTCCACAGAAAGAAGGCTAGCAAAGATACCTACGAAACACAGATGTAACTCTGTGAGATGAATTCACAGAACACTAAGCAGTTTCTCAGAAAGCTTCTTTCTCTTTGTTAACGGAGGATATTTCCTTTGGCCCTATAGACTTCAAAGGGATCCGAAATATCTATTATCAGATTCCACAGAAATAGGGCTAGCAAAGAGATCCACGAAACGCAGATGTAACTCTGTGAGTGGAAGTCACACATCACAGAGCAGTTTCTCAGAAAGCTTCTTTCCAGATTTCATCTGAGGATATTTCCTTTTTCACCATAGCCCTCTATGGGCTTCCAAATATCACTTTGCCAATTCCACAAGAACTGTCGTAGCGAAAGGCTTCTTGAGGGGAAAGCTGTAACTCTGTGAGATGATTTCACAGAACACAAAGAAGTTTCTCAGTAAGCTTCTTTCTCTTTGTTATCGGAGGATATTTCCTTTGGCCCTACAGTCTTCAAAGGGATCCGAAATATCTGTTCTCAGATTCCACAGAAATAAGGCTAGCAAGGAGATCTACGAAACACAGATGTAACTCTGTGAGATGAATTCACAGAACACTAAGCAGTTTCTCAGAAAGCTTCTTTGCTGATTTCATCTGAGGATATTTCCTTTTTCACCATAGCCCTCTATGGGCTTCCAAATATCACCTTACCAATTCCACAAGTACTGTCTTAGCGAAAGGCTTCTTGAGGGGAAAGCTGTAACTCTGGAGATGATTTCACAGAACACAAACAAGTTTCTCAGAAAGCTTCTTTCTCTTTGTTATTGCAGGATATTTCCTTTGGCCCTATAGTCTTCAAAGGGATCCGAAATATCTGTTCTCAGATTCCACAGAAATAAGGCTAGCAAAGAGATGTACGAAACACAGATGTAACTCTGTGAGATGAATTCACAGAACACTAAGCAGTTTCTCAGAAAGCTTCTTTCCACATTTCATCTGAGAATATTTCCTTTTTCACCATAGCCCTCCATGGGCTTCCAAATATCACTTTGCCAATTCCACAAGAACTGTCTTAGCGAAAGGCTCTTGAGGGGAAAGCTGTAACTCTGTGAGATGATTTCACAGAACACAAAGAAGTTTCTCAGAAAGCATCTGTCTCTTTGATATCGGAGGATATTTCCTTTGGCCCTATAGCCTTCAAAGGGATCCGAAATATCTGTTCTCAGATTCCACAGAAATAAGGCTAGCAAAGATATCTACGAAACACAGATGTAACTCAGTGAGATGAATTCACAGAACACTAAGCAGTTTCTCAGAAAGCTTCTTTCCAGATTTCATCTGAGGATATTTCCTTTTTCACCATAGCCCTCTAAGGTCTTCCAAATATTACTTTGCCAATTCCACAAGAACTGTCTTAGCGAAAGGCTTCTTGAGGGGAAAGCTGTAACTCTGTGAGATGATTTCACAGAACACAAAGAAGTTTCTCAGAAAGCTTCCTTCTCTTTGTTATCGGAGGATATTTCCTTTGGCCCTATAGTCTTCAAAGGGATCCGAAATATCTGTTCTCAGATTCCACAGAAATAAGGCTAGCAAAGAGATCTACGAAACACAGATGTAACTCTGTGAGATGAATTCAAAGAACACTAAGCAGTTTCTCAGAAAGCTTCTTTCCAGATTTCAACTGAGGATATTTCCTTTTTCACCATAGCCCTCTATGGGCTCCCAAATATCACTTTGCCAATTCCACAAGAACTGTCTTAGCGAAAGGCTTCTTGAGGGGAAAGCTGTAACTCTCTGAGATGATTTCACAGAACCAGAGAAGTTTCTCAGAAAGCTTCTTTCTCTTTGTTAACGGAGGATATTTCCTTTGGCCCTATAGTCTTCAAAGGGATCCGAAATATCTGTTCTCAGATTCCACAGAAAGAAGGCTAGCAAAGAGATCTACGAAACACAGATGTAACTCTGTGAGATGAATTAAGAGAACACTAAGCAGTTTCTCAGAAAGCTTCTTTCCAGATTTCATCTGAGGATATTTCCTTTTTCAACATAGCCCTCTATGGCCTTCAAATATCACATTGCCAATTCCACAAGAACTGTCTTAGCGAAAGGCTTCTTGAGGGGAAAGCTGTAACTCTGTGAGATGATTTCACAGAACACAAAGAAGTTTCTCAGAAAGCTTCTTTCTCTTTGTTATCGGAGGATATTTCCTTTGGCCCTATAGTCTTCAAAGGGATCCGAAATATCTGTTCTCAGATTCCACAGAAAGAAGGCTAGCAAAGAGATCCACGAAATACAGATGTAACTCTGTGAGATGAATTCACAGAACACAAAGCAGTTTGTCAGAAACCTTCTTTCCAGATTTCATCTGAGGATATTTCCTTTTTCACCATAGCCCTCCATGGGCTTCCAAATATCACTTTGCCAATTGCACAAGAACTGTCTTAGCGAAAGGCTTCTTGAGGGGAAAGCTGTAACTCTGTGAGATGATTTCACAGAACCCAAAGATGTTTTTCAGAAAGCTTATTTCTCTTTGTTATCGGAGGATATTTCCTTTGGCCCTATAGTCTTCAAAGGGATCCGAAATATCTGTTCTCAGATTCCACAGAAAGAAGGCTAGCAAAGAGATCCACGAAATACAGATGTAACTCTGTGAGATGAATTCTCAGAACACTAAGCAGTTTCTCAGAAAGCTTCTTTCCAGATTTCATCTGAGGATATTTCCTTTTTCAACATAGCCCTCTATGGGGTTCCAAATATCACTTTGCCAATTCCACAAGAACTGTCTTAGCGAAAGGCTTCTTGAGGTGAAAGCTGTAACTCTGTGAGATGATTTCACAGAACACAAAGAAGCTTCTCAGAAAGCTTCTTTCTCTTTGTTAACGGAGGATATTTCCTTTGGCCCTATAGTCTTCAAAGTGATCCGAAATATCTGTTCTTAGATTCCACAGAAATAAGGCTAGCAAAGAGATACACGAAATACAGATGTAACTCTGTGAGTGGAAGTCACACATCACAGAGCTGTTTCTCAGAAAGCTTCTTTCCAGATTTCATCTGAGGATATTTCCTTTTTCACCATAGCCCTCCAAGGGCTTCACAATATCACTTTGCCAATTCCACAAGAACTGTCTTAGCGAAAGGCTTCTTGAGGGGAAAGCTGTAACTCTGTGAGATGATTTCACAGAACACAAAGATGTTTCTCAGAAAGCTTCTTTCTCTTTCTTATCGGAGGATATTTCCTTTGGCCCTATAGTCGTCAAAGGGACCCGAAATATCTGTTCTCAGATTCCACAGAAAGAAGGCTAGCAAAGAGATCCACGAAATACAGATGCAACTCTGTGAGATGAATTCACAGAACACTAAGCAGTTTCTCAGAAAGCTTCTTTCCAGATTTCATCTGAGGATATTTCCTTTTTCACGATAGCCCTCTATGGGGTTCCAAATATCACTTTGCCAATTCCACAAGAACTGTCTTAGCGAAAGGCTTCTGGAGGGGAAAGCTGTAATTCTGTGAGATGATTTCACAGAACACAAAGAAGTTTCTCAGAAAGCTTCTTTCTCTTTCTTATCGGAGGATATTTCCTTTGGCCCTATAGTCTTCAAAGGGATCCGAAATATCTGTTCTCAGATTCCACAGAAATAAGGCTAGCAAGGAGATCTACGAAACACAGATGTAACTCTGTGAGATGAATTCACAGAACACTAAGCAGTTTCTCAGAAAGCTTCTTTGCTGATTTCATCTGAGGATATTTCCTTTTTCACCATAGCCCTCTATGGGCTTCCAAATATCACCTTGCCAATTCCACAAGAACTGTCTTAGCGAAAGGCTTCTTGAGGGGAAAGCTGTAACTCTGGAGATGATTTCACAGAACACAAACAAGTTTCTCAGAAAGCTTCTTTCTCTTTGTTATTGCAGGATATTTCCTTTGGCCCTATAGTCTTCAAAGGGATCCGAAATATCTGTTCTCAGATTCCACAGAAATAAGGCTAGCAAAGAGATCTACGAAACACAGATGTAACTCTGTGAGATGAATTCACAGAACACTAAGCAGTTTCTCAGAAAGCTTCTTTCCAGATTTCATCTGAGAATATTTCCTTTTTCACCATAGCCCTCCATGGGCTTCCAAATATCACTTTGCCAATTCCACAAGAACTGTCTTAGCGAAAGGCTCTAGAGGGGAAAGCTGTAACTCTGTGAGATGATTTCACAGAACACAAAGAAGTTTCTCAGAAAGCATCTTTCTCTTTGATATCGGAGGATATTTCCTTTGGCCCTATAGTCTTCAAAGGGACCCGAAATATCTGTTCTCAGATTCCACAGAAAGAAGGCTAGCAAAGATACCTACGAAACACAGATGTAACTCTGTGAGATGAATTCACAGAACACTAAGCAGTTTCTCAGAAAGCTTCTTTCCAGATTTCATCTGAGGATATTTCCTTTTTCACCATAGCCCTCTAAGGGCTTCCAAATATTACTTTGCCAATTCCACAAGAACTGTCTTAGCGAAAGGCTTCTTGAGGGGAAGCTGTAACTCTGTGAGATGATTTCACAGAACACAAAGAAGTTTCTCAGAAAGCATCTTTCTCTTTGTTATCGGAGGATATTTCCTTTGGCCCTATAGTCTTCAAAGGGATCCGAAATATCTGTTCTCAGATTCCACAGAAAGAAGTCTAGCAAAGAGATCCACGAAATTCAGATGTAACTCTGTGAGATGAATTCACAGAACACTAAGCAGTTTCTCAGAAAGCTTCTTTCCAGATTTCATCTGAGGATATTTCCTTTTTCACGATAGCCCTCTATGGGGTTCCAAATATCACTTTGCCAATTCCACAAGAACTGTCTTAGCGAAAGGCTTCTTGAGGGGAAAGCTGTAATCTGTGAGGTGATTTCACACAACACAAAGAAGTTTCTCAGAAAGCTTCTTTCTCTTTGTTATCGGAGGATATTTCCTTTGGCCCTATAGTCTTCAAAGGGATCCGAAATATCTGTTCTCAGATTCCACAGAAAGAAGGCTAGCAAAGATACCTACGAAACACAGATGTAACTCTGTGAGATGAATTCACAGAACACTAAGCAGTTTCTCAGAAAGCTTCTTTCTCTTTGTTAACGGAGGATATTTCCTTTGGCCCTATAGACTTCAAAGGGATCCGAAATATCTATTATCAGATTCCACAGAAATAGGGCTAGCAAAGAGATCCACGAAACGCAGATGTAACTCTGTGAGTGGAAGTCACACATCACAGAGCAGTTTCTCAGAAAGCTTCTTTCCAGATTTCATCTGAGGATATTTCCTTTTTCACCATAGCCCTCTATGGGCTTCCAAATATCACTTTGCCAATTCCACAAGAACTGTCGTAGCGAAAGGCTTCTTGAGGGGAAAGCTGTAACTCTGTGAGATGATTTCACAGAACACAAAGAAGTTTCTCAGTAAGCTTCTTTCTCTTTGTTATCGGAGGATATTTCCTTTGGCCCTACAGTCTTCAAAGGAATCCGAAATATCTGTTCTCAGATTCCACAGAAAGAAGGCTAGCAAAGAGATCTACGAAACACAGATGTAACTCTGTGAGATGAATTAAGAGAACACTAAGCAGTTTCTCAGAAAGCTTCTTTCCAGATTTCATCTGAGGATATTTCCTTTTTCAACACAGCCCTCTATGGCCTTCAAATATCACATTGCCAATTCCACAAGAACTGTCTTAGCGAAAGGCTTCTTGAGGGGAAAGCTGTAACTCTGTGAGATGATTTCACAGAACACAAAGAAGTTTCTCAGAAAGCTTCTTTCTCTTTGTTATCGGAGGATATTTCCTTTGGCCCTATAGTCTTCAAAGGGATCCGAAATATCTGTTCTCAGATTCCACAGAAAGAAGGCTAGCAAAGAGATCCACGAAACACAGATGTAACTCTGTGAGATGAATTCACAGAACACTAAGCAGTTTCTCAGAAAGCTTCTTTCCAGATTTCATCTGAGGATATTTCCTTTTTCACCATAGCCCTCCATGGGCTTCCAAATATCACTTTGCCAATTCCACAAGAACTGTCTTAGCGAAAGACTTCTTGAGGGGAAAGCTGTAACTCTGTGAGATGATTTCACAGAATACAAAGAAGCTTCTCAGAAAGCTTCTTTCTCTTTGTTAACGGAGGATATTTCCTTTGGCCCTATAGTCTTCAAAGTGATCCGAAATATCTGTTCTGAGATTCCACAGAAAGAAGGCTAGCAAAGAGATCCACGAAATTCAGATGTAACTCTGTGAGATGAATTCACAGAACACTAAGCAGTTTCTCAGAAAGCTTCTTTCCAGATTTAATCTGAGGATATTTCCTTTTTCACGATAGCCCTCTATGGGGTTCCAAATATCACTTTGCCAATTCCACAAGAACTGTCTTAGCGAAAGGCTTCTTGAGGGGAAAGCTGTAATCTGTGAGATGATTTCACAGAACACAAAGAAGTTTCTCAGAAAGCATCTGTCTCTTTGATATCGGAGGATATTTCCTTTGGCCCTGTAGTCTTCAAAGGGACCCGAAATATCTGTTCTCAGATTCCACAGAAAGAAGGCTAGCAAAGATACCTACGAAACACAGATGTAACTCTGTGAGATGAATTCACAGAACACTAAGCAGTTTCTCAGAAAGCTTCTTTCTCTTTGTTAACGGAGGATATTTCCTTTGGCCCTATAGACTTCAAAGGGATCCGAAATATCTATTATCAGATTCCACAGAAATAGGGCTAGCAAAGAGATCCACGAAACGCAGATGTAACTCTGTGAGTGGAAGTCACACATCACAGAGCAGTTTCTCAGAAAGCTTCTTTCCAGATTTCATCTGAGGATATTTCCTTTTTCACCATAGCCCTCTATGGGCTTCCAAATATCACTTTGCCAATTCCAAAAGAAGTGTCGTAGCGAAAGGCTTCTTGAGGGGAAAGCTGTAACTCTGTGAGATGATTTCACAGAACACAAAGAAGTTTCTCAGGAAGCTTCTTTCTCTTTGTTATCGGAGGATATTTCCTTTGGCCCTACAGTCTTCAAAGGGATCCGAAATATCTGTTCTCAGATTCCACAGAAAGAAGGCTAGCAAAGAGATCTACGAAACACAGATGTAACTCTGTGAGATGAATTAAGAGAACACTAAGCAGTTTCTCAGAAAGCTTCTTTCCAGATTTCATCTGAGGATATTTCCTTTTTCAACATACCCCTCTATGGCCTTCAAATATCACATTGCCAATTCCACAAGAACTGTCTTAGCGAAAGGCTTCTTGAGGGGAAAGCTGTAACTCTGTGAGATGATTTCACAGAACACAAAGAAGTTTCTCAGAAAGCTTCTTTCTCTTTGTTATCGGAGGATATTTCCTTTGGCCCTATAGTCTTCAAAGGGATCCGAAATATCTGTTCTCAGATTCCACAGAAAGAAGGCTAGCAAAGAGATCCACGAAATACAGATGTAACTCTGTGAGATGAATTCACAGAACACTAAGCAGTTTCTCAGAAAGCTTCTTTCCAGATTTCATCTGAGGATATTTCCTTTTTCACCATAGCCCTCCATGGGCTTCCAAATATCACTTTGCCAATTGCACAAGAACTGTCTTAGCGAAAGGCTTCTTGAGGGGAAAGCTGTAACTCTGTGAGATGATTTCACAGAACCCAAAGATGTTTTTCAGAAAGCTTATTTCTCTTTGTTATCGGAGGATATTTCCTTTGGCCCTATAGTCTTCAAAGGGATCCGAAATATCTGTTCTCAGATTCCACAGAAAGAAGGCTAGCAAGGAGATCTACGAAACACAGATGTAACTCTGTGAGATGAATTCACAGAACACTAAGCAGTTTCTCAGAAAGCTTCTTTCCAGATTTCATCTGAGGATATTTCCTTTTTCACCATAGCCCTCTATGGGCTTCCAAATATCACCTTACCAATTCCACAAGAACTGTCTTAGCGAAAGGCTTCTTGAGGGGAAAGCTGTAACTCTGGAGATGATTTCACAGAACACAAACAAGTTTCTCAGAAAGCTTCTTTCTCTTTGTTATTGCAGGATATTTCCTTTGGCCCTATAGTCTTCAAAGGGATCCGAAATATCTGTTCTCAGATTCCACAGAAATAAGGCTAGCAAAGAGATGTACGAAACACAGATGTAACTCTGTGAGATGAATTCACAGAACACTAAGCAGTTTCTCAGAAAGCTTCTTTCCACATTTCATCTGAGAATATTTCCTTTTTCACCATAGCCCTCCATGGGCTTCCAAATATCACTTTGCCAATTCCACAAGAACTGTCTTAGCGAAAGGCTCTTGAGGGGAAAGCTGTAACTCTGTGAGATGATTTCACAGAACACAAAGAAGTTTCTCAGAAAGCATCTGTCTCTTTGATATCGGAGGATATTTCCTTTGGCCTTATAGTCTTCAAAGGGATCCGAAATATCTGTTCTCAGATTCCACAGAAATAAGGCTAGCAAAGATATCTACGAAACACAGATGTAACTCTGTGAGATGAATTCACAGAACACTAAGCAGTTTCTCAGAAAGCTTCTTTCCAGATTTCATCTGAGGATATTTCCTTTTTCACCATAGCCCTCTAAGGTCTTCCAAATATTACTTTGCCAATTCCACAAGAACTGTCTTAGCGAAAGGCTTCTTGAGGGGAAAGCTGTAACTCTGTGAGATGATTTCACAGAACACAAAGAAGTTTCTCAGAAAGCTTCCTTCTCTTTGTTATCGGAGGATATTTCCTTTGGCCCTATAGTCTTCAAAGGGATCCGAAATATCTGTTCTCAGATTCCACAGAAATAAGGCTAGCAAAGAGATCTACGAAACACAGATGTAACTCTGTGAGATGAATTCAAAGAACACTAAGCAGTTTCTCAGAAAGCTTCTTTCCAGATTTCAACTGAGGATATTTCCTTTTTCACCATAGCCCTCTATGGGCTCCCAAATATCACTTTGCCAATTCCACAAGAACTGTCTTAGCGAAAGGCTTCTTGAGGGGAAATCTGTAACTCTCTGAGATGATTTCACAGAACCAGAGAAGTTTCTCAGAAAGCTTCTTTCTCTTTGTTAACGGAGGATATTTCCTTTGGCCCTATAGTCTTCAAAGGGATCCGAAATATCTGTTCTCAGATTCCACAGAAAGAAGGCTAGCAAAGAGATCCACGAAATACAGATGTAACTCTGTGAGATGAATTCACAGAACACTAAGCAGTTTCTCAGAAAGCTTTTTTCCAGATTTCATCTGAGGATATTTCCTTTTTCACCATAGCCCTCTATGGGCTTCACAATATCACTTTGCCAATTCCACAAGAACTGTCTTAGCGAAAGGCTTCTTGAGGGGAAAGCTGTAACTCTGTGAGATGATTTCACAGAACACAAAGATGTTTCTCAGAAAGCTTCTTTCTCTTTGTTAACGGAGGATATTTCCTTTGGCCCTATAGTCTTCAAAGGGATCCGAAATATCTGTTCTCAGATTCCACAGAAAGAAGGCTAGCAAAGAGATCCACGAAATACAGATGTAACTCTGTGAGATGAATTCACAGAACACTAAGCAGTTTCTCAGAAAGCTTCTTTCCAGATTTCATCTGAGGATATTTCCTTTTTCACGATAGCCCTCTATGGGGTTCCAAATATCACTTTGCCAATTCCACAAGAACTGTCTTAGCGAAAGGCTTCTGGAGGGGAAAGCTGTAACTCTGTGAGATGATTTCACGGAACACAAAGAACCTTCTCAGAAAGCTTCTTTCTCTTTTTTATCGGAGGATATTTCCTTTGGCCCTATAGTCTTCAAAGTGATCCGAAATATCTGTTCTCAGATTCCACAGAAATAAGGCTAGCAAAGAGATCTACGAAACACAGATGTAACTCTGTGAGATGAATTCACAGAACACTAAGCAGTTTCTCAGAAAGCTTCTTTCCCGATTTCATCTAAGGATATTTCCTTTTTCACCATAGCCCTCTAAGGGCTTCCAAATATTACTTTGCCAATTCCACAAGAACTGTCTTAGCGAAAGGCTTCTTGAGGGGAAAGCTGTAACTCTGTGAGATGATTTCACAGAACACAAAGAAGTTTCTCCAAAAGCTTTTTTCTCTTTGTTATCGGAGGATATTTCCTTTGGCCCTATAGTCTTCAAGGGATCCGAAATATCTGTTCTCAGATTCCACAGAAATAAGGCTAGCAAAGAGATCTACGAAACACAGATGTAACTCTGTGAGATGAATTCACAGAACACTAAGCAGTTTCTCAGAAAGCTTCTTTCTCTTTGTTATCGGAGGATATTTCCTTTGGCCCTACAGTCTTCAAAGGGATCCGAAATATCTGTTCTCAGATTCCACAGAAATAAGGCTAGCAAAGAGATCCACGAAATAGAGATGTAACTCTGTGAGTGGAAGACACACATCACAGAGAAGTTTCTCAGAAAGCTTCTTTCCAGATTACATCTGAGGATATTTCATTTTTCAGCATAGCCCCCTATGGGCTTCCAAATATCACTTTGCCAATTCCACAAGAACTGTCTTAGCGAAAGGCTTCTTGAGGGGAAAGCTGTAACTCTGTGAGATGATTTCACAGAACACAAAGAAGTTTCTCAGAAAACTCTTTCTCTTTGTTATCGGAGGATATTTCCTTTGGCCCTATAGTCTTCAAAGGGATCCGAAATATCTGTTCTCAGATTTCACAGAAAGAAGGCTAGCAAAGAGATCTAGGAAACACAGATGTAACTCTGTGAGATGATTTCAGAGAACACTAAGGAGTTTCTCAGAAAGCTTCTTTCCAGATTTCATCTGAGGATATTGCCTTTATCACCATAGCCCTCTATGTGATTCCAAATATCACTTTGCCAATTCCACAAGAACTGTCTTAGCGGAAGGCTTCTTCAGGGGAAAGCTGTAACTCTGTGAGATGATTTCACAGAACACAAAGAAGTTTCTCAGAAAGCTTTTTTCTCTTTGTTATCGGAGGATATTTCCTTTGGCCCTATAGTCTTCAAAGGGATCCGAAATATCTGTTCTCAGATTCCACAGAAAGAAGGCTAACAAAGAGATCCACGAAATACAGATGTAACTCTGTGAGATGAATTCACAGAACACTAAGCAGTTTCTCAGAAAGCTTCTTTCCAGATTTCATCTGAGGATATTTCTTTTTTCACCATAGCCCTCTAAGGGCTTCCAAATATCACTTTGCATATTCCACAAGAACTGTCTTAGCGAACGGCTTCTTGAGGGGAAAGCTGTAACTCTGTGACATGATTTCACAGAACACAAAGAAGTTTCTCAGAAACCTTCTTTCTCTTTGTTATCGGAGGATATTTCCTTTGGCACTGTAGTCTTCAAAGGGATCCGAAATATCTATTCTCAGATTCCACAGAAATAAGGCTAGCAAAGAGATCTACGAAACAAAGATGTAACTCTGTGAGATGAATTCACAGAACACTAAGCAGTTTCTCAGAAAGCTTCTTTCCAGATTTCATCTGAGGATATTTCCTTTTTCACCATAGCCCTCTATGGGCTTCCAAATATCACTTTGCCATTTCCACAAGAACTGTCTTAGCGAAAGGCTTCTTGAGGGGAAAGCTGTAACTCTGTGAGATGATTTCACAGAACACAAAGAAGTTTCTCAGAAGGCATCTTTCTCTTTGTTATCGGAGGATATTTCTTTTGGCCCTATAGTCTTCAAAGGGATCCGAAATATCTGTTCTCAGATTCCACAGAAATAAGGCTAGCAAAGAGATCTACGAAACACAGATGTAACACTGTGAGATGAATTCACAGAACACTAAGCAGTTTCTCAGAAAGCTTCTTTCCAGATTTCATCTGAGGATATTTCCTTTTTCATCATAGCCCTCTATGGGCTTCCAAATATCACTTTGCCAATTCCACAAGAACTGTCTTAGCGAAAGGCTTCTTGAGGAGAAAGCTGTAACTCTCTGAGATGATTTCAGAGAACACAAAGAAGTTTCTCAGAAAGCTTCTTTCTCTTTGTTAACGGAGGATATTTTCTTTGGCCCTATAGTCTTCAAAGGGATCCGAAATATCTGTTCTCAGATTCCACAGAAAGAAAGCTAGCAAAGAGATCCACGAAATAGAGATGTAACTCGGTGAGTGGAAGTCACACATCACAGAGAAGTTTCTCAGAAAGCTTCTTTCCAGATTTCATCTGAGGATATTTCATTTTTCAGCATAGCCCTCTATGGGCTTCCAAATATCACTTTGCCAATTCCACAAGAACTGTCTTAGCGAATGGCTTCTTGAGGGGAAAGCTGTAACTCTTTGAGATGATTTCACAGAACACAAAGAAGTTTCTCAGAAAGCTTTTTTCTCTTTTATCGGAGGATATTTCCTTTGCCCCTGTAGTCTTCAATGGGATCCGAAATATCTGTTCTCAGATTCCACAGAAATAAGGCTAGAAAAGAGATCCACGAAATACAGATGTAACTCTGTGAGATGAATTAACAGAACACTAAACATTTTCTCAGAAAGCTTCTTTCCAGATTTCATCTGAGGATATTTCATTTTTAAGCATAGCCCTCTATGGGCTTCCAAATATCACTTTGCCAATTCCACAAGAACTGTCTTAGCGGAAGGCTTCTTCAGGGGAAAGCTGTAACTCTGTGAGATGATTTCACAGAACACAAAGAAGTTTCTCAGAAAGCTTCTTTCTCTTTGTTATCGGAGGATATTTCCTTTGGCCCTATAGTCTTCAAAGGGATCCGAAATATCTGTTCTCAGATTCCACAGAAAGAAGGCTAACAAAGAGATCCACGAAATACAGATGTAACTCTGTGAGATGAATTAACAGAACACTAAGCAGTTTCTCGGAAAGCTTCTTTCCAGATTTCATCTGAGGATATTTCTTTTTTCACCATAGCCCTCTATGGGCTTCCCAATATCACTTTGCCAATTCCACAAGAACTGTCTTAGCGAACGGCTTCTTGAGGGGAAAGCTGTAACTCTGTCAGATGATTCCACAGAACACAAAGAAGTTTCTCAGAAAGCTTCTTTCTCTTTGTTATCGGAGGATATTTCCTTTGGCACTATAGTCTTCAAAGGGATCCGAAATATCTGTTCTCAGATTCCACAGAAATAAGGCTAGCAAAGAGATCTACGATACACAGATGTAACTCTGTGAGATGAATTCACAGAACACTAAGCAGTTTCTCAGAAAGCTTCTTTCCAGATTTCTTCTGAGTATATTTCCTTTTCACCATAGCCTTCTGAGGGCTTCGAATTATCACTTCTCCAATTCCACAAGAACTGTTTAGAGAAAGGCTTCTTGAGGGGAAAGCTGTAACTCTGTGAGATGATTTCCCACAACACAAAGGAGTTTCACAGAAAGCTTCTTTCTCTTTGTTATCGGAGGATATTTCCTTTGGCCCTATAGTCTTCAAAGGGATCCGAAATATCTGTTCTCAGATTCCACAGAAATAAGGCTAGCAAAGAGATACACGAAATACTGACGTAACTCTGTGACTGGAAGTCACACATGACAGAGCAGTTTCTGAGAAAGCTTCTTTCCAGATTTCATCTGAGGATATTTCCTTTTTCACCATAGCCCTCTATGGGCTTCCAAATATCACTTTGCCAATTCTACAAGAACTGTCTTAGTGAAAGGCTTCTTGAGGGGAAAGGTGTAACTGTGTGAGATGATTTCACAGAACACAAAGAAGTTTCTCAGAAAGCTTCTTTCTCTTTGTTAACGGAGGATATTTCCTTTGGCCCTATAGTCTTCAAAGGGATGCGAAATATCTGTTCTCAGATTCCACAGAAATAAGGCTAGCAAAGAGATCTACGAAACACAGATGTAACTCGGTGGGATGAATTCACAGAATACTAAGCAGTTTCTCAGAAAGCTTCTTTCCAGATTTCACCTGAGGATAGTTCCTTTTTCAACATAGCCCTCTATGGTCTTCCAAATATCACTTTGCCAATTCCACAAGAACTGTCGTAGCGAAAGGCTTCTTGAGGGGAAAGCTGTAACTGTGTGAGATGATTTCACAGAACACAAAGAAGTTTCTCAGAAAGCTTCTTTCTCTTTGTTATCGGAGGATATTTCCTTTGGCCCTATAGTCTTCAAAGGGATCCGAAATATCTGTTCTCAGATTCCACAGAAATAAGGCTAGCAAAGAAATCTACGAAACACAGATGTAACTCTGTCAGATGAATTAAGAGAACACTAAGCAGTTTGTCAGAAAGCTTCTTTCCAGATTTCATCTGAGGATATTTCCTTTTTCACCATAGCCCTCTATGGGCTTCCAAATATCACTTTGCCAATTCCACAAGAACTGTCTTAGCGAAAGGCTTCTTGAGGAGAAAGCTGTAACTCTCGGAGATGATTTCAGAGAACACAAAGAAGTTTCTCAGAAAGCTTCTTTCTCTTTGTTAACGGAGGATATTTCCTTTGGCCCTATATTCTTCAAAGGGATCCGAAATATCTGTTCTCAGATTCCACAGAAATAAGGCTAGCAAAGAGATCCACGAAATAGAGATGTAACTCTGTGAGTGGAAGACACACATCACAGAGAAGTTTCTCAGAAAGCTTCTTTCCAGATTACATCTGAGGATATTTCATTTTTCAGCATAGCCCCCTATGGGCTTCCAAATATCACTTTGCCAATTCCACAAGAACTGTCTTAGCGAAAGGCTTCTTGAGGGGAAAGCTGTAACTCTGTCAGATGATTTCACAGAACACAAAGAAGTTTCTCAGAAAACTCTTTCTCTTTGTTATCGGAGGATATTTCCTTTGGCCCTATAGTCTTCAAAGGGATCCGAAATATCTGTTCTCAGATTTCACAGAAAGAAGGCTAGCAAAGAGATCTAGGAAACACAGATGTAACTCTGTGAGATGATTTCAGAGAACACTAAGGAGTTTCTCAGAAAGCTTCCTTCCAGATTTCATCTGAGGATATTGCCTTTATCACCATAGCCCTCTATGTGATTCCAAATATTACTTTGCCAATTCCACAAGAACTGTCTTAGCGGAAGGCTTCTTCAGGGGAAAGCTGTAACTCTGTGAGATGATTTCACAGAACACAAAGAAGTTTCTCAGAAAGCTTTTTTCTCTTTGTTATCGGAGGATATTTCCTTTGGCCCTATAGTCTTCAAAGGGATCCGAAATATCTGTTCTCAGATTGCACAGAAAGAAGGCTAACAAAGAGATCCACGAAATACAGATGTAACTCTGTGAGATGAATTCACAGAACACTAAGCAGTTTCTCAGAAAGCTTCTTTCCAGATTTCATCTGAGGATATTTCTTTTTTCACCATAGCCCTCTAAGGGCTTCCAAATATCACTTTGCATATTCCACAAGAACTGTCTTAGCGAACGGCTTCTTGAGGGGAAAGCTGTAACTCTGTGACATGATTTCACAGAACACAAAGAAGTTTCTCAGAAACCTTCTTTCTCTTTGTTATCGGAGGATATTTCCTTTGGCACTGTAATCTTCAAAGGGATCCGAAATATCTATTCTCAGATTCCACAGAAATAAGGCTAGCAAAGAGATCTACGAAACAAAGATGTAACTCTGTGAGATGAATTCACAGAACACTAAGCAGTTTCTCAGAAAGCTTCTTTCCAGATTTCATCTGAGGATATTTCCTTTTTCACCATAGCCCTCTAGGGGTTCCAAATATCACTTTGCCAATTCCACAAGAACTGTCTTAGCGAAAGGCTTCTTGAGGGGAAAGCTGTAACTCTGTGAGATGATTTCACAGAACACAAAGAAGTTTCTCAGAAGGCATCTTTCTCTTTGTTATCGGAGGATATTTCTTTTGGCCCTATAGTCTTCAAAGGGATCCGAAATATCTGTTCTCAGATTCCACAGAAATAAGGCTAGCAAAGAGATCTACGAAACACAGATGTAACTCTGTGAGATGAATTCACAGAACACTAAGCAGTTTCTCAGAAAGCTTCTTTCCAGATTTCATCTGAGGATATTTCCTTTTTCAACATAGCCCTCTATGGGCTTCCAAATATCACTTTGCCGATTCCACAAGAACTGTCTTTGCGAAAGGCTTCTTAAGGGGAAATCTGTAACTCCGCTAGATGATTTCACAGAACACAGAGAAGTTTCTCAGAAAGCTTCTTTCTGTTTGTTCTCGGAGGATATTTCCTTTCGCTCTATAGTCTTCAAAGGGATCCGAAATATCTGTTCTCAGATTCCACAGAAATAAGGCTAGCAAAGACATACACGAAATACAGAATTAACTCTGTGATTGGAAGTCACACATGACAGAGTTGTTTCTCAGAAAGCTTCTTTCCAGATTTCATCTGAGGATATTTCCTTTTTCACCATAGCCCTCTATGGGCTTCCAAATATCACTTTGCCAATTCCACAAGAACTGTCTTAGCGAAAGGCTTCTTGAGGAGAAAGCTGTAACTCTGTGAGATGATTTCACAGAACACAAAGAAGTTTCTCAGAAAGCTTCTTTCTCTTTGTTAACGGAGGATATTTCCTTTGGCCCTATAGACTTCAAAGGGATCCGAAATATCTGTTCTCAGATTCCACAGAAATAAGGCTAGCAAAGAGATCCACGAAATACAGATGTAACTGTGTGAGTGGAAGTCACACATCACAGAGCAGTTTCTCAGAAAGCTTCTTTCCATATTCCATCTGAGGATATTTCCTTTTTCACCATAGCCCTCTATGGGCTTCCAAATATCACTTTGCCAATTCCACAAGAACTGTCGTAGCGTAAGGCTTCTTGAGGGGAAAGCTGTAACTCTGTGAGATGATTTCACAGAACAAAAAGAAGTTTCTCAGAAAGCTTCTTTCTCTTTGTTATCGGAGGATATTTCCTTTGGCCCTACAGTCTTCAAAGGGATCAGAAATATCTGTTCTCAGATTCCACAGAAAGAAGGCTAGCAAAGAGATCTACGAAACACAGATGTAACTCTGTGAGATGAATTCACAGAACACTAAGCAGTTTCTCAGGAAGCTTCTTTCCAGATTTCATCTGAGGATATTTCCTTTTTCACGATAGCCCTCTATGGGGTTCCAAATATCACTTTGCCAATTCCACAAGAACTGTCTTAGCGAAAGGCTTCTTGAGGGGAAAGCTGTAACTCTGTGAGATGATTTCACAGAACACAAAGAAGCTTCTCAGAAAGCTTCTTTCTCTTTGTTATCGGAGGATATTTCCTTTGCCCCTATAGTCTTCAAAGGGATCCGAAATATCTGTTCTCAGATTCCACAGAAATAAGGCTAGCAAAGAGATACACGTAATACAGAATTAACTCTGTGATTGGAAGTCACACATGACAGAGCAGTTTCTGAGAAAGCTTCTTTCCTGATTTCATCTGAGGATATTTCCTTTTTCGCCATAGCCCTCTATGGGCTTCCAAATATCACTTCGCCAATTCCACAAGAACTGTCTTAGTGAAAGGCTTCTTGAGGTGAAAGCTGTAACTGTGTGAGATGATTTCACAGAACACAAAGAAGTTTCTCAGAAAGCTTCTTTCTCTTTGTTATCGGAGGATATTTCCTTTGGCCCTATAGTCTTCAAAGGGATCCGAAATATCTGTTCTCAGATTCCACAGAAATAAGGCTAGCAAAGAGATCTACGAAACACAGATGTAACTCTGTCAAATGAATTAAGAGAACACTAAGCAGTTTCTCAGAAAGCTTCTTTCCAGATTTCATCTGAGGATATTTCCTTTTTCACCATAGCCCTCTATGGGCTTCCAAATATCACTTTGCCAATTCCACAAGAACTGTCTTAGCGAAAGGCTTCTTGATGAGAAAGCTGTAACTCTCGGAGATGATTTCAGAGAACACAAAGAAGTTTCTCAGAAAGCTTCTTTCTCTTTGTTAACGGAGGATATTTCCTTTGGCCCTATAGTCTTCAAAGGGATCCGAAATATCTGTTCTCAGATTCCACAGAAATAAGGCTAGCAAAGAGATCCACGAAATAGAGATGTAACTCTGTGAGTGGAAGACACACATCACAGAGAAGTTTCTCAGAAAGCTTCTTTCCAGATTACATCTGAGGATATTTCATTTTTCAGCATAGCCCTCTATGGGCTTCCAAATATCACTTTGCCAATTCCACAAGACCTGTCTTAGCGAAAGGCTTCTTGAGGGGAAAGCTGTAACTCTGTCAGATGATTTCACAGAACACAAAGAAGTTTCTCAGAAAACTCTTTCTCTTTGTTATCGGAGGATATTTCCTTTGGCCCTATAGTCTTCAAAGGGATCCGAAATATCTGTTCTCAGATTTCACAGAAAGAAGGCTAGCAAAGAGATCTAGGAAACACAGATGTAACTCTGTGAGATGATTTCAGAGAACACTAAGGAGTTTCTCAGAAAGCTTCTTTCCAGATTTCATCTGAGGATATTGCCTTTATCACCATAGCCCTCTATGTGATTCCAAATATCACTTTGCCAATTCCACAAGAACTGTCTTAGCGGAAGGCTTCTTCAGGTGAAAGCTGTAACTCTGTGAGATGATTTCACAGAACACAAGGAAGTTTCTCAGAGAGCTTCTTTCTCCTTGTTATCGGAGGATATTTCCTTTGGCCCTATAGTCTTCAAAGGGATCCGAAATATCTGTTCTCAGATTCCACAGAAAGAAGGCTAACAAAGAGATCCACGAAATACAGATGTAACTCTGTGAGATGAATTCACAGAACACTAAGCAGTTTCTCAGAAAGCTTCCTTCCAGATTTCATCTGAGGATATTTCTTTTTTAACCATAGCCCTCTAAGGGCTTCCAAATATCACTTTGCATATTCCACAAGAACTGTCTTAGCGAACGGCTTCTTGAGGGGAAAGCTGTAACTCTGTGACATGATTTCACAGAACACAAAGAAGTTTCTCAGAAACCTTCTTTCTCTTTGTTATCAGAGGATATTTCCTTTGGCACTGTAGTCTTCAAAGGGATCCGAAATATTTATTCTCAGATTCCACAGAAATAAGGCTAGCAAAGAGATCTATGAAACAAAGATGTAACTCTGTGAGATGAATTCACAGAACACTAAGCAGTTTCTCAGAAAGCTTCTTTCCAGATTTCATCTGAGGATATTTCCTTTTTCACCATAGCCCTCTATGGGCTTTCAAATATCACTTTGCCATTTCCACAAGAACTGTTTAGCGAAAGGCTTCTTGAGGGGAAAGCTGTAACTCTGTGAGATGATTTCACAGAACACAAAGAAGTTTCTCAGAAAGCTTCTTTCTCTTTGTTATCGGAGGATATTTCCTTTGGGCCTATAGTCTTCAAAGGGATCCGAAATATCTGTTCTCAGATTCCACAGAAATAAAGCTAGCAAACAGATCCACGAAATACAGATGTAACTCTGTGAGTGGATGTCACACATCACAGAGTAGTTTCTCAGAAAGCTTCCTTCCAGATTTCATCTGAGGATATTTCCTTTTTCAACATAGCCCTCTATGGGCTTCCAAATATCAATTTGCCAATTCCACAAGAACTGTCTTAGCGAAAGCCTTCCTGAGGGAAATCTATAACTCTGTGAGATGATTTCACAGAACAAATAGAAGTTTCTCAGAAAGCTTCTTTCTCTTTGTTCTCGGAGGATATTTCCTTTGGCCCTATAGTCTTCAAAGGGATCCGAAATATCTGTTCTCAGATTCCACAGAAATAAGGCTAGCAAAGAGATACACGAAATACGGATGTAACTCTGTGAGTGGAAGTCACATTCACAGAGCAGTTTCTCAGAAAGCTTCTTTCCAGATTTCATCTGAGGATATTTCCTTTTTCACCATAGCCCTCTATGGGCTTCCAAATATCACTTTGCCAATTCCACAAGAACTGTCTTAGCGAAAGGCTTCTTGAAGGGAAAGCTGTAACTCTGTGAGATGATTTCACAGAACACAAAGCAGTTTCTCAGAAAGCTTCTTTCTCTTTGTTATCGGAGGATATTTCCTTTGGCCCTATAGTCTTCAAAGGGATCCGAAATATCTGTTCTCAGATTCCACAGAGAAAATGCTAGCAAAGGGATCTACGAAACACAGATGTAACTCTGTGAGATGAATTAAGAGAACACTAAGCAGTTTCTCAGAAAGCTTCTTTCCAGATTTCATCTGAGGATATTTCCTTTTTCACCATAACCCTCTACGGTCTTCCAAATATCACTTTGCCAATTTCACAAGAACTGTCTTAGCGAAAGGCTTCTTGAGGGGAAAGCTGTAACTCTCTGAGATGATTTCACAGAACACAAAGAAGTTTCTCAGAAAGCTTCTTTCTCTTTGTTAACGGAGAATATTTCCTTTGGCCCTATAGACTTCAAAGGGATCCGAAATATCTATTATCAGATTCCACAGAAATAAGGCTAGCAAAGAGATCCACGAAATACAGATGTAACTGTGTGGGTGGAAGTCACACATCACAGAGCAGTTTCTCAGAAAGCTTCTTTCCATATTTCATCTGAGGATATTTCCTTTTTCACCATAGCCCTCTATGGAGTTCCAAATATCACTTTGCCAATTCCACAAGAACTGTCGTAGCGAAAGGCTTCTTGAGGGGAAGCTGTAACTCTGTGAGATGATTTCACAGAACACAAAGAAGTTTCTCAGAAAGCTTCTTTCTCTTTGTTATCGGAGGATATTTCCTTTGGCCCTACAGTCTTCAAAGGGATCAGAAATATCTGTTCTCAGATTCCACAGAAAGAAGGCTAGCAAAGAGATCTACGAAACACAGATGTAACTCTGTGAGATGAATTCACAGAACACTAAGCAGTTTCTCAGAAAGCTTCTTTCCAGATTTCATCTGAGGATATTTCCTTTTTCACGATAGCCCTCTATGGGCTTCCAAATATCACCTTGCCAATTCCACAAGAACTGTCTTAGCGAAAGGCTTCTTGAGGGGAAAGCTGTAACTATGTGAGATGATTTCACAGAACACAAACAGTTTCTCAGAAAGCTTCTTTCTCTTTGTTATCGGAGGATATTTCCTTCGGCCCTATAGTCTTCAAAGGGATCCGAAATATCTGTTCTCAGATCCCACAGAAAAAATGCTAGCAAAGGGATGTACGAAACACAGATGTAACTCTGTGAGATGAATTGAGAGAACACTAAGCAGTTTCTCAGAAAGCTTCTTTCCAGATTTCATCTGAGGATAATTCCTTTTTCACCATAGCCCTCTATGGGCTTCCAAATATCACTTTGCCAATTCCACCAGAACTGTCTTAGCGAAAGGCTTCTTGAGGGGAAAGCTGTAACTCTCTGAGATGATTTCACAGAACACAAAGAAGTTTCTCAGAAAGCATCTTTCTCTTTGTTAACGGAGGATATTTCCTTTGACCCTGTAGACTTCAAAGGGATCCGAAATATCTGTTCTCAGATTCCACAGAAATAAGGCTAGCAAAGAGATCCACGAAATACAGATGTAACTGTGTGAGTGGAAGTCACACATCACAGAGGAGTTTCTCAGAAAGCTTCTTTCCATATTTCATCTGAGGATATTTCCTTTTTCACCATAGCCCTCTATGGGCTTCCAAATATCACTTTGCCAATTCCACAAGAACTGTCGTAGCGAAAGGCTTCTTGAGGGGAAAGCTGTAACTCTGTGAGATGATTTCACAGAACAAAAAGAAGTTTCTCAGAAAGCTTCTTTCTCTTTGTTATCGGAGGATATTTCCTTTGGCCCTACAGTCTTCAAAGGGATCAGAAATATCTGTTCTCAGATTCCACAGAAAGAAGGCTAGCAAAGAGATCTACGAAACACAGATGTAACTCTGTGAGATGAATTCACAGAACACTAAGCAGTTTCTCAGAAAGCTTCTTTCCAGATTTCATCTGAGGATATTTCCTTTATCACCATAGCCCTCTATGGGCTTCCAAATATCACCTTGCCAATTCCAAAAGAACTGTCTTAGCGAAAGGCTTCTTGAGGGGAAAGCTGTAACTCTGTGAGATGATTTCACAGAACACAAACAAGTTTCTCAGAAAGCTTCTTCTCTTTGTTATTGGAGGATATTTCCTTTGGCCCTATAGTCTTCAAAGGGATCCGAAATATCTGTTCTCAGATTTAACAGAAATAAGGCTAGCAAAGAGATCTACGAAATACAGATGTAACTCTGTGAGATGAATTCACGGAACACTAAGCAGTTTCTCAGAAAGCTTCTTTCCAGATTTCATCTGAGGATATTTCATTTTTCACCATAGCCCTCTATGGGCTTCCAAATATCACTTTGCCAATTCCACAAGAACTGTCTTTGCGAAAGGCTTCTTGAGGGGAAAGCTCTAACTCTGTGAGATGATTTCACAGAACACAAAGAAGTTTCTCTGAAAGCATCTTTCTCTTTGATATCGGAGGATATTTCCTTTGGCCCTATAGTCTTCAAAGGGATCCGAAATATCTGTTCTCAGATTCCACAGAAATAAGGCTAGCAAGGAGATCTACGAAACACAGATGTAACTCTGTGAGATGAATTCACAGAACACTAAGCAGTTTCTCAGAAAGCTTCTTTCCAGATTTCACCTGAGGATGTTTCCTTTTTCACCATAGCCCTCTATCGGCTTCCAAATATCACTTTGCCAATTCCACAAGAACTGTCTTAGCGAAAGGCTTCTTGAGGGGAAAGCTGTAACTCTGTGAGATGATTTCACAGAACACAAAGAAGTTTCTCAGAAGGCATCTTTCTCTTTGTTATCGGAGGATATTTCCTTTGGCCCTATAGTCTTCAAAGGGATCCGAAATATCTGTTCTCAGATTCCACAGAAAGAAGGCTAGCAAAGAGACCTACGAAACACAGATATAACTCTGTGAGATGAATTCACAGAACACTAAGCAGTTTCTCAGAAAGCTTCTTTCCAGATTTCATCTGAGGATATTTCCTTTTACACCATAGCCCTCTATGGGCTTCCAAATATCACTTTGCCAATTCCACAAGAACTGTCTTAGCGAAAGGCTTCTTGAGGGGAAAGCTGTAACTCTGTGAGATGATTTCACAGAACACAAAGAAGTTTCTCAGAAGGCATCTTTCTCTTTGTTATCGGAGGATATTTCTTTTGGCCCTATAGTCTACAAAGGGATCCGAAATATCTGTTCTCAGATTCCACAGAAAAAAGGCTAGCAAAGAGATCTACGAAACACAGATGTAACTCTTTGAGATGAATTCACAGAACACTAAGCAGTTTCTCAGAAAGCTTCTTTCCAGATTTCATCTGAGGATATTTCCTTTTTCAACATAGCCCTCTATGGGCTTCCAAATATCACTTTGCCGATTCCACAAGAACTGTCTTTGCGAAAGGCTTCTCAAGGGGAAATCTGTAACTCCGCTAGATGATTTCACAGAACACAGAGAAGTTTCTCAGAAAGCTTCTTTTTCTTTGTTCTCGGAGGATATTTCCTTTGGCCCTATAGTCTTCAAAGGGATCCGAAATATCTGTTCTCAGATTCCACAGAAATAAGGCTAGCAAAGACATACACGAAATACAGATGTAACTCTGTGAGTGGAAGTCACACATGACAGAGTTGTTTCTCAGAAAGCTTCTTTCCAGATTTCATCTGAGGATAATTCCTTTTTCACCATAGCCCTCTATGGGCTTCCAAATATCACTTTGCCAATTCCACAAGAACTGTCTTAGCGAAAGGCTTCTTGAGGGGAAAGCTGTAACTCTGTGAGATGATTTCACAGAACACAAAGAAGTTTCTCAGAAAGCTTCTTTCTCTTTGTTAACGGAGGATATTTCCTTTGGCCCTATAGTCTTCAAAGGGATCCGAAATATCTGTTCTCAGATTCCACAGAAATAAGGCTAGCAAAGAGATACACGAAATACAGATTTAACTATGTGAGTGGAAGTCACACATCACAGAGCAGTTTCTCAGAAAGCTTCTTTCCAGATTTCATCTGAGGATATTTCCTTTTTCACCATAGCCCTCTATGGGCTTCCAAATATCACTTTGCGAATTCCACAAGAACTGTCTTAGCGAAAGGCTTCTTGAGGGGAAAGCTGTAACTCTGTGAGATGATTTCACAGAACACAAAGCAGTTTCTCAGAAAGCTTCTTTCTCTTTGTTATCGGAGGATATTTCCTTTGGCCCTATAGTCTTCAAAGGGATCCGAAATATCTGTTCTCAGATTCCACAGAAAAAATGCTAGCAAAGGGATGTACGAAACACAGATGTAACTCTGTGAGATGAATTGAGAGAACACTAAGCAGTTTCTCAGAAAGCTTCTTTCCAGAATTCATCTGAGGATATTTCCTTTTTCACCATAGCCCTCTATGGGCTTCCAAATATCACTTTGCCAATTCCACCAGAACTGTCTTAGCGAAAGGCTTCTTGAGGGGAAAGCTGTAACTCTCTGAGATGATTTCACAGAACACAAAGAAGTTTCGCAGAAAGCTTCTTTCTCTTTGTTAACGGAGGATATTTCCTTTGGCCTTATAGACTTCAAAGGGATCCGAAATATCTGTTATCAGATTCCACAGAAATAAGGCTAGCAAAGAGATCCACGAAATACAGATGTAACTGTGTGAGTGGAAGTCACACATCACAGAGCAGTTTCTCAGAAAGCTTCTTTCCATATTTCATCTGAGGATATTTCCTTTTTCACCATAGCCCTCTATGGGCTTCCAAATATCACTTTGCCAATTCCACAAGAACTGTCGTAGCGAAAGGCTTCTTGAGGGGAAAGCTGTAACTCTGTGAGATGATTTCACAGAACAAAAAGAAGTTTCTCAGAAAGCTTCTTTCTCTTTGTTATCGGAGGATATTTCCTTTGGCCCTACAGTCTTCAAAGGGATCAGAAATATCTGTTCTCAGATTCCACAGAAAGAAGGCTAGCAAAGAGATCTACGAAACACAGATGTAACTCTGTGAGATGAATTCACAGAACACTAAGCAGTTTCTCAGAAAGCTTCTTTCCAGATTTCATCTGAGGATATTTCCTTTATCACCGTAGCCCTCTATGGGCTTCCAAATATCACCTTGCCAATTCCACAAGAACTGTCTTAGCGAAAGGCTTCTTGAGGGGAAAGCTGTAACTCTGTGAGATGATTTCACAGAACACAAACAAGTTTCTCAGAAAGCTTCTTCTCTTTGTTATTGGAGGATATTTCCTTTGGCCCTATAGTCTTCAAAGGGATCCGAAATATCTGTTCTCAGATTAAACAGAAATAAGGCTAGCAAAGAGATCTACGAAATACAGATGTAACTCTGTGAGATGAATTCACGGAACACTAAGCAGTTTCTCAGAAAGCTTCTTTCCAGATTTCATCTGAGGATATTTCCTTTTTCACCATAGCCCTCTATGGGCTTCCAAATATCACTTTGCCAATTCCACAAGAACTGTCTTAGCGAAAGGCTTCTTGAGGGGAAAGCTCTAACTCTGTGAGATGATTTCACAGAACACAAAGAAGTTTCTCAGAAAGCATCTTTCTCTTTGATATCGGAGGATATTTCCTTTGGCCCTATAGTCTTCAAAGGGATCCGAAATATCTGTTCTCAGATTCCACAGAAATAAGGCTAGCAAAGAGATCTACGAAACACAGATGTAACTCTGTGAGATGAATTCACAGAACACTAAGCAGTTTCTCAGAAAGCTTCTTTCTCTTTGTTATCGGAGGATATTTCCTTTGGCCCTTTAGTCTTCAAAGGGATCCGAAATATCTGTTCTCAGATTCCAGAGAAAGAAGGCTAGCAAAGAGATCTACGAAACACAGATGTAAGTCTGCTATATGAATTCACAGAACACGAATCAGTTTCTCAGAAAGCTTCTTTCCAGATTTCATCTGAGGATATTTCCTTTTTCACCATAGCCCTCTATGGGCTTCCAAATATCACTTTGCCAATTCCACAAGAACTATCTTAGCGAAAGGCTTCTTCAGGGGAAAGCTGTAACTCTGTGAGATGATTTCACAGAACACAAAGAAGTTTCTCAGAAAGCTTCTTTCTCTTTGTTATCGGAGGATATTTCCTTTGGCCCTATAGTCTTCAAAGGGATCCGAAATATCTGTTCTCAGATTTCACAGAAAGAAGGGTAGCAAAGAGATCTACGAAACACAGATGTAACTCTGTGAGATGAATTAAGAGAACACTAAGCAGTTTCTCAGAAAGCTTCTTTCCAGATTTCATCTGAGGATATTTCCTTTTTCACCATAGCCCTCTATGGGCTTCCAAATATCACCTTGCCAATTCCACAAGAACTGTCTTAGCGAAAGGCTTCTTGAGGGGAAAGCTGTAACTCTGTGAGATGATTTCACAGAACACAAAGAAGTTTCTCAGAAAGCTTCTTTCTCTTTGTTAACGGAGGATATTTCCTTTGGCCCTATAGACTTCAAAGGGATCCGAAATATCTGTTATCAGATTCCACAGAAATAAGGCTAGCAAAGAGATCCACGAAATACAGATGTAACTGTGTGAGTGGAAGTCACACATCACAGAGCAGTTTCTCAGAAAGCTTCTTTCCATATTTCATCTGAGGATATTTCCTTTTTCACCATAGCCCTCTATGGGCTTCCAAATATCACTTTGCCAATTCCACAAGAACTGTCGTAGCGAAAGGTTTCTTGAGGGGAAAGCTGTAACTCTGTGAGATGATTTCACGGAACACAAACAAGTTTCTCAGAAAGCTTCTTTCTCTTTGTTATCGCAGGATATTTCCTTTGGCCCTACAGTCTTCAAAGGGATCCGAAATATCTGTTCTCAGATTCCACAGAAAGAAGGCTAGCAAAGACATCTACGAAACACAGATGTAACACTGTGAGATGAATTCACAGAACACTAAGCAGTTTCTCAGAAAGGTTCTCTCCAGATTTCACCTGAGGATATTTCCTTTTTCAACATAGCCTTCTACGGGCTTCCAAATATCACTTTGCCAATTCCACAAAAACTGTCTTAGCGAAAGGCTTCTTGAGGGAAAATCTGTAACTCTGTGAGATGATTTCACAGAACACAGAGAAATTTCTCAGAAAGCTTCTTTCTCTTTGTTCTAGGAGGATATTTCCTTTGGCCCTATAGTCTTCAAAGGGATCCGAAATATCTGTTCTCAGATTCCACAGAAATAAGGCTAGCAAAGAGATACACGAAATACAGATGTAACTCTGTGAGTGGAAGTCACACATGACAGAGCAGTTTCTCAGAAAGCTTCGTTCCAGATTTCATCTGAGGATATTTCCTTTTTCACCATAGCCCTCTATGGGCTTCCAAATATCACTTTACCAATTCAACAAGAACTGTCTCAGCGAAAGGCTTTTTGAGGGGAAATCTGTAACTGTGTGAGATGATTTCACAGAACACAAAGAAGTTTCTCAGAAGGCATCTTTCTCTTTGTTATCGGAGGATATTTCTTTTGGCCCTATAGTCTTCAAAGGGATCCGAAATATCTGTTCTCAGATTCCACAGAAATAAGGCTAGCAAAGAGATCTACGAAACACAGATGTAACTCTGTGAGATGAATTCACAGAACACTAAGCAGTTTCTCAGAAAGCTTCTTTCCAGATTTCATCTGAGGATATTTCCTTTTTCAACATAGCCCCCTATGGGCTTCCAAATATCACTTTGCCGATTCCACAAGAACTGTCTTTGCGAAAGGCTTCTTAAGGGGAAATCTGTAACTCCGCTAGATGATTTCACAGAACACAGAGAAGTTTCTCAGAAAGCTTCTTTCTCTTTTTTCTCGGAGGATATTTCCTTTGGCCCTATATTCTTCAAAGGGATCCGAAATATCTGTTCTCAGATTCCACAGAAATAAGGCTAGCAAAGACATACACGAAATACAGATGTAACTCTGTGAGTGGAAGTCACACATGACAGAGTTGTTTCTCAGAAAGCTTCTTTCCAGATTTCATCTGAGGATATTTCCTTTTTCACCATAGCCCTCTATGGGCTTCCAAATATCACTTTGCCAATTCCACAAGAACTGTCTTAGCGAAAGGCTTCTTGAGGGGAAAGCTGTAACTCTGTGAGATGATTTCACAGAACACAAAGAAGTTTCTCAGAAAGCTTCTTTCTCTTTGTTAACGGAGGATATTTCCTTTGGCCCTATAGTCTTCAAAGGGATCCGAAATATCTGTTCTCAGATTCCACAGAAATAAGGCTAGCAAAGAGATACACGAAATACAGATTTAATTCTGTGAGTGGAAGTCACACTTCACAGAGCAGTTTCTCAGAAAGCTTCTTTCCTTATTTCATCTGAGGATATTTCCTTTTTCACCATAGCCCTCTACGGGCTTCCAAATATCACTTTGCGAATTCCACAAGAACTGTCTTAGCGAAAGGCTTCTTGAGGGGAATGCTGTAACTCTGTGAGATGATTTCACAGAACACAAACAAGTTTCTCAGAAAGCTTCTTTCTCTTTGTTATCGGAGGATATTTCCTTTGGCCCTATAGTCTTCAAAGGGATCCGAAATATCTGTTCTCAGATTCCACAGAAAGAAGGCTAGCAAAGAGATCTACGAAACACAGATGTAAGTCTGCTATATGAATTCACAGAACACTAATCAGTTTCTCAGAAAGCTTCTTTCTAGATTTCATCTGAGGATATTTCCTTTTTCACCATAGCCCTCTATGGGCTTCCAAATATCACTTTGCCAATTCCACAAGAACTGTCTTAGCGAAAGGCTTCTTGAGGGGAAAGGTGTAACTCTGTGAGATGATTTCACAGAACACAAAGAAGTTTCTCAGAAAGCTTCTTTCTCTTTGTTATCGGAGGATATTTCCTTTGGCCCTATAGTCTTCAAAGGGATCCGAAATATCTGTTCTCAGATTCCACAGAAAGAAGGGTAGCAAAGAGATCTACGAAACACAGATGTAACTCTGTGAGATGAATTAAGAGAACACTAAGCAGTTTCTCAGAAAGCTTCTTTCCAGATTTCATCTGAGGATATTTCCTTTTTCACCATAGCCCTCTATGGGCTTCCAAATATCACTTTGCCAATTCCACAAGAACTGTCTTAGCGAAAGGCTTCTTGAGGGGAAAGCTGTAACTCTGTGAGATGATTTCACAGACCACAAAGAAGTTTCTCAGAAAGCTTCTTTCTCTTTGTTAACGGAGGATATTTCCTTTGGCCCTATAGACTTCAAAGGGATCCGAAATATCTGTTATCAGATTCCAAAGAAATAAGGCTAGCAAGGAGATCCACGAAATACAGATGTAACTGTGTGAGTGGAAGTCACACATCACAGAGCAGTTTCTCAGAAAGCTTCTTTCCATATTTCATCTGAGGATATTTCCTTTTTCACCATAGCCCTCTATGGGCTTCCAAATATCACTTTGCCAATTCCACAAGAACTGTCGTAGCGAAAGGCTTCTTGAGGGGAAAGCTGTAACTCTGTGAGATGATTTCACAGAACACTAAGCAGTTTCTCAGAAAGCTTCTCTCCAGATTTCACCTGAGGATATTTCCTTTTTCAACATAGACCTCTATGGGCTTCCAAATATCACTTTGCCAATTCCACAAGAACTGTCTTAGCGAAAGGCTTCTTGAGGGAAAATCTGTAACTCTGTGAGATGATTTCACAGAACACAGAGAAATTTCTCAGAAAGCTTCTTTCTCTTTGTTCTAGGAGGATATTTCCTTTGGCCCTATAGTCTTCAAATGGATCCGAAATATCTGTTCTCAGATTCCACAGAAATAAGGCTAGCAAAGTGATACACGAAATACAGATGAAACTCTGTGAGTGGAAGTCAAACATGACAGAGCAGTTTCTCAGAAAGCTTCGTTCCAGATTTCATCTGAGGATATTTCCTTTTTCACCATAGCCCTCTATGGGCTTCCAAATATCACTTTACCAATTCAACAAGAACTGTCTCAGCGAAAGGCTTTTTGAGGGGAAATCTGTAACTGTGTGAGATGATTTCACAGAACACAAAGAAGTTTCTCAGAAGGCATCTTTCTCTTTGTTATCGGAGGATATTTCTTTTGGCCCTATAGTCTTCAAAGGGATCCGAAATATCTGTTCTCAGATTCCACAGAAATAAGGCTAGCAAAGAGATCTACGAAACACAGATGTAACTCTGTGAGATGAATTCACAGAACACTAAGCAGTTTCTCAGAAAGCTTCTTTCCAGATTTCATCTGAGGATATTTCCTTTTTCACCATAGCCCTCTATGGGCTTCCAAATATCACTTTGCCGATTCCACAAGAACTGTCTTTGCGAAAGGCTTCTTAAGGGGAAATCTGTAACTCCGCTAGATGATTTCACAGAACACAGAGAAGTTTCTCAGAAAGCTTCTTTCTCTTTGTTCTCGGAGGATATTTCCTTTGGCCCTATAGTCTTCAAAGGGATCCGAAATATCTGTTCTCAGATTCCACAGAAATAAGGCTAGCAAAGACATACACGAAATACAGATGTAACTCTGTGAGTGGAAGTCACACATGACAGAGTTGTTTCTCAGAAAGCTTCTTTCCAGATTTCATCTGAGGATATTTCCTTTTTCACCATAGCCCTCTATGGGCTTCCAAATATCACTTTGCCAATTCCACAAGAACTGTCTTAGCGAAAGGCTTCTTGAGGGGAAAGCTGTAACTCTGTGAGATGATTTCACTGAACACAAAGAAGTTTCTCAGAAAGCTTCTTTCTCTTTGTTAACGGAGGATATTTCCTTTGGCCCTATAGTCTTCAAAGGGATCCGAAATATCTGTTCTCAGATTCCACAGAAATAAGGCTAGCAAAGAGATACACGAAATACAGATTTAATTCTGTGAGTGGAAGTCACACATCACAGAGCAGTTTCTCAGAAAGCTTCTTTCCAGATTTCATCTGAGGATATTTCCTTTTTCACCATAGCTCTCTATGGGCTTCCAAATATCACTTTGCGAATTCCACAAGAACTGTCTTAGCGAAAGGCTTCTTGAGGGGAATGCTGTAACTCTGTGAGATGATTTCACAGAACACAAACAAGTTTCTCAGAAAGCTCCTTTCTCTTTGTTATCGGAGGATATTTCCTTTGGCCCTATAGTCTTCAAAGGGATCCGAAATATCTGTTCTCAGATTCCACAGAAAGAAGGCTAGCAAAGAGATCTACGAAACACAGATGTAAGTCTGCTATATGAATTCACAGAACACTAATCAGTTTCTCAGAAAGCTTCTTTCTAGATTTCATCTGAGGATATTTCCTTTTTCACCATAGCCCTCTATGGGCTTCCAAATATCACTTTGCCAATTCCACAAGAACTGTCTTAGCGAAAGGCTTCTTGAGGGGAAAGCTGTAACTCTGTGAGATGATTTCACAGAACACAAAGAAGTTTCTCAGAAAGCTTCTTTCTCTTTGTTATCGGAGGATATTTCCTTTGGCCCTATAGTCTTCAAAGGGATCCGAAATATCTGTTCTCAGATTCCACAGAAAGAAGGGTAGCAAAGAGATCTACGAAACACAGATGTAACTCTGTGAGATGAATTAAGAGAACACTAAGCAGTTTCTCAGAAAGCTTCTTTCCAGATTTTATCTGAGGATATTTCCTTTTTCACCATAGCCCTCTATGGGCTTCCAAATATCACTTTGCCAATTCCACAAGAACTGTCTTAGCGAAAGGCTTCTTGAGGGGAAAGCTGTAACTCTGTGAGATGATTTCACAGACCACAAAGAAGTTTCTCAGAAAGCTTCTTTCTCTTTGTTAACGGAGGATATTTCCTTTGGCCCTATAGACTTCAAAGGGATCCGAAATATCTGTTATCAGATTCCACAGAAATAAGGCTAGCAAGGAGATCCACGAAATACAGATGTAACTGTGTGAGTGGAAGTCACACATCACAGAGCAGTTTCTCAGAAAGCTTCTTTCCATATTTCATCTGAGGATATTTCCTTTTTCACCATAGCCCTCTATGGGCTTCCAAATATCACTTTGCCAATTCCACAAGAACTGTCGTAGCGAAAGGCTTCTTGAGGGGAAAGCTGTAACTCTGTGAGATGATTTCACAGAACACAAACAAGTTTCTCAGAAAGCTTCTTTCTCTTTGTTATCGGAGGATATTTCCTTTGGCCCTATAGTCTTCAAAGGGATCCGAAATATCTGTTCTCAGATTCCACAGAAAGAAGGCTAGCAAAGAGATCTACGAAATACAGATGTAACTCTGTCAGATGAATTAAGAGAACACTAAGCAGTTTCTCAGAAAGCTTCTTTCCAGATTTCATCTGAGGATATTTCCTTTTTCACCATAGCCCTCTATGGGCTTCCAAATATCACTTTGCCAATTCCACAAGAACTGTCTTAGCGAAAGGCTTCTTGAGGGGAAAGCTGTAACTCTGTGAGATGATTTCACAGAACACAAAGAAGGTTCTCAGAAAGCTTCTTTCTCTTTGTTATCGGAGGATATTTCCTTTGGCCCTACAGTCTTCAAAGGGATCCGAAATATCTGTTCTCAGATTCCACAGAAAGAAGGCTAGCAAAGAGATCTACGAAACACAGATGTAACTCCGTGAGATGAATTCACAGAACACTAAGCAGTTTCTCAGAAAGCTTCTATCCAGATTTCATCTGAGGAAATTTCCTTTTTCAACATAGCCCTCTATGGCCTTCAAATATCAGTTTGCCAATTCCACAAGAACTGTCTTAGCGAAAGGCGTCTTGAGGGGAAAGCTGTAACTGTGTGAGATGATTTCACAGAACACAAAGAAGTTTCTCAGAAAGCTTCTTTCTCTTTGTTATCGGAGGATATTTCCTTTGGCCCTATAGTCTCCAAGGGGATCCGAAATATCTGTTCTCAGATTCCACAGAAAGAAAGCTAGCAAAGAGATCTACGAAATACAGATGTAACTCTGTCAGATGAATTAAGAGAACACTAAGCACTTTCTCAGAAACCTTCTTTCCAGATTTCATCTGAGGATATTTCCTTTTTCACCATAGCCCTCTATGGGCTTCCAAATATCACTTTGCCAATTCCACAAGAACTGTCTTAGCCAAAGGCTTCTTGAGGAGAAAGCTGTAACTCTCTGAGATGATTTCAGAGAACACAAAGAAGTTTCTCAGAAAGCTTCTTTCTCTTTGTTAACGGAGGATATTTCCTTTGGCCCTATAGTCTTCAAAGGGATCCGAAATATCTGTTCTCAGATTCCACAGAAATAAGGCTAGCAAAGAGATCCACGAAATACAGATGTAACTCTGTGAGTGGAAGTCAAACCTCACACAGCAGTTTCTCAGAAAGCTTCTTTCCAGATTTCATCTGAGGATATTTCCTTTTTCACCATAGCCCTCTATGGGCTTCCAAATATCACTTTGCCAATTCCACAAGAACTGTCTTAGCGAAAGGCTTCTTGAGGGGAAAGCTGTAACTCTGTGAGATGATTTCACAGAACACAAAGAAGTTTCTCAGAAAGCTTCTTTCTCTTTGTTATCGGAGGATATTTTTTTTGGCCCTGTAGTCTTCCAAGGGATCCGAAATATCTGTTCTCAGATTCCACAGAAATAAGGCTAGAAAAGAGATCCACGAAATACAGATGTAACTCTGTGAGATGAATTAACAGAACACTAAACAGTTTTTCAGAAAGCTTCTTTCCAGATTTCATCTGAGGATATTTCCTTTTTCACCATAGCCCTCTAGGGGCTTCCAAATATCACTTTGCCAATTCCACAAGAACTGTCTTAGCGAAAGGCTCCTTGAGGGGAAAGCTGTAACTCTGTGAGATGATTTCACAGAACACAAAGAAGTTTCTCAGAAAACTCTTTCTCTTTGTTATCGGAGGATATTTCCTTTGGCCCTGTAGTCTTCAAAGGGATCCGAAATATCTGTTCTCAGATTCCACAGAAAGAAGGCTAGCAAAGGGACCTACGAAACACAGATGTACCTCTGTGAGATGATTTCAGAGAACACTAAGGGGTTTCTCAGAAACCTTCTTTCCAGATTTCATCTGAGGATATTTCCTTTATCACCATAGCCCACTATGTGCTTCCAAATATCACTTTGCCAATTCCACAAGAACTGTCTTAGCGGAAGGCTTCTTGAGGGGAAAGCTGTAACTCTGTGAGATGATTTCACAGAACACAAAGGAGTTTCACAGAAAGCTTCTCTCTCTTTGTTATCGGAGGATATTTCCTTTGGCCCTATATTCTTCAAAGGGATCCGAAATATCTGTTCTCAGATTCCACAGAAATAAGGCTAGCAAAGAGATCCACGAAATACAGATGTAACTCTGTGAGATGAATTCACAGAACACTAAGCAGTTTCTCAGAAAGCTTTTCTCCAGATTTCACCTGAGGATATTTCCTTTTTCAACATAGCCCTCTATGGGCTTCCAAATATCACTTTGCCAATTCCACAAGAACTGTCTTAGCGAAAGGCTTCTTGAGGGAAAATCTGTAACTCTGTGAGATGATTTCACAGAACACAGAGAAATTTCTCAGAAAGCTTCTTTCTCTTTGTTCTAGGAGGATATTTACTTTGGCCCTATAGTCTTCAAAGGGATCCGAAATATCTGTTCTCAGATTCCACAGAAATAAGGCTAGCAAAGAGATACACGAAATACAGATGTAACTCTGTGAGTGGAAGTCACACATGACAGAGCAGTTTCTCAGAAAGCTTCGTTCCAGATTTCATCTGAGGATATTTCCTTTTTCACCATAGCCCTCTATGGGCTTCCAAATATCACTTTACCAATTCAACAAGAACTGTCTTAGCGAAAGGCTTCTTGAGGGGAAATCTGTAACTGTGTGAGATGATTTCACAGAACACAAAGAAGTTTCTCAGAAAGCTTCTTTCTCTTTGTTAACGGAGGATATTTCATTTGGCACTATAGTCTTCAAAGGGATCCGAAATATCTGTTCTCAGATTCCACAGAAATAAGGCTAGCAAAGAGATACACGAAATACAGATGTAACTCTGTGAGTGGAAGTCACACATCACAGAGCAGTTTCTCAGAAAGCTTCTTTCCAGATTTCATCTGAGGATATTTCCTTTTTCACCATAGCCCTCTATGGGCTTCCAAATATCACTTTGCGAATTCCACAAGAACTGTCTTAGCGAAAGGCTTCTTGAGGAGAAAGCTGTAACTCTGTGAGATGATTTCACAGAACACAAAGAAGTTTCTCAGAAAGCTTCTTTCTCTTTGTTATCGGAGGATATTTCCTTTGGCCCTACAGTCTTCAAAGGGATCCGAAATATCTGTTCTCAGATTCCACAGAAAGAAGGCTAGCAAAGAGATCTACGAAACACAGATGTAACTCTGTGAGATGAATTCACAGAACACTAAGCAGTTTCTCAGAAAGCTTCTTTCCAGATTTCATCTGAGGATATTTCCTTTTTCAATATAGCCCTCTATGGCCTTCAAATATCAGTTTGCAAATAACACAAGAACTGTCTTAGCGAAAGGCTTCTTGAGGGGAAAGCTGTAACTCTGTGAGATGATTTCACAGAACACAAAGTAGTTTCTCAGAAAGCTTCTTTCTCTTTGTTATCGGAGGATATTTCCTTTGGCCCTATAGTCTTCAAAGGGATCCGAAATATCTGTTCTCAGATTCCACAGAAAGAAGGCTAGCAAAGAGATCTACGAAATACAGATGTAACTCTGTCAGATGAATTAAGAGAACACTAAGCAGTTTCTCAGAAAGCTTCTTTCCAGATTTCATCTGAGGATATTTCCTTTTTCACCATAGCCCTCTATGGGCTTCCAAATATCACTTTGCCAATTCCACAAGAACTGTCTTAGCGAAAGGCTTCTTGAGGGGAATGCTGTAACTCTGTGAGATGATTTCACAGAACACAAAGAAGTTTCTCAGAAAGCTTCTTTCTCTTTGTTATCGGAGGATATTTCCTTTGGGCCTACAGTCTTCAAAGGGATCCGAAATATCTGTTCTCACATTCCACAGAAAGAAGGCTAGCAAAGAGATCTACGAAACACAGATGTAACTCCGTGAGATGAATTCACAGAACACTAAGCAGTTTCTCAGAAAGCTTCTATCCAGATTTCATCTGAGGATATTTCCTTTTTCAACATAGCCCTCCATGGCCTTCAAATATCAGTTTGTCAATTCCACAAGAACTGTCTTAGCGAAAGGCTTCTTGAGGGGAAAGCTGTAACTGTGTGAGATGATTTCACAGAACACAAAGAAGTTTCTCAGAAAGCTTCTTTCTCTTTGTTATCGGAGGATATTTCCTTTGGCCCTATAGTCTTCAAGGGGATCCGATATATCTGTTCTCAGATTCCACAGAAAGAAGGCTAGCAAAGAGATCTACGAAACACAGATGTAACTCTGTCAGATGAATTAAGAGAACACTAAGCACTTTCTCAGAAAGCTTCTTTCCAGATTTCATCTGAGGATATTTCCTTTTTCACCATAGCCCTCTATGGGCTTCCAAATATCACTTTGCCAATTCCACAAGAACTGTCTTAGCCAAAGGCTTCTTGAGGAGAAAGCTGTAACTCTCTGAGATGATTTCAGAAAACACAAAGAAGTTTCTCAGAAAGCTTCTTTCTTTTTGTTAACGGAGGATATTTCCTTTGGCCCTATAGTCTTCAAAGGGATCCGAAATATCTGTTCTCAGATTCCACAGAAATAAGGCTAGCAAAGAGATCCACGAAATACAGATGTAACTCTGTCAGTGGAAGTCACACATCAAAGAGAAGTTTCTCAGAAAGCTTCTTTCCAGATTTCATCTGAGGATATTTCCTTTTTCACCATAGCCCTCTATGGGCTTCCAAATATCACTTTGCCAATTCCACAAGAACTGTCTTAGCGAAAGTCTTCTTGAGGGGAAAGCTGTAACTCTGTGAGATGATTTCACAGAACACAAAGAAGTTTCTCAGAAAGCTTCTTTCTCTTTGTTATCGGAGGATATTTTCTTTGGCCCTGTAGTCTTCCAAGGGATCCGAAATATCTGTTCTCAGATTCCACAGAAATAAGGCTAGAAAAGAGATCCACGAAATACAGATGTAACTCTGTGAGATGAATTAACAGAACACTAAACAGTTTTTCAGAAAGCTTCTTTCCAGATTTCATCTGAGGATATTTCCTTTTTCACCATAGCCCTCTAGGGGCTTCCAAATATCACTTTGCCAATTCCACAAGAACTGTCTTAGCGAAAGGCTCCTTGAGGGGAAAGCTGTAACTCTGTGATATGATTTCACAGAACACAAAGAAGTTTCTCAGAAAACTCTTTCTCTTTGTTATCGGAGGATATTTCCTTTGGCCCTATAGTCTTCAAAGGGATCCGAAATATCTGTTCTCAGATTCCACAGAAAGAAGGCTAGCAAAGGGACCTACGAAACACAGATGTACCTCTGTGAGATGATTTCAGAGAACACTAAGGGGTTTCTAAGAAAGCTTCTTTCCAGATTTCATCTGAGGATATTTCCTTTATCACCATAGCCCTCTATGTGCTTCCAAATATCACTTTGCCAATTCCACAAGAACTGTCTTAGCGGAAGGCTTCTTGAGGGGAAAGCTGTAACTCTGTGAGATGATTTCACAGAACACAAAGGAGTTTCACAGAAAGCTTCTCTCTCTTTGTCATCGGAGGATATTTCCTTTGGCCCTATATTCTTCAAAGGGATCCGAAATATCTGTTCTCAGATTCCACAGAAATAAGGCTAGCAAAGAGATCCACGAAATACAGATGTAACTCTGTGAGATGAATTCACAGAACACTAAGCAGTTTCTCAGAAAGCTTCTTTCCAGATTTCATCTGAGGATATTTCCTTTTTCACCATAGCCGTCTAAGAGCTTCCAAATATCACTTTGCCAATTCCACAAGAACTGTCTTAGCGAAAGGCTTCTTGAGGGGAAAGCTGTAACTCTGTGAGATGATTTCACTGAACAAAAAGAAGTTTCTCAGAAAGCTTCTTTCTCATTGTTATCGGAGGCTATTTCCTTTGGCCCTAGAGTCTTCAAAGGGATCCGAAATATCTGTTCTCAGATTCCACAGAAATAAGGCTAGCAAAGAGATCTACCAAACACAGATGTAACTCTGTGAGATGAATTAAGAGAACACTAAGCAGTTTCTCAGAAAGCTTCTTTCCAGATTTCATCTGAGGATATTTCCTTTTTCACCATAGACCTCCAGGGGCTTCCAAATATCACTTTTCCAATTCCACAAGAACTGTCTTAGCGAAAGGCTTCTTGAGGGTAAATCTGTAACTCTGTGAGATGATTTCACAGAACACAGAGAAGTTTCTCAGAAAGCTTCTTTCTCTTTGTTCTCGGAGGATATTTCCTTTGGCCCTATAGTCTTCAAAGGGATCCGAAATATCTGTTCTCAGATTCCACAGAAATAAGGCTAGCAAAGAGATCCACGAAATACAGATGTAACTCTGTGAGTGGAAGTCACTCATCACAGAGCAGATTCTCAGAAGCTTCTTTCCAGATTTCATCTGAGGATATTTCCTTTTTCACCATAGCCCTCTATGGGCTTCCAAATATCACTTTGCCAATTACACAAGAACTGTCTTAGCGAAAGGCTTCTTGAGGCGAAAGCTGTAACTCTGTGAGATGATTTCACAGAACACAAAGAAGTTTCTCAGAAAGTTTCTTTCTCTTTGTTATCGAAGGATATTTCCTTTGGTCCTATAGTCTTCAAAGGGATCCGAAATATCTGTTCTCAGATTCCACAGAAAGAAGGCTAGCAAAGAGATCTACGAGACACAGATGTAACTCTGTGAGATGAATTCACAGAACACTAAGCAGTTTCTCAGAAAGCTTCTTTCCAGATTTCATCTGAGGATATTTCCTTTTTCATCATAGCCTTCTATGGCCTTCAAATATCAGTTTGCCAATTACACAAGAACTGTCTTAGTGAAAGGCTTCTTGAGGGGAAAGCTGTAACTCTGTGAGATGATTTCACAGAACACACAGATGTTTCTCAGAAAGCTTCTATCTCTTTGTTATCGGAGGATATTTCCTTTGGCCCTATAGTCTTCAAAGGGATCCGAAATATCTGTTCTCAGATTCCACAGAAAGAAGGCTAGCAAAGAGATCTACGAAACACAGATATAACTCTGTCAGATGAATTAAGAGAACACTAAGCAGTTTCTCAGAAAGCTTCTTTCCAGATTTCATCTAAGGATATTTCCTTTTTCACCATAGCCCTCTAAGGGCTTCCAAATATCACTTTGCCAATTCCTCAAGAACTGTCTTAGCGAAAGGCTTCTTGAGTAGAAAGCTGTAACTCTCTGAGATGATTTCAGAGAACACAAAGAAGTTTCTCAGAAAGCTTCTTTCTCTTTGTTAACGGAGGATATTTCCTTTGGCCCTATAGTCTTCAAAGGGATCCGAAATATCTGTTCTCAGATTCCACAGAAATAAGGCTAGCAAAGAGATCCACGAAATAGAGATGTAACTCTGTGAGCGGAAGTCACACATCACAGAGAAGTTTCTCAGAAAGCTTCTTTCCAGTTTTCATCTGAGTATATTTCATTTTTCAGCTTAGCCCTCTATGGGCTTCCAAATATCACTTTGCCAATTCCACAAGAACTGTCTTAGCGAAAGGCTTCTTGAGGAGAAAGCTGTAACACAGTGAGATGATTTCACAGAACACAAAGAAGTTTCTCAGAAAGCTTCTTTCTCTTTGTTATCGGAGGATATTTCCTTTGGCCCTGTAATCTTCAAAGCGATCCGAAATATCTGCTCTCAGATTCCCCAGAAATAAGGCTAGCAAAGACATCTACGAAACACAGATGTAACTCTGTGAGATGAATTCACAGAACACTAAGCAGTTTCTCAGAAAGCTTCTTTCCAGATTTCATGTGAGGATATTTCCTTTTTCACCATAGCCCTCTATGGGCTTCCAAATATCACTTTGCCAATTCCACAAGAACTGTCTTAGAGAAAGGCTTCTTGAGGGGAAAGCTGTAACTCTGTGAGATGATTTCACAGAACACAAAGAAGTTTCTCAGAAAGCTTCTTTCTCTTTGTTATCGGAGGATATTTCCTTAGGGCCTATAGTCTTCAAAGGGATCCGAAATATCTGTTCTCAGATTCCACAGAAATAAGGCTAGCAAAGAGATCCACGAAATACAGATGTAACTCTGTGAGAGGAAGTCATACATCACAGAGCAGTTTCTCAGAAAGCTACTTTCCAGATTTCATCGGAGGATATTTCCTTTTTCACCATAGCCCTCAATGGGCTTCCACATATCACGTTGCCAATTCCACAAGAACTGTCTTAGCGAAGGGCTTCTTGAGGGGAAAGCTGTAACTGTGTGAGATGATTTCACTGAACACAAAGAAGTTTCTCAGAAAGCTTCTTTCTCTTAGTTATCGAAGGATATTTCCTTTGGCCCTATAGTCTTCAAAGGGATCCGAAATATCTGTTCTCAGATTCCACAGAAATAAGGCTAGCAAAGAGATCCACGAAATACAGATGTAACTCTGTGAGTGGATGTCACACATCACAGAGCAGTTTCTCAGAAAGCTTCTTTCCAGATTTCATATGAGGATATTTCCTTTTTCACCATAGCCCTCTAGGGGCTTCCAAATATCACTTTTCCAATTCCAGAAGAACTGTCTTAGCGAAAGGCTTCTTGAGGGGAAAGCTGTAACTCTGTGAGATGATTTCACAGAATACAAAGAAGGTTCTCAGAAAGCTTCTTTCTCTTTGTTATCGGAGGATATTTCCTGTGGCCCTATGGTCTTCAAAGGGATCCGAAATATCTGTTCTCAGATTCCACAGAAATAAGGCTAGCAAGGGATCTACGAAACACAGATGTAACTCTGTGAGATGAATTCACAGAACACTAAGCATTTCTCAGAAAGCTTCTTTCCAGATTTCATCAGAGGATATTTCCTTTTTTACTATAGCCCTCTATGGGCTTTCAAATATCACTCTGCCAATTCCACAAGAACTGTCTTAGCGAAAGGCTTCCTGAGGGGAAAGCTGTAACTCCGTGAGATGATTTCACAGAACACTAAGAACTTTCTCAGAAAGCTTCTTTCTCTTTGTTATCGGAGGATATTTCCTTTGGCCCTGTAGCCTTCAAAGTGATCCGAAATATCTGTTCTCAGATTCCACAGAAAGAACGCTAGCAAAGAGATCCACGAAATACAGATGTAACACCGTGAGTGGAAGTCACACATCACAGAGCAGTTTCTCAGAAAGCTTCTTTCCAGATTTCATCTGAGGGTATTTCCTTTTCACCATAGCCCTCTATTGACTTCCAAATATCACTTTGCCAATTCCACAAGAACTGTCATAGTGAAAGGCTTCTTGAGGGGGAAGATGTAACTCTGAGAGATGATTTCACAGAACAGGAAGAAGTTTCTCAGAAAGCTTCTTTCTCTTTGTTATCAGAGGATATTTCCTTTTCACTATAGTCTTCAAAGGGATCCGAAATATCTGCTCTCAGATTCCACAGAAATAAGGCTAGCAAAGACATCTACGAAACACAGATGTAACTCTGTGAGTGGAAGTCACACATCACAGAGCAGTTTCTCAGAAAGCTTCTTTCCAGATTTCATCTTAGGATATTTCCTTTTTCACCTTAGCCCTCTATGGGCTTCCAAATATCACTTTGACAATTCCACAAGAACTGTCTTAGCGAAAGGCTCCTTAAGGGGAAAGCTGTAACTCTGTGAGATGATTTCACAGAACACAAAGAAGTTTCTCAGAAAACTCTTTCTCTTTGTTATCGGAGGATACTTCCTTTGGCCCTATAGTCTTCAAAGGGATCCGAAATATCTGTTCTCAGATTCCACAGAAAGAAGGCTAGCAAAGACATCTACGAAACACAGATGTAACTCTGTGAGATGAATTCACAGAACACTAAGCAGTTTCTCAGAAAGCTTCTTTCCAGATTTCATCTGAGGATATTTCCTTTTTCAACATAGCCCTCTATGGCCTTCAAATATCAGTTTGCCAATTCCACAAGAACTCTCTTAGCGAAAGGCTTCTTGAGGGGAAAGCTGTAACTCTGTGAGATGATTTCACAGAACACAGAGAAGTTTCTCAAAAAGCTTCTTTCTCTTTGTTATCGGAGGATATTTCCTTTAGCCCTATAGTCTTCAAAGGGATCCGAAATATCTGTTCTCAGATTCCACAGAAAGAAGGCTAGCAAAGAGATCTACGAAACACAGATGTAACTCTGTCAGATGAATTAAGGAACACTAAGCAGTTTCTCAGAAAGCTTCTTTCCAGATTTCATCTGAGGATATTTCCTTTTTCATCATAGCCCTCTATGGCCTTCAAATATCAGTTTGCCAATTACACAAGAACTGTCTTAGTGAAAGGCTTCTTGAGGGGAAAGCTGTAACTCTGTGAGATGATTTCACAGAACACACAGATGTTTCTCAGAAAGCTTCTATCTCTTTGTTATCGGAGGATATTTCCTTTGGCCCTATAGTCTTCAAAGGGATCCGAAATATCTGTTCTCAGATTCCACAGAAAGAAGGCTAGCAAAGAGATCTACGAAACACAGATATAACTCTGTCAGATGAATTAAGAGAACACTAAGCAGTTTCTCAGAAAGCTTCTTTCCAGATTTCATCTGAGGATATTTCCTTTTTCACCATAGCCCTCTAAGGGCTTCCAAATATCACTTTGCCAATTCCTCAAGAACTGTCTTAGCGAAAGGCTTCTTGAGTAGAAAGCTGTAACTCTCTGAGATGATTTCAGAGAACACAAAGAAGTTTCTCAGAAAGCTTCTTTCTCTTTGTTAACGGAGTATATTTCCTTTGGCCCTATAGTCTTCAAAGGGATCCGAAATATCTGTTCTCAGATTCCACAGAAATAAGGCTAGCAAAGAGATCCACGAAATAGAGATGTAACTCTGTGAGCGGAAGTCACACATCACAGAGAAGTTTCTCAGAAAGCTTCTTTCCAGTTTTCATCTGAGTATATTTCATTTTTCAGCATAGCCCTCTATGGGCTTCCAAATATCACTTTGCCAATTCCACAAGAACTGTCTTAGCGAAAGGCTTCTTGAGGAGAAAGCTGTAACACAGTGAGATGATTTCACAGAACACAAAGAAGTTTCTCAGAAAGCTTCTTTCTCTTTGTTATCGGAGGATATTTCCTTTGGCCCTGTAATCTTCAAAGCGATCCGAAATATCTGCTCTCAGATTCCCCAGAAATAAGGCTAGCAAAGACATCTACGAAACACAGATGTAACTCTGTGAGATGAATTCACAGAACACTAAGCAGTTTCTCAGAAAGCTTCTTTCCAGATTTCATGTGAGGATATTTCCTTTTTCACCATAGCCCTCTATGGGCTTCCAATTATCACTTTGCCAATTCCACAAGAACTGTCTTAGAGAAAGGCTTCTTGAGGGGAAAGCTGTAACTCTGTGAGATGATTTCACAGAACACAAAGAAGTTTTTCAGAAAGCTTCTTTCTCTTTGTTATCGGAGGATATTTCCTTAGGGCCTATAGTCTTCAAAGGGATCCGAAATATCTGTTCTCAGATTCCACAGAAATAAGGCTAGCAAAGAGATCCACGAAATACAGATGTAACTCTGTGAGAGGAAGTCATACATCACAGAGCAGTTTCTCAGAAAGCTACTTTCCAGATTTCATCGGAGGATATTTCCTTTTTCACCATAGCCCTCAATGGGCTTCCACATATCACGTTGCCAATTCCACAAGAACTGTCTTAGCGAAGGGCTTCTTGAGGGGAAAGCTGTAACTGTGTGAGATGATTTCACTGAACACAAAGAAGTTTCTCAGAAAGCTTCTTTCTCTTAGTTATCGAAGGATATTTCCTTTGGCCCTATAGTCTTCAAAGGGATCCGAAATATCTGTTCTCAGATTCCACAGAAATAAGGCTAGCAAAGAGATCCACGAAATACAGATGTAACTCTGTGAGTGGATGTCACACATCACAGAGCAGTTTCTCAGAAAGCTTCTTTCCAGATTTCATATGAGGATATTTCCTTTTTCACCATAGCCCTCTAGGGGCTTCCAAATATCACTTTTCCAATTCCACAAGAACTGTCTTAGCGAAAGGCTTCTTGAGGGGAAAGCTGTAACTCTGTGAGATGATTTCACAGAATACAAAGAAGGTTCTCAGAAAGCTTCTTTCTCTTTGTTATCGGAGGATATTTCCTGTGGCCCTATGGTCTTCAAAGGGATCCGAAATATCTGTTCTCAGATTCCACAGAAATAAGGCTAGCAAGGGATCTACGAAACACAGATGTAACTCTGTGAGATGAATTCACAGAACACTAAGCATTTCTCAGAAAGCTTCTTTCCAGATTTCATCAGAGGATATTTCCTTTTTTACTATAGCCCTCTATGGGCTTTCAAATATCACTCTGCCAATTCCACAAGAACTGTCTTAACGAAAGGCTTCCTGAGGGGAAAGCTGTAACTCCGTGAGATGATTTCACAGAACACTAAGAACTTTCTCAGAAAGCTTCTTTCTCTTTGTTATCGGAGGATATTTCCTTTGGCCCTGTAGCCTTCAAAGTGATCCGAAATATCTGTTCTCAGATTCCACAGAAAGAACGCTAGCAAAGAGATCCACGAAATACAGATGTAACTCCATGAGTGGAAGTCACACATCACAGAGCAGTTTCTCAGAAAGCTTCTTTCCAGATTTCATCTGAGGGTATTTCCTTTTCACCATAGCCCTCTATTGACTTCCAAATATCACTTTGCCAATTCCACAAGAACTGTCATAGTGAAAGGCTTCTTGAGGGGGAAGATGTAACTCTGAGAGATGATTTCACAGAACAGGAAGAAGTTTCTCAGAAAGCTTCTTTCTCTTTGTTATCGGAGGATATTTCCTTTTCACTATAGTCTTCAAAGGGATCCGAAATATCTGCTCTCAGATTCCACAGAAATAAGGCTAGCAAAGACATCTACGAAACACAGATGTAACTCTGTGAGTGGAAGTCACACATCACAGAGCAGTTTCTCAGAAAGCTTCTTTCCAGATTTCATCTGAGGATATTTCCTTTTTCACCTTAGCCCTCTATGGGCTTCCAAATATCACTTTGACAATTCCACAAGAACTGTCTTAGCGAAAGGCTCCTTGAGGGGAAAGCTGTAACTCTGTGAGATGATTTCACAGAACACAAAGAAGTTTCTCAGAAAACTCTTTCTCTTTGTTATCGGAGGATAATACCTTTGGCCCTATAGTCTTCAAAGGGATCCGAAATATCTGTTCTCAGATTCCACAGAAAGAAGGCTAGCAAAGACATCTACGAAACACAGATGTAACTCTGTGAGATGAATTCACAGAACACTAAGCAGTTTCTCAGAAAGCTTCTTTCCAGATTTCATCTGAGGATATTTCCTTTTTCAACATAGCCCTCTATGGCCTTCAAATATCAGTTTGCCAATTCCACAAGAACTCTCTTAGCGAAAGGCTTCTTGAGGGGAAAGCTGTAACTCTGTGAGATGATTTCACAGAACACAGAGAAGTTTCTCAGAAAGCTTCTTTCTCTTTGTTATCGGAGGATATTTCCTTTGGCCCTATAGTCTTCAAAGGGATCCGAAATATCTGTTCTCAGATTCCACAGAAATAAGGCTAGCAAAGAGATGCACGAAATAAAGATGTAACTCTCTGAGTGGAAATCACACATCACAGAGCACTTTCTCAGAAAGCTTCTTTCCAGATTTAATCTGAGGTTATTTACTTTTTCACCTTAGCCCTCTAGTGGCTTCCAAATATCACTTTTCCAATTCCACAAGAATTGTCTTAGCGAAAGGCTTCTTGAGGTGAAAGCTGTAACTCTGTGAGATGATTTCACAGAACACAAAGAAGTTTCTCAGAAAGCTTCTTTCTCTTTGTTATCGGAGGATATTTCCTTTTCCGTTATAGTCTTCGAAGGGATCCTAAATATCTGTTCTCAAATTCCACAGAAATAAGGCTAGCAAAGAGATCTACGAAACACAGATGTAACACTGTGAGATGAATTCACAGAACACTAAGCAGTTTCTCTGAAAGCTTCTTTCCATATTTCATCTGAGGATATTTCCTTTTTTACCATAGCCCTCTATGGGCTTCCAAATATCACTTTACCAATTGCACAAGAACTGTCTTAGAGAAAGGCTTCTTGAGGGGAAAGCTGTAACTCTGAGAGATGATTTCAGGGAACACAAAGAAGTTTCTCAGAAATCTTCTTTCTCTTTGTTATCGGAGGCTATTTCCTTTGGCCCTATAGTCTTCAAAGGGATCCGAAATATCTGTTCTCAGATTCCACAGAAATAAGGCTAGCAAAGAGATCTACGAAACACAGATGTAACTCTGTGAGATGAATTCACAGAACACTAAGCAGTTTCTCAGGAAGCTTCTTTCCAGATTTCATCTGAGGATATTTCCTTTTTCACCATAGCCCTCTATGGGCTTTCAAATATCACTTTGCCAATTCCACAAGAACTGTCTTAGCGAAATGCTTCTTGAGGGGAAAGCTGTAACTCTGGGAGATGATTTCACAGAACACAAAGAAGTTTCTCAGAAAGCTTCTTTCTCTTTGTTATCGGAGGATATTTCCTTTGGCCCTATAGTCTTCAAACGGATCCGAAATATCTGTTCTCAGATTAAACAGAAATAAGGCTAGCAAAGAGATCTACGAAACACAGATGTAACTCTGTGAGATGAATTCACAGAACACTAAGCAGTTTCTCAGAAAGCTTCTTTCCAAATTTCATCTGAGGATATTTCCTTTTTCACCATAGCCTTCTACGGGCTTCCAAATATCACTTTGCCAATTCCACAAGAACTGTCTTAGCGAAAGGCTTCTTGAGGGGAAAGCTGTAACTCTGTGAGATGATGTCACAAAACACAAAGAAGTTTCTCAGAAAGCTTCTTTCTCTTTGTTATCGGAGGATATTTCCTTTGGCCCTACAGTCTTCAAAGGGATACGAAATATCTGTTCTCAGATTCCACAGAAATAAGGCTAACAAAGAGATCCACGAAATACAGATGTAACTCTGTGAGTGGACATGACACATCACAGAGAAGTTTCTCAGAAAGCTTCTTTCCAGATTTCATCTGAGGACATTTCCTTTTTCAACATAGCCCTCTATGGGCTTCCAAATATCACTTTTCCAATTCCACAAGAATGGTCTTAGCGAAAGGCTTCTTGAGGGGAAATCTGTAACTCTGTGTGATGATTTCACAGAACACAAACAAGTTTCTCAGAAAGCTTCGTTCTCTTTGTTATCGGAGGATATTTCCTTTGGCCCTATAGTCTTCAAAGGGATCCGAAATATCTGTTCTCAGATTCCACAGAAAGAAGGCCAGCAAAGAGATCTACGAAACACCGATGCAACTCTGTGAGATGAATTCACAGAACACTAAGCAGTTTCTCAGAAAACTTCTTTCCAGATTTCATATGAGGATATTTCTTTTTCACCATAGCCCTCTATGGCCTTCTAATATCAGTTTGCAATTTCCACAAGAACTGTCTTAGCGAAAGGCTTCTTGAGGGGAAAGCTGTAACTCTGTGAGATGATTTCACAGAACACAAAGAAGTTTCTCAGAAAGCTTCCTTCTCTTTGTTATCGGAGGATATTTCCTTTTGCCCTATAGTCTTCAAAGGGATCCGAAATATCTGTTCTCAGATTCCACAGAAAGAAGGCTAACAAAGAGATCCACGAAATACAGATGTAACTCTGTGAGATGAATTCACAGAACACTAAGCAGTTTCTCAGAAAACTTCTTTCCAAATTTCATCTGAGGATATTTCCTTTTTCACCATAGCCTTCTACGGGCTTCCAAATATCACTTTGCCAATTCCACAAGAACTGTCTAAGCGAAAGGCTTCTTGAGGGGAAAGCTGTAACTCTGTGAGATGATTTCACTGAACACAAAGAAGTTTCTCAGAAAGCTTCTTTCTCTTTGTTATCGGAGGATATTTCCTTTGGCACTATAGTCTTCAGAGGCATCCGAAATATCTGTTCTCAGATTTCACAGAAATAAGGCTAGCAAAGAGACCTACGAAACACAGATGTAACTCAGTGAGATGAATTCACAGAACACTAAGCAGTTTCTCAGAAAGCTTCTTTCCAGATTTCATCTGAGGATATTTCCTTTTTCACCATAGCCCTCTATGGGCTTCCAAATATCACTTTTCCAATTCCACAAGAACTGTCTTAGCGAAAGGCTTCTTGAGGGGAAAGCTGTAACTCTGTGAGATGATTTCACAGAACACAAAGGAGTTTCCGAGAAAGCTTCTTTCTCTTTGTTATCGGAGGATATTTCCTTTGGCCCTATGGTCTTCAAAGGTATCCGAAATATCTGTTCTCAGATTCCACAGAAATAAGGCTAGCAAAGAGATCCACGAAATACAGATGTAACTCTGTGAGTGGAAGTCAAACCTCACACAGCAGTTTCTCAGAAAGCTTCTTTCCAGATTTCATCTGAGGATATTTCCTTTTCACCATAGCCCTCTAGGGGCTTCCAAATATCACTTTTCCAATTCCACAAGAACTGTCTTAGCGAAAGGCTTCTTGAGGGGAAAGCTGTAACTCTGTGAGATGATTTCACAGAACACAAAGAAGTTTCTCAGAAAGTTTCTTTCTCTTTGTTCTCGGAGGATATTTCCTTTGGCCCTATAGTCTTCAAAGGGATCCGAAATATCTGTTCTCAGATTCCACAGAAAGAAGGCTAGCAAAGAGATCTACGAAACACAGATGTAACTCTGTGAGATGAATTCACAGAACACTTAGCAGTTTCTCAGAAAGCTTCTTTCCAGATTTCATCTGAGGATATTTCCTTTTTCACCATAGCCCTCTATGGGCTTCCAAATATCACTTTGCCAATTCCACAAGAACTGTCTTAGAGAAAGGCTTCTTGAGGGGAAAGCTGTAACTCGGTGAGATGATTTCAGAGAACACAAAGAAGTTTCTCAGAAAGCTTCTTTCTCTTTGTTATCGGAGGATATTTCCTTAGGGCCTATAGTCTTCAAAGGGATCCGAAATATCTGTTCTCAGATTCCACATAAATAAGGCTAGCAAAGAGATCCACGAAATACAGATGTAACTCTGTGAGAGGAAGTCATACATCACAGAGCAGTTTCTCAGTAAGCTTCTTTCCAGATTTCATATGAGGATATTTCCTTTTTCACCATAGCCCTCTAGGGGCTTCCAAATAACACTTTTCCAATTCCACAAGAACTGTCTTAGCGAAAGGCTTCTTGAGGTGAAAGCTGTAACTCTGTGAGATGATTTCACAGAATACAAAGAAGTTTCTCAGAAAGCTTCTTTCTCTTTGTTATCGGAGGATATTTCCTGTGGCCCTATAGTCTTCAAAGGGATCCGAAATATCTGTTCACAGATTCCACAGAAAGAAGGCTAGCAAGGGATCTACGAAACACAGATGTAACTCTGTGAGATGAATTCACAGAACACTAAGCATTTCTCAGAAAGCTTCTTTCCAGATTTCATCTGAGGATATTTCCTTTTTCACTATAGCCCTCTATGGGCTTTCAAATATCACTCTGCCAATTCCACAAGAACTGTCTTAGCGAAAGGCTTCTTGAGGGGAAAGCTGTAACTCTGTGAGATGATTTCACAGAACACAAAGAAGTTTCTCAGAAAGCTTCTTTCTCTTTGTTATCGGAGGATATTTCCTTTGGCCCTATAGTCTTCAAAGGGATCTGAAATATCTGTTCTCAGATTCCACAGAAAGAAGGCTAGCAAAGAGATCTACGAAAAAGAGATGTAACTCTGTGAGATGAATTAACAGAACACTAAGCAGTTTCTCAGAAAGCTTCTTTCCAGATTTCCTCTGAGGATATTTCCTTTTTCACCATAGCCCTCTATGGGCTTCCAAATATCACTTTGCCAATTCCACAAGAACTGTCTTAGCGATAGGCTTCTTGAGAGGAAAGCTGTAACTCTGTGAGACGATGTCACAGAACACAAAGAAGATTCTCAGAAAGCTTCTTTCTCTTTGTTATCGGAGGATATTTCCTTTGGCCCTATAGTCTTCAAAGGGATCCGAAATATCTGTTCTCAGATTCCACAGAAATAAGGCTAGCAAAGAGATGCACGAAATAAAGATGTAACTCTCTGAGTGGAAATCACACATCACAGAGCACTTTCTCAGAAAGCTTCTTTCCAGATTTAATCTGAGGTTATTTACTTTTTCACCTTAGCCCTCTAGTGGCTTCCAAATATCACTTTTCCAATTCCACAAGAATTGTCTTAGCGAAAGGCTTCTTGAGGTGAAAGCTGTAACTCTGTGAGATGATTTCACAGAACACAAAGAAGTTTCTCAGAAAGCTTCTTTCTCTTTGTTATCGGAGGATATTTCCTTTTCCGTTATAGTCTTCGAAGGGATCCTAAATATCTGTTCTCAAATTCCACAGAAATAAGGCTAGCAAAGAGATCTACGAAACACAGATGTAACACTGTGAGATGAATTCACAGAACACTAAGCAGTTTCTCTGAAAGCTTCTTTCCATATTTCATCTGAGGATATTTCCTTTTTTACCATAGCCCTCTATGGGCTTCCAAATATCACTTTACCAATTGCACAAGAACTGTCTTAGAGAAAGGCTTCTTGAGGGGAAAGCTGTAACTCTGAGAGATGATTTCAGGGAACACAAAGAAGTTTCTCAGAAATCTTCTTTCTCTTTGTTATCGGAGGCTATTTCCTTTGGCCCTATAGTCTTCTAAGGGATCCGAAATATCTGTTCTCAGATTCCACAGAAATAAGGCTAGCAAAGAGATCTACGAAACACAGATGTAACTCTGTGAGATGAATTCACAGAACACTAAGCAGTTTCTCAGAAAGCTTCTTTCCAGATTTCATCTGAGGATATTTCCTTTTTCACCATAGCCCTCTATGGGCTTTCAAATATCACTTTGCCAATTCCACAAGAACTGTCTTAGCGAAATGCTTCTTGAGGGGAAAGCTGTAACTCTGGGAGATGATTTCACAGAACACAAAGAAGTTTCTCAGAAAGCTTCTTTCTCTTTGTTATCGGAGGATATTTCCTTTGGCCCTATAGTCTTCAAACGGATCCGAAATATCTGTTCTCAGATTAAACAGAAATAAGGCTAGCAAAGAGATCTACGAAACACAGATGTAACTCTGTGAGATGAATTCACAGAACACTAAGCAGTTTCTCAGAAAGCTTCTTTCCAAATTTCATCTGAGGATATTTCCTTTTTCACCATAGCCTTCTACGGGCTTCCAAATATCACTTTGCCAATTCCACAAGAACTGTCTTAGCGAAAGGCTTCTTGAGGGGAAAGCTGTAACTCTGTGAGATGATGTCACAAAACACAAAGAAGTTTCTCAGAAAGCTTCTTTCTCTTTGTTATCGGAGGATATTTCCTTTGGCCCTACAGTCTTCAAAGGGATACGAAATATCTGTTCTCAGATTCCACAGAAATAAGGCTAACAAAGAGATCCACGAAATACAGATGTAACTCTGTGAGTGGACATGACACATCACAGAGAAGTTTCTCAGAAAGCTTCTTTCCAGATTTCATCTGAGGACATTTCCTTTTTCAACATAGCCCTCTATGGGCTTCCAAATATCACTTTTCCAATTCCACAAGAATGGTCTTAGCGAAAGGCTTCTTGAGGGGAAATCTGTAACTCTGTGTGATGATTTCACAGAACACAAAGAAGTTTCTCAGAAAGCTTCTTTCTCTTTGTTATCGGAGGATATTTCCTTTGGCCCTATAGTCTTCAAAGGGATCCGAAATATCTGTTCTCAGATTCCACAGAAAGAAGGCCAGCAAAGAGATCTACGAAACACCGATGCAACTCTGTGAGATGAATTCACAGAACACTAAGCAGTTTCTCAGAAAACTTCTTTCCAGATTTCATATGAGGATATTTCTTTTTCACCATAGCCCTCTATGGCCTTCTAATATCAGTTTGCAATTTCCACAAGAACTGTCTTAGCGAAAGGCTTCTTGAGGGGAAAGCTGTAACTCTGTGAGATGATTTCACAGAACACAAAGAAGTTTCTCAGAAAGCTTCCTTCTCTTTGTTATCGGAGGATATTTCCTTTTGCCCTATAGTCTTCAAAGGGATCCGAAATATCTGTTCTCAGATTCCACAGAAAGAAGGCTAACAAAGAGATCCACGAAATACAGATGTAACTCTGTGAGATGAATTCACAGAACACTAAGCAGTTTCTCAGAAAACTTCTTTCCAAATTTCATCTGAGGATATTTCCTTTTTCACCATAGCCTTCTATGGGCTTCCAAATATCACTTTGCCAATTCCACAAGAACTGTCTAAGCGAAAGGCTTCTTGAGGGGAAAGCTGTAACTCTGTGAGATGATTTCACAGAACACAAAGAAGTTTCTCAGAAAGCTTCTTTCTCTTTGTTATCGGAGGATATTTCCTTTGGCCCTATAGTCTTCAAAGGGATCCGAAATATCTGTTCTCAGATTAAACAGAAAGAAGTCTAGCAAAGAGATCTACGAAACACAGATGTAACTCTGTGAGATGAATTCACAGAACACTAAGCAGTTTCTCAGAAAGCTTCTTTCCAAATTTCATCTGAGGATATTTCCTTTTTCACCATAGCCTTCTACGGGCTTCCAAGTATCACTTTGCCAATTCCAAAAGAACTGTCTTAGCGAAAGGCTTCTTGAGGGGAAAGCTGTAACTCTGTGAGATGATGTCAAAGAACACAAAGAAGTTTCTCAGAAAGCTTCTTTCTCTTTGTTAACGGAGGATATTTCCTTTGGCCCTATAGTCTTCAAAGGGATACGAAATATCTGTTCTCAGATTCCACAGAAATAAGGCTAGCAAAGAGATCCACGAAATATAGATGTAACTTTGTGAGTGGAAATCACACATCACAGAAAAGTTTCTCAGAAAGCTTCTTTCCAGATTTCATCTGGGGATATTTCCTTTTTCAACATAGCCCTCTATGGGCTTCCAAATATCACTTTTCCAATACCACAAGAACGGTCTTAGCGAAAGGCTTCTTGAGGGGAAAGCTGTAACTCTGTGAGATGATTTCACAGAACACAAAGAAGTTTCTCAGAAAGCTTCTTTCTCTTTGTTATCGGAGGATATTTCCTTTGGCCCTATAGTCTTCAAAGGGATCCGAAATATCTGTTCTCAGATTCCACAGAAAGACGGCTAGCAAAGAGATCTACGAAACACCGATGCAACTCTGTGAGATGAATTCACAGAACACTAAGCAGTTTCTCAGAAAGCTTCTTTCCAGATTTCATATGAGGATATTTCCTTTTCACCATAGCCCTCTAAGGGCTTCCAAATATCACTTTGCCAATTCCACAAGAACTGTCTAAGCGAAAGGGTTATTGAGGGGAAAGCTGTAACTCTGTGAGATGATTTCACAGAACACAAAGAAGTTTCTCAGAAAGCTTCTTTCTCTTTGTTATCGGAGGATATTTCCTTTGGGCCTATAGTCTTCAAAGGGATCCGAAATATCTGTTCTCAGATTCCACAGAAATAAGGCTAGCAAAGAGATCCACGAAATACAGATGTAATTCTGTGAGATGAATTCACAGAACACTAAGCAGTTTCTCAGAAAGCTTCTTTCCAGATTTCATCTGAGGATATTTCCTTTTTCACCATAGCCGTCTAAGAGCTTCCAAATATCACTTTGCCAATTCCACAAGAACTGTCTTAGCGAAAGTCTTCTTGAGAGGAAAGCTATAACTCTGTGAGATGATTTCACACAACACAAAGAAGTTTTTCAAAAGGTTCTTTCTCTTTGTTATCGTAGGATATTTCCTTTGGCCCTATAGTCTTCAAAGGGATCCGAAATATCTGTTCTCAGATTCCACAGAAATAAGGCTAGCAAAGAGATCCACGAATCACAGATGTAACTCTGTGAGATGAATTCACAGAACACTAAGCAGTTTCTCAGAAAGCTTCTTTCCAGATTTCATCTGAGGATATTTCCTTTTTCACCATAGCCCTCAATGGGCTTCCAAATATCACCTTGCCAATTCCACAAGAACTGTCTCAGCGAAAGGCTTCTTGAGGGGAAAGCTGTAACTCTGTGAGATGATTTCACTGAACACAAAGAAGTTTCTCAGAAAGCTTCTTTCTCTTTGTTATCGGAGGATATTTCCTTTGGCACTATAGTCTTCAGAGGCATCCGAAATATCTGTTCTCAGATTTCACAGAAATAAGGCTAGCAAAGAGACCTACGAAACACAGATGTAACTCAGTGAGATGAATTCACAGAACACTAAGCAGTTTCTCAGAAAGCTTCTTTCCAGATTTCATCTGAGGATATTTCCTTTTTCACCATAGCCCTCTATGGGCTTCCAAATATCACTTTTCCAATTCCACAAGAACTGTCTTAGCGAAAGGCTTCTTGAGGGGAAAGCTGTAACTCTGTGAGATGATTTCACAGAACACAAAGGAGTTTCCGAGAAAGCTTCTTTCTCTTTGTTATCGGAGGATATTTCCTTTGGCCCTATGGTCTTCAAAGGTATCCGAAATATCTGTTCTCAGATTCCACAGAAATAAGGCTAGCAAAGAGATCCACGAAATACAGATGTAACTCTGTGAGTGGAAGTCAAACCTCACACAGCAGTTTCTCAGAAATCTTCTTTCCAGATTTCATCTGAGGATATTTCCTTTTTCACCATAGCCCAATGGTCTTCCAAATATCACTTTGCCAATTCCACAAGAACTGTCTTAGCGAAAGGCTTCTTGAGGGGAAAGCTGTAACTCTGTGAGATGATTTCACAGAACACAAAGAAGTTTCTCAGAAAGCTTCTTTCTCTTTGTTATCGAAGGATATTTCCTTTGGCCCTATAGTCTTCAAAGGGATCCGAAATATCTGTTCTCAGATTCCACAGAAAGAAGGCTAGCAAAGAGATCCACGAAATACAGATGTAACTCTGTGAGATGAATTAACAGAACACTAAGCAGTCTCCCAGAAAGCTTCTTTCCAGATTTCATCTGAGGATAATTCCTTTTTCAACATAGCCCTCTATGGGCTTCCAAATATCACTTTGTCAATTCCACAAGAACTGTCTTAGCGAAAGGCTTCTTGAGGAGAAAGCTGTAACACTGTGAGTTGATTTCACAGAACACAAAGAAGTTTCTCAGAAAGTGTCTTTCTCTTTGTTATCGGAGGATATTTCCTTTGGCCCTATAGTCTTCAAAAGAATCTGAAATATCTGTTCTCAGATTCCACAGAAATAAGGCTAGCAAAGAGATCTACGAAACACAGATGTAACCCTGTGAGATGAATTCACAGAACACTAAGAAGTTTCTCAGAAAGCTTCTTTCCAGATTTCATCTGAGGATGTTTCCTTTTTCACCGTAGCCCTCTAGGGGTTCCAAATATAACTTTGCCAATTCCACAAGAAGTGTCTTAACGAAAGGCTTCTTGAGGGGAAAGCTGTAACTCTGTGAGATGATTTCACAGAACACAAAGAAGTTTCTCAGAAAGCTTCTTTCTCTTTGTTATCGGAGGATATTTCCCTTGGCCCTATAGTCTTCAAAGGGATCCGAAATATCTGTTCTCAGATTCCACAGAAATAAGGCTAGCAAAGAGATCCACGAAATACAGATGTAACTCAGTGAGTGGAAGTCAAACCTCACACAGCAGTTTCTCAGAAAGCTTCTTTCCAGATTTCATCTGAGGATATTTCCTTTTTCACAATAGCCCTCTATGGGCTTCCAAATATCACTTTGCCAATTCCACAAGAACTTCTTAGCGAAAGGCTTCTTGAGGGGAAAGCTGTAACTGTGTGAGATGATTTCACAGAACACAAAGAAGTTTCTCAGAAAGCTTCTTTCTCTTTGTTATCGGAGGCTATTTCCTTTGGCCCTATAGTCTTCAAAGGGATCCGAAATATCTGTTCTCAGATTCCACAGAAAGAAGGCTAGCAAAGAGATCCACGAAACACAGATGTAACTCTGTGAGATGAATTAACAGAACACTAAGCAGTCTCCCAGAAAGCTTCTTTCCAGATTTCATCTGAGGATAATTCCTTTTTCACCATAGCCCTCTATGGGCTTCCAAATATCACTTTGCCAATTCCACAAGAACTGTCTTAGCGAAAAGCTTCTTGAGGGGAAAGCTGTAACACTGTGAGATGATTTCACAGAACACAAAGAAGTTTCTCAGAAAGCTTCTTTCTCTTTGTTATCGACGGCTATTTCCTTTGGCCCTATAGTCTTCAAAGGGATCCGAAATATCTGTTCTCAGATTCCACAGAAAGAAGGCTAGCAAAGAGATCCACGAAATACAGATGTAACTCTGTGAGATGAATTCACAGAACACTAAGCACTTTCTCAGAAAGATTCTTTCTAGATTTCATCTGAGGATATTTCTTTTTTCACCATAGCCCTCTATGGGCTTCCAAATATCACTTTTCCAATTCCACAAGAACTGTTTAGAGAAAGGCTTCTTGAGGGGAAAGCTGTAACTCTGTGAGATGATTTCACAGAACACAAAGGAGTTTCACAGAAAGCTTCTTTCTCTTTGTTATCGGAGGATATTTCCTTTGGCCCTATAGTCTTCAAAGGGATCCGAAATATCTGTTCTCAGATTCCACAGAAATAAGGCTAGCAAAGAGATCCACGAAATACAGATGTAACTCTGTGAGATGAATTCACAGAACACTAAGCAGTTTCTCTGAAAGCTTCTTTCCAGATTTCATCTGAGGATATTTCCTTTTTCACCATAGCCGTCTAAGAGCTTCCAAATATCACTTTGCCAATTCCACAAGAACTGTCTTAGCGAAACGCTTCTTGAGGGGAAAGCTGTAACTCTGTGAGATGGTTTCACTGAACAAAAAGAAGTTTCTCAGAAAGCTTCTTTCTCTTTGTTATCGGAGGATATTTCCTTTGGCCCTATAGTCTTCAAAGGGATCCGAAATATCTGTTCTCAGATTCCACAGAAATAAGGCTAGCAAAGAGATCTACGAAACACAGATGTAACTCTGTGAGATGAATAAAGAAAACACTAAGCAGTTTCTCAGAAAGCTTCTTTCCAGATTTCATCTGAGGATATTTCCTTTTTCACCATAGCCCTCTATGGGCTTCCAAATATCACTTTGCCAATTCCACAAGAACTGTCTTAGCGAAAGGCTTCCTGAGGGGAAAGCTGTAACTCTGTGAGATGATTTCACAGAACACTAAGAACTTTCTCAGAAAGCTTCTTTCTCTTTGTTATCGGAGGATATTTCCTTTGGCCCTGTAGCCTTCAAAGGGATCCGAAATATCTGTTCTCAGATTCCACAGAAAGAAGGCTAGCAAAGAGATCCACGAAATACAGATGTAACTCCGTGAGTGGAAGTCACACATCACAGAGCAGTTTCTCAGAAAGCTTCTTTCCAGATTTCATCTGAGGATATTTCCTTTTCACCATAGCCCTCTATTGACTTCCAAATATCACTTTGCCAATTCCACAAGAACTGTCATAGTGAAAGGCTTCTTGTGGGGGAAGATGTAACTCTGAGAGATGATTTCACAGAACACGAAGAAGTTTCTAAGAAAGCTTCTTTCTCTTTGTTATCGGAGGATATTTTCTTTGGCACTATAGTCTTCAAAGGGATCCGAAATATCTGCTCTAAGATTCCACAGAAATAAGGCTAGCAAAGACATCTACGAAACACAGATGTAACTCTGTGAAATGAATTCACAGAACACTAAGCAGTTTCTCAGAAAGCTTCTTTCCAGATTTCATCTGAGGATATTTCCTTTTTCACCATAGCCCTCTAGGGGCTTCCAAATATCACTTTTCCAATTCCACAAGAACTGTCTTAGCGAAAGGCTTCTTGAGGGGAAAGTTGTAACTCTGTGAGATGATTTCACAGAATACAAAGAAGTTTCTCAGAAAGCTTCTTTCTCTTTGTTATCGGAGGATATTTCCTGTGGCCCTATAGTCTTCAAAGGGATCCGAAATATCTGTTCTCAGATTCCACAGAAAGAAGGCTAGCAAGGGATCTACGAAACACAGATGTAACTCTGTGAGATGAATTCACAGAACACTAAGCATTTCTCAGAAAGCTTCTTTCCAGATTTCATCTGAGGATATTTCCTTTTTCACTATAGCCCTCTATGGGCTTTCAAATATCACTCTGCCAATTCCACAAGAACTGTCTTAGCGAAAGGCTTCTTGAGGGGAAAGCTGTAACTCTGTGAGATGATTTCACAGAACACAAAGAAGTTTCTCAGAAAGCTTCTTTCTCTTTGTTATCGGAGGATATTTCCTTTGGCCCTATAGTCTTCAAAGGGATCCGAAATATCTGTTCTCAGATTCCACAGAAAGAAGGCTAGCAAAGAGATCTACGAAAAAGAGATGTAACTCTGTGAGATGAATTAACAGAACACTAAGCAGTTTCTCAGAAAGCTTCTTTCCAGATTTCCTCTGAGGATATTTCCTTTTTCACCATAGCCCTCTATGGGCTTCCAAATATCACTTTGCCAATTCCACAAGAACTGTCTTAGCGATAGGCTTCTTGAGAGGAAAGCTGTAACTCTGTGAGACGATGTCACAGAACACAAAGAAGATTCTCAGAAAGCTTCTTTTTCCTTGTTATCGGAGGATATTTCCTTTGGCCCTATAGTCTTCAAAGGGATCCGAAATATCTGTTCTCAGATTCCACAGAAATAAGGCTAGCAAAGAGATGCACGAAATAAAGATGTAACTCTCTGAGTGGAAATCACACATCACAGAGCAGTTTCTCAGAAAGCTTCTTTCCAGATTTCATCTGAGGATATTTACTTTTTCACCTTAGCCCTCTAGTGGCTTCCAAATATCACTTTTCCAATTCCACAAGAATTGTCTTAGCGAAAGGCTTCTTGAGGTGAAAGCTGTAACTCTGTGAGATGATTTCACAGAACACAAAGAAGTTTCTCAGAAAGCTTCTTTCTCTTTGTTATCGGAGGATATTTCCTTTTCCGTTATAGTCTTCGAAGGGATCCTAAATATCTGTTCTCAAATTCCACAGAAATAAGGCTAGCAAAGAGATCTACGAAACACAGATGTAACACTGTGAGATGAATTCACAGAACACTAAGCAGTTTCTCTGAAAGCTTCTTTCCAGATTTCATCTGAGGATATTTCCTTTTTTACCATAGCCCTCTATGGGCTTCCAAATATCACTTTACCAATTGCACAAGAACTGTCTTAGAGAAAGGCTTCTTGAGGGGAAAGCTGTAACTCTGAGAGATGATTTCAGGGAACACAAAGAAGTTTCTCAGAAATCTTCTTTCTCTTTGTTATCGGAGGCTATTTCCTTTGGCCCTATAGTCTTCAAAGGGATCCGAAATATCTGTTCTCAGATTCCACAGAAATAAGGCTAGCAAAGAGATCTACGAAACACAGATGTAACTCTGTGAGATGAATTCACAGAACACTAAGCAGTTTCTCAGAAAGCTTCTTTCCAGATTTCATCTGAGGATATTTCCTTTTTCACCATAGCCCTCTATGGGCTTTCAAATATCACTTTGCCAATTCCACAAGAACTGTCTTAGCGAAATGCTTCTTGAGGGGAAAGCTGTAACTCTGGGAGATGATTTCACAGAACACAAAGAAGTTTCTCAGAAAGCTTCTTTCTCTTTGTTATCGGAGGATATTTCCTTTGGCCCTATAGTTTTCAAACGGATCCGAAATATCTGTTCTCAGATTAAACAGAAATAAGGCTAGCAAAGAGATCTACGAAACACAGATGTAACTCTGTGAGATGAATTCAAAGAACACTAAGCAGTTTCTCAGAAAGCTTCTTTCCAAATTTCATCTGAGGATATTTCCTTTTTCACCATAGCCTTCTACGGGCTTCCAAATATCACTTTGCCAATTCCACAAGAACTGTCTTAGCGAAAGGCTTCTTGAGGGGAAAGCTGTAACTCGGTGAGATGATTTCAGAGAACACAAAGAAGTTTCTCAGAAAGCTTCTTTCTCTTTGTTATCGGAGGATATTTCCTTAGGGCCTATAGTCTTCAAAGGGATCCGAAATATCTGTTCTCAGATTCCACATAAATAAGGCTAGCAAAGAGATCCACGAAATACAGATGTAACTCTGTGAGAGGAAGTCATACATCTCAGAGCAGTTTCTCAGTAAGCTTCTTTCCAGATTTCATATGAGGATACTTCCTTTTTCACCATAGCCCTCTAGGGGCTTCCAAATATCACTTTTCCAATTCCACAAGAACTGTCTTAGCGAAAGGCTTCTTGAGGGGAAAGCTGTAACTCTGTGAGATGATTTCACAGAATACAAAGAAGTTTCTCAGAAAGCTTCTTTCTCTTTGTTATCGGAGGATATTTCCTGTGGCCCTATAGTCTTCAAAGGGATCCGAAATATCTGTTCTCAGATTCCACAGAAAGAAGGCTAGCAAGGGATCTACGAAACACAGATGTAACTCTGTGAGATGAATTCACAGAACACTAAGCATTTCTCAGAAAGCTTCTTTCCAGATTTCATCTGAGGATATTTCCTTTTTCACTATAGCCCTCTATGGGCTTTCAAATATCACTCTGCCAATTCCACAAGAACTGTCTTAGCGAAAGGCTTCTTGAGGGGAAAGCTGTAACTCTGTGAGATGATTTCACAGAACATAAAGAAGTTTCTCAGAAAGCTTCTTTCTCTTTGTTATCGGAGGATATTTCCTTTGGCCCTATAGTCTTCAAAGGGATCCGAAATATCTGTTCTCAGATTCCACAGAAAGAAGGCTAGCAAAGAGATCTACGAAAAAGAGATGTAACTCTGTGAGATGAATTAACAGAACACTAAGCAGTTTCTCAGAAAGCTTCTTTCCAGATTTCCTCTGAGGATATTTCCTTTTTCACCATAGCCCTCTATGGGCTTCCAAATATCACTTTGCCAATTCCACAAGAACTGTCTTAGCGATAGGCTTCTTGAGAGGAAAGCTGTAACTCTGTGAGACGATGTCACAGAACACAAAGAAGATTCTCAGAAAGCTTCTTTCTCCTTGTTATCGGAGGATATTTCCTTTGGCCCTATAGTCTTCAAAGGGATCCGAAATATCTGTTCTCAGATTCCACAGAAATAAGGCTAGCAAAGAGATGCACGAAATAAAGATGTAACTCTCTGAGTGGAAATCACACATCACAGAGCAGTTTCTCAGAAAGCTTCTTTCCAGATTTCATCTGAGGATATTTACTTTTTCACCTTAGCCCTCTAGTGGCTTCCAAATATCACTTTTCCAATTCCACAAGAATTGTCTTAGCGAAAGGCTTCTTGAGGTGAAAGCTGTAACTCTGTGAGATGATTTCACAGAACACAAAGAAGTTTCTCAGAAAGCTTCTTTCTCTTTGTTATCGGAGGATATTTCCTTTTCCGTTATAGTCTTCGAAGGGATCCTAAATATCTGTTCTCAAATTCCACAGAAATAAGGCTAGCAAAGAGATCTACGAAACACAGATGTAACACTGTGAGATGAATTCACAGAACACTAAGCAGTTTCTCTGTAAGCTTCTTTCCAGATTTCATCTGAGGATATTTCCTTTTTTACCATAGCCCTCTATGGGCTTCCAAATATCACTTTACCAATTGCACAAGAACTGTCTTAGAGAAAGGCTTCTTGAGGGGAAAGCTGTAACTCTGAGAGATGATTTCAGGGAACACAAAGAAGTTTCTCAGAAATCTTCTTTCTCTTTGTTATCGGAGGCTATTTCCTTTGGGCCTATAGTCTTCAAAGGGTACCGAAATATCTGTTCTCAGATTCCACAGAAATAAGGCTAGCAAAGAGATCCACGAAATACAGATGTAATTCTGTGAGATGAATTCACAGAACACTAAGCAGTTTCTCAGAAAGCTTCTTTCCAGATTTCATCTGAGGATATTTCCTTTTTCACCATAGCCGTCTAAGAGCTTCCAAATATCACTTTGCCAATTCCACAGGAACTGTCTTAGCGAAAGTCTTCTTGAGGGGAAAGCTATAACTCTGTGAGATGATTTCACACAACACAAAGAAGTTTCTCAGAAAGCTTCTTTCTCTTTGTTATCGTAGGATATTTCCTTTGGCCCTATAGTCTTCAAAGGGATCCGAAATATCTGTTCTCAGATTCCACAGAAATAAGGCTAGCAAAGAGATCCACGAAACACAGATGTAACTCTGTGAGATGAATTCACAGAACACTAAGCAGTTTCTCAGAAAGCTTCTTTCCAGATTTCATCTGAGGATATTTCCGTTTTCACCATAGCCCTCAATGGGCTTCCAAATATCACCTTGCCAATTCCACAAGAACTGTCTTAGCGAAAGGCTTCTTGAGGGGAAAGCTGTAACTCTGTGAGGTGATTTCACTGAACACAAAGAAGTTTCTCAGAAAGCTTCTTTCTCTTTGTTATCGGAGGATATTTCCTTTGGCACTATAGTCTTCAAAGGCATCCGAAATATCTGTTCTCAGATTTCACAGAAATAAGGCTAGCAAAGAGACCTACGAAACACAGATGTAACTCAGTGAGATGAATTCACAGAACACTAAGCAGTTTCTCAGAAAGCTTCTTTCCAGATTTCATCTGAGGATATTTCCTTTTTCACCATAGCCCTCTATGGGCTTCCAAATATCACTTTTCCAATTCCACAAGAACTGTCTTAGTGAAAGGCTTCTTGAGGGGAAAGCTGTAACTCTGTGAGATGATTTCACAGAACACAAAGGAGTTTCCGAGAAAGCTTCTTTCTCTTTGTTATCGGAGGATATTTCCTTTGGCCCTATGGTCTTCAAAGGTATCCGAAATATCTGTTCTCAGATTCCACAGAAATAAGGCTAGCAAAGAGATCCACGAAATACAGATGTAACTCTGTGAGTGGAAGTCAAACCTCACACAGCAGTTTCTCAGAAAGCTTCTTTCCAGATTTCATCTGAGGATATTTCCTTTTTCACCATAGCCCAATGGTCTTCCAAATATCACTTTGCCAATTCCACAAGAACTGTCTTAGCGAAAGGCTTCTTGAGGGGAAAGCTGTAACTCTGTGAGATGATTTCACAGAACACAAAGAAGTTTCTCAGAAAGCTTCTTTCTCTTTGTTTTCGAAGGATATTTCCTTTGGCCCTATAGTCTTCAAAGGGATCCGAAATATCTGTTCTCAGATTCCACAGAAAGAAGGCTAGCAAAGAGATCCACGAAATACAGATGTAACTCTGTGAGATGAATTAACAGAACACTAAGCAGTCTCCCAGAAAGCTTCTTTCCAGATTTCATCTGAGGATAATTCCTTTTTCAACATAGCCCTCTATGGGCTTCCAAATATCACTTTGTCAATTCCACAAGAACTGTCTTAGCGAAAGGCTTCTTGAGGAGAAAGCTGTAACACTGTGAGTTGATTTCACAGAACACAAAGAAGTTTCTCAGAAAGTTTCTTTCTCTTTGTTATCGGAGGATATTTCCTTTGGCCCTATAGTCTTCAAAAGAATCTGAAATATCTGTTCTCAGATTCCACAGAAATAAGGCTAGCAAAGAGATCTACGAAACACAGATGTAACCCTGTGAGATGAATTCACAGAACACTAAGAAGTTTCTCAGAAAGCTTCTTTCCAGATTTCATCTGAGGATGTTTCCTTTTTCACCGAAGCCCTCTATGGGCTTACAAATATAACTTTGCCAATTCCACAAGAAGTGTCTTAGCGAAAGGCTTCTTGAGGGGAAAGCTGTAACTCTGTGAGATGATTTCACAGAACACAAAGAAGTTTCTCAGAAAGCTTCTTTCTCTTTGTTATCGGAGGATATTTCCCTTGGCCCTATAGTCTTCAAAGGGATCCGAAATATCTGTTCTCAGATTCCACAGAAATAAGGCTGGCAAAGGGATCCACAAAATACAGACGTGACCCGGTGAGTGGAAGTCACACATCACAGAGCAGTTTCTCAGAAAGCTTCTTTCCAGATTTCATCTGAGGATATTTCCTTTTTCACCATAGCCCTCTATGGGCTTCCAAATATCACTTTTCCAATTCCACAAGAACTGTCTTAGCGAAAGGCTTCTTGAGGGGAAAGCTGTAACTCTGTGAGATGATTTCACAGAACACAAAGGAGTTTCCAGAAAGCTTCTTTCTCTTTGTTATCGGAGGATATTTCCTTTGGCCCTATAGTCTTCAAAGGGATCCGAAATATCTGTTCTCAGATTCCACAGAAATAAGGCTAGCAAAGAGATCCACGAAATACAGATGTAACTCTGTGAGTGGAAGTCAAACCTCACACAGCAGTTTCTCAGAAAGCTTCTTTCCAGATTTCATCTGAGGATATTTCCTTTTTCACAATAGCCCTCTATGGGCTTCCAAATATCACTTTGCCAATTCCACAAGAACTGTCTTAGCGAAAGGCTTCTTGAGGGGAAAGCTGTAACTGTGTGAGATGATTTCACAGAACACAAAGAAGTTTCTCAGAAAGCTTCTTTCTCTTTGTTATCGGAGGATATTTCCTTTGGCCCTATAGTCTTCAAAGGGATCCGAAATATCTGTTCTCAGATTCCACAGAAAGAAGGCTAGCAAAGAGATCCACGAAACACAGATGTAACTCTGTGAGATGAATTAACAGAACACTAAGCAGTCTCCCAGAAAGCTTCTTTCCAGATTTCATCTGAGGATAATTCCTTTTCCACCATAGCCCTCTATGGGCTTCCAAATATCACTTTGCCAATTCCACAAGAACTGTCTTAGCGAAAAGCTTCTTGAGGGGAAAGCTGTAACACTGTGAGATGATTTCACAGAACACAAAGAAGTTCCTCAGAAAGCTTCTTTCTCTTTGTTATCGAAGGCTATTTCCTTTGGCCCTATAGTCTTCAAAGGGATCCGAAATATCTGTTCTCAGATTCCACAAAAATAAGGCTAGCAAAGAGATCTACGAAACACAGTTATAACTCTGTGAGATGAATTAAAAGAACACTAAGCAGTTTCTCTGAAAGCTTCTTTCCAGATTTCATCTGAGGATATTTCCTTTTTCACCATAGCCCTCTATGGGCTTCCAAATATCACTTTGCCAATTCCACAAGAACTGTTTTAGCGAAAGGCTTCTTGAGAGGAAAGCTGTAACTCTGTGAGATGATTTCACAGAACACAAAGAAGTTTCTCAGAAAGCTTCTTTCTCTTTGTTATCGGAGGCTATTTCCTTTGGCCCTATAGTCTTCAAAGGGATCCGAAATATCTGTTCTCAGATTCCACAGAAATAAGGCTAGCAAAGAGATCCACGAAACACAGATGTAACTCTCTGAGATGAATTCACAGAACACTAAGCAGTTTCTCAGAAAGCTTCTTTCCAGATTTCATCTGAGGATATTTCCTTTTTCACTATAGCCCTCTATGGGCTTCCAAATATCACTTTGCCAATTCCACAAGAACTGTTTAGAGAAAGGCTTCTTGAGGGGAAATCTGTAACTCTGTGAGATGATTTCACAGAACACAAAGAAGTTTCTCAGAAAGTTCTTTCTCTTTGTTATCGGAGGATATTTCCTTTGGGCCTATAGTCTTCAAAGGGATCCGAAATATCTGTTCTCAGATTCCACAGAAATAAGGCTAGAAAAGAGATCCACGAAATGCAGATGTAAATCTGTGAGATGAATTCACAGAACACTAAGCAGTTTCTCAGAAAGCTTCTTTCCAGATTTCATCTGAGGATATTTCCTTTTTCACCATAGCCGTCTAAGAGCTTCCAAATATCACTTTGCCAATTCCACAAGAACTGTCTTAGCGAATGGCTTCTTGAGGGGAAAGCTGTAACTCTGTGAGATGATTTCACACAACACAAAGAAGTTTCTCAGAAATCTTCTTTCTCTTTGTTATCGGAGGATATTTCCTTTGGCCCTATAGTCTTCAAAGGCATCCGAAATATCTGTTCTCAGATTCCACAGAAATAAGGCTAGCAAAGAGATCCACGAAACACAGATGTAACTCTGTGAGATGAATTCACAGAACACTAAGCAGTTTTTCAGAAAGCTTCTTTCCAGATTTCATCTGAGGATATTTCCTTTTTCACCATAGCCCTCAATGGGCTTCCAAATATCACCTTGCCAATTCCACAAGAACTGTCTTAGTGAAAGCCTTCTTGATGGGAAAGCTGTAACTCTGTGAGATGATTTCACTGAACACAAAGAAGTTTCTCAGAAAGCTTCTTTCTCTTAGTTATCGGAGGATATTTCCTTTGGCACTATAGTCTTCAAAGGGATCCGAAATATCTGTTCTCAGATTTCACAGAAATAAGGCTAGCAAAGAGACCTACGAAACACAGATGTAACTCTGTGAGATGAATTCACAGAACACTAAGCAGTTTCTCAGAAAACTTCTTTCCAGATTTCATCTGAGGATATTTCCTTTTTCACCATAGACCTCTATGGGCTTCCAAATATCACTTTTCCAATTCCACAAGAACTGTCTTAGCGAAAGGCTTCTTGAGGGGAAAGCTGTAACTCTGTGAGATGATTTCACAGAACACAAAGGAGTTTCCGAGAAAGCTTCTTTCTCTTTGTTATCGGAGGATATTTCCTTTGGCCCTAAGGTCTTCATAGGTATCCGAAATATCTGTTCTCAGATTCCACAGAAATAAGGCTAGCAAAGAGATCCACGAAATACAGATGTAACTCTGTGAGTGGAAGTCAAACCTCACACAGCAGTTTCTCAGAAAGCTTCTTTCCAGATTTCATCTGAGGATATTTCCTTTTTCACCATAGCCCTCTATGGGCTTCCAAATATCACTTTGACAATTCCACAAGAACTGTCTTAGCGAAAGGCTCCTTGAGGGGAAAGCTGTAACTCTGTGAGATGATTTCACAGAACACAAAGAAGTTTCTCAGAAAACTCTTTCTCTTTGTTATCGGAGGATAATTCCTTTGGCCCTATAGTCTTCAAAGGGATCCGAAATATCTGTTCTCAGATTCCACAGAAAGAAGGATAGCAAAGAGATCCACTAAATACAGATGTAACTCTGTGAGATGAATTAACAGAACACTAAGCAGTCTCCCAGAAAGCTTCTTTCCAGATTTCATCTGAGGATAATTCCTTTTTCAACATAGCCCTCTATGGGCTTCCAAATATCACTTTGTCAATTCCACAAGAACTGTCTTAGCGAAAGGCTTCTTGAGGAGAAAGCTGTAACACTGTGAGTTGATTTCACAGAACACAAAGAAGTTTCTCAGAAAGTTTCTTTCTCTTTGTTATCGGAGGATATTTCCTTTGGCCCTATAGTCTTCAAAAGAATCTGAAATATCTGTTCTCAGATTCCACAGAAATAAGGCTAGCAAAGAGATCTACGAAACACAGATGTAACCCTGTGAGATGAATTCACAGAACACTAAGAAGTTTCTCAGAAAGCTTCTTTCCAGATTTCATCTGAGGATGTTTCTTTTTTCACCGTAGCCCTCTATGGGCTTCCAAATATAACTTTGCCAATTCCACAAGAAGTGTCTTAGCGAAAGGCTTCTTGAGGGGAAAGCTGTAACTCTGTGAGATGATTTCACAGAACACAAAGAAGTTTCTCAGAAAGCTTCTTTCTCTTTGTTATCGGAGGATATTTCCCTTGGCCCTATAGTCTTCAAAGGGATCCGAAATATCTGTTCTCAGATTCCACAGAAATAAGGCTAGCAAAGGGATCCACAAAATACAGACGTGACCCGGTGAGTGGAAGTCACACATCACAGAGCAGTTTCTCAGAAAGCTTCTTTCCAGATTTCATCTGAGGATATTTCCTTTTTCACCATAGCCCTCTATGGGCTTCCAAATATCACTTTTCCAATTCCACAAGAACTGTCTTAGCGAAAGGCTTCTTGAGGGGAAAGCTGTAACTCTGTGAGATGATTTCACAGAACACAAAGGAGTTTCCAGAAAGCTTCTTTCTCTTTGTTATTGGAGGATATTTCCTTTGGCCCTATAGTCTTCAAAGGGATCCGAAATATCTGTTCTCAGATTCCACAGAAATAAGGCTAGCAAAGAGATCCACGAAATGCAGATGTAACTCTGTGAGTGGAAGTCAAACCTCACACAGCAGTTTCTCAGAAAGCTTCTTTCCAGATTTCATCTGAGGATATTTCCTTTTTCACAATAGCCCTCTATGGGCTTCCAAATATCACTTTGCCAATTCCACAAGAACTGTCTTAGCGAAAGGCTTCTTGAGGGGAAAGCTGTAACTCTGTGAGATGATTTCACAGAACACAAAGAAGTTTCTCAGAAAGCTTCTTTCTCTTTGTTATCGGAGGCTATTTCCTTTGGCCCTATAGTCTTCAAAGGGATCCGAAATATCTGTTCTCAGATTCCACAGAAAGAAGGCTAGCAAAGAGATCCACGAAACACAGATGTAACTCTGTGAGATGAATTAACAGAACACTAAGCAGTCTCCCAGAAAGCTTCTTTCCAGATTTCATCTGAGGATAATTCCTTTTTCACCATAGCCCTCTATGGGCTTCCAAATATCACTTTGCCAATTCCACAAGAACTGTCTTAGCGAAAAGCTTCTTGAGGGGAACGCTGTAACACTGTGAGATGATTTCACAGAACACAAAGAAGTTTCTCAGAAAGCTTCTTTCTCTTTGTTATCGAAGGCTATTTCCTTTGGCCCTATAGTCTTCAAAGGGATCCGAAATATCTGTTCTCAGATTCCACAAAAATAAGGCTAGCAAAGAGATCTACGAAACACAGTTATAACTCTGTGAGATGAATTAAAAGAACACTAAGCAGTTTCTCAGAAAGCTTCTTTCCAGATTTCATCTGAGGATATTTCCTTTTTCACCATAGCCCTCTATGGGCTTCCAAATATCACTTTGCCAATTCCACAAGAACTGTTTTAGCGAAAAGCTTCTTGAGGGGAAAGCTGTAACTCTGTGAGATGATTTCACAGAACACAAAGAAGTTTCTCAGAAAGATTCTTTCTCTTTGTTATCGGAGGCTATTTCCTTTGGCCCTATAGTCTTCAAAGGGATCCGAAATATCTGTTCTCAGATTCCACAGAAATAAGGCTAGCAAAGAGATCCAGGAAACACAGATGTAACTCTCTGAGATGAATTCACAGAACACTAAGCAGTTTCTCAGAAAGCTTCTTTCCAGATTTCATCTGAGGATATTTCCTTTTTCACCATAGCCCTCTATGGGCTTCCAAATATCACTTTGCCAATTCCACAAGAACTGTTTAGAGAAAGGCTTCTTGAGGGGAAAGCTGTAACTCTGTGAGATGATTTCACAGAACACAAAGAAGTTTCTCAGAAAGCTTCTTTCTCTTTGTTATCGGAGGATATTTCCTTTGGGCCTATAGTCTTCAAAGGGATCCGAAATATCTGTTCTCAGATTCCACAGAAATAAGGCTAGCAAAGAGATCCACGAAATACAGATGTAACTCTGTGAGATGAATTCACAGAACACTAAGCAGTTTCTCAGAAAGCTTCTTTCCAGATTTCATCTGAGGATATTTCCTTTTTCACCATAGCCGTCTAAGAGCTTCCAAATATCACTTTGCCAATTCCACAAGAACTGTCTTAGCGAATGGCTTCTTGAGGGGAAAGCTGTAACTCTGTGATATGATTTCACACAACACAAAGAAGTTTCTCAGAAATCTTCTTTCTCTTTGTTATCGGAGGATATTTCCTTTGGCCCTATAGTCTTCAAAGGCATCCGAAATATCTGTTCTCAGATTCCACAGAAATAAGGCTAGCAAAGAGATCCACGAAACACAGATGTAACTCTGTGAGATGAATTCACAGAACACTAAGCAGTTTCTCAGAAAGCTTCTTTCCAGATTTCATCTGAGGATATTTCCTTTTTCACCATAGCCCTCAAAGGGCTTCCAAATATCACCTTGCCAATTCCACAAGAACTGTCTTAGCGAAAGGCTTATTGAGGGGAAAGCTGTAACTCTGTGAGATGATTTCACTGAACACAAAGAAGTTTCTCAGAAAGCTTCTTTCTCTTTGTTATCGGAGGATATTTCCTTTGGCACTACAGTCTTCAAAGGGATCCGAAATATCTGTTCTCAGATTTCACAGAAATAAGGCTAGCAAAGAGACCTACGAAACACAGATGTAACTCCGTGAGATGAATTCACAGAACACTAAGCAGTTTCTCAGAAAGCTTCTTTCCAGATTTCATCTGAGGATATTTCCTTTTTCACCATAGACCTCTATGGGCTTCCAAATATCACTTTTCCAATTCCACAAGAACTGTCTTAGCGAAAGGCTTCTTGAGGGGAAAGCTGTAACTCTGTGAGATGATTTCACAGAACACAAAGGAGTTTCCGAGAAAGCTTCTTTCTCTTTGTTATCGGAGGATATTTCCTTTGGCCCTATGGTCTTCAAAGGTATCCGAAATATCTGTTCTCAGATTCCACAGAAATAAGGCTAGCAAAGAGATCCACGAAATACAGATGTAACTCTGTGAGTGGAAGTCAAACCTCACACAGCAGTTTCTCAGAAAGCTTCTTTCCAGATTTCATCTGAGGATATTTCCTTTTTCACCATAGCCCTCTATGGGCTTCCAAATATCACTTTGCCAATTCCACAAGAACTGTCTTAGCGAAAGGCTTCTTGAGGGGAAAGCTGTAACTGTGTGAGATGATTTCACAGAACACAAAGAAGTTTCTCAGAAAGCTTCTTTCTCTTTGTTATCGAAGGATATTTCCTTTGGCCCTACAGTCTTCAAAGGGATCCGAAATATCTGTTCTCAGATTCCACAGAAAGAAGGCTAGCAAAGAGATCCACGAAATACAGATGTAACTCTGTGAGATGAATTAACAGAACACTAAGCAGTCTCCCAGAAAGCTTCTTTCCAGATTTCATCTGAGGATAATTCCTTTTTCACCATAGCCCTCTATGGGCTTCCAAATATCACTTTGCCAATTCCACAAGAACTGTCTTAGCGAAAGGCTTCTTGAGGAGAAAGCTGTAACACTGTGAGTTGATTTCACAGAACACAAAGAAGTTTCTCAGAAAGTTTCTTTCTCTTTTTTATCGGAGGATATTTCTTTTGGCCCTATAGTCTTCAAAAGAATCTGAAATATCTGTTCTCAGATTCCACAGAAATAAGGCTAGCAAAGAGATCTACGAAACACAGATGTAACCCTGTGAGATGAATTCACAGAACACTAAGAAGTTTCTCAGAAAGCTTCTTTCCAGATTTCATCTGAGGATGTTTCCTTTTTCACCGTAGCCCTCTATGGGCTTCCAAATATAACTTTGCCAATTCCACAAGAAGTGTCTTAGCGAAAGGCTTCTTGAGGGGAAAGCTGTAACTCTGTGAGATGATTTCACAGAACACAAAGAAGTTTCTCAGAAAGCTTCTTTCTCTTTGTTATCGGAGGATATTTCCCTTGGCACTATAGTCTTCAAAGGGATCCGAAATATCTGTTCACAGATTCCACAGAAATAAGGCTAGCAAAGGGATCCACAAAATACAGACGTGACTCGGTGAGTGGAAGTCACACATCACAGAGCAGTTTCTCAGAAAGCTTCTTTCCAGATTTCATCTGAGGATATTTCCTTTTTCACCGTAGCCCTCTATGGGCTTCAAAATATCACTTTTCCAATTCCACAAGAACTGTCTTAGCGAAAGGCTTCTTGAGGGGAAAGCTGTAACTCTGTGAGATGATTTCACAGAACACAAAGGAGTTTCCAGAAAGCTTCTTTCTCTTTGTTATCGGAGGATATTTCCTTTGGCCCTATAGTCTTCAAAGGGATCCGAAATATCTGTTCTCAGATTCCACAGAAATAAGGCTAGCAAAGAGATCCACGAAATACAGATGTAACTCTGTGAGTGGAAGTCAAACTCACAGAGCAGTTTCTCAGAAAGCTTCTTTCCAGATTTCATCTGAGGATATTTCCTTTTTCACCATAGCCTTCTATGGGCTTCCAAATATCACTTTGCCAATTCCACAAGAACTGTCTTAGCGAAAGGCTTCTTGAGGGGAAAGCTGTAACTGTGTGAGATGATTTCACAGAACACAAAGAAGTTTCTCAGAAAGCTTCTTTCTCTTTGTTATCGGAGGATATTTCCTTTGGCCCTATAATCTTCAAAGGGATCCGAAATATCTGTTCTCAGATTCCACAGAAAGAAGTCTAGCAAAGAGATCCACGAAACACAGATGTAACTCTGTGAGATGAATTACAGAACACTAAGCAGTCTCCCAGAAAGCTTCTTTCCAGATTTCATCTGAGGATAATTCCTTTTTCACCATAGCCCTCTATGGGCTTCCAAATATCACTTTGCCAATTCCACAAGAACTGTCTTAGCGAAAAGCTTCTTGAGGGGAAAGCTGTAACACTGTGAGATGATTTCACAGAACACAAAGAAGTTTCTCAGAAAGCTTCTTTCTCTTTGTTATCGAAGGCTATTTCCTTTGGCCCTATAGTCTTCAAAGGGATCCGAAATATCTGTTCTCAGATTCCACAAAAATAAGGCTAGCAAAGAGATCTACGAAACACAGTTATAACTCTGTGAGATGAATTAAAAGAACACTAAGCAGTTTCTCTGAAAGCTTCTTTCCAGATTTCATCTGAGGATATTTCCTTTTTCACCATAGCCCTCTATGGGCTTCCAAATATCACTTTGCCAATTCCACAAGAACTGTTTAGAGAAAGGCTTCTTGAGGGGAAAGCTGTAACTCTGTGAGATGATTTCACAGAACACAAAGAAGTTTCTCAGAAAGCTTCTTTCTCTTTGTTATCGGAGGATATTTCCTTTGGGCCTATAGTCTTCAAAGGGATCCGAAATATCTGTTCTCAGATTCCACAGAAATAAGGCTAGCAAAGAGATCCACGAAATACAGATGTAACTCTGTGAGATGAATTCACAGAACACTAAGCAGTTTCTCAGAAAGCTTCTTTCCAGATTTCATCTGAGAATATTTCCTTTTTCACCATAGCCGTCTAAGAGCTTCCAAATATCACTTTGCCAATTCCACAAGAACTGTCTTAGCGAAAGGCTTCTTGAGGAGAAAGCTGTAACACTGTGAGTTGATTTCACAGAACACAAAGAAGTTTCTCAGAAAGTTTCTTTCTCTTTTTTATCGGAAGATATTTCCTTTGGCCCTATAGTCTTCAAAAGAATCTGAAATATCTGTTCTCAGATTCCACAGAAATAAGGCTAGCAAAGAGATCTACGAAACACAGATGTAACCCTGTGAGATGAATTCACAGAACACTAAGAAGTTTCTCAGAAAGCTTCTTTCCAGATTTCATCTGAGGATGTTTCCTTTTTCACCGTAGCCCTCTATGGGCTTCCAAATATCACTTTGCCAATTCCACAAGAAGTGTCTTAGCGAAAGGCTTCTTGAGGGGAAAGCTGTAACTCTGTAGGATGATTTCACAGAACACAAAGAAGTTTCTCAGAAAGCTTCTTTCTCTTTGTTATCGGAGGATATTTCCCTTGGCCCTATAGTCTTCAAAGGGATCCGAAATATCTGTTCACAGATTCCACAGAAATAAGGCTAGCAAAGGGATCCAAAAAATACAGACGTGACTCGGTGAGTGGAAGTCACACATCACAGAGCAGTTTCTCAGAAAGCTTCTTTCCAGATTTCATCTGAGGATATTTCCTTTTTAACCATAGCCCTCTATGGGCTTCCAAATATCACTTTTCCAATTCCACAAGAACTGTCTTAGCGAAAGGCTTCTTGAGGGGAAAGCTGTAACTCTGTGAGATGATTTCACAGAACACAAAGGAGTTTCCAGAAAGCTTCTTTCTCTTTGTTATCGGAGGATATTTCCTTTGGCCCTATAGTCTTCAAAGGGATCCGAAATATCTGTTCTCAGATTCCACAGAAATAAGGCTAGCAAAGAGATCCACGAAACACAGGTGTAACTCTGTGAGTGGAAGTCAAACCTCACAGAGCAGTTTCTCAGAAAGCTTCTTTCCAGATTTCATCTGAGGATATTTCCTTTTTCACCATAGCCCTCTATGGGCTTCCAAATATCACTTTGCCAATTCCACAAGAACTGTCTTAGCGAAAGGCTTCTTGAGGGGAAAGCTGTAACTGTGTGAGATGATTTCACAGAACACAAACAAGTTTCTCAGAAAGCTTCTTTCTCTTTGTTATCGGAGGATATTTCCTTTGGCCCTATAGTCTTCAAAGGGATCCGAAATATCTGTTCTCAGATTCCACAGAAAGAAGGCTAGCAAAGAGATCCACGAAACACAGATGTAACTCTGTGAGATGAATTAACAGAACACTAAGCAGTCTCCCAGAAAGCTTCTTTCCAGATTTCATCTGAGGATAATTCCTTTTTCACCATAGCCCTCTATGGGCTTCCAAATATCACTTTGCCAATTCCACAAGAACTGTCTTAGCGAAAAGCTTCTTGAGGGGAAAGCTGTAACACTGTGAGATGATTTCACAGAACACAAAGAAGTTTCTCAGAAAGTTTCTTTCTCTTTGTTATCGGAGGATATTTCCTTTGGCCCTAGAGTCTTCAAAAGGATCTGAAATATCTGTTCTCAGATTCCACGGAAATAAGGCTAGCAAAGAGATCTACGAAACACAGATGTAACTCTGTGAGATGAATTCACAGAACACTAAGAAGTTTCTCAGAAAGCTTCTTTCCAGATTTCATCTGAGGATGTTTCCTTTTTCACCATAGCCCTCTATGGGCTTCCAAATATAACTTTGCCAATTCCACAAGAAGTGTCTTAGCGAAAGGCTTCTTGAGGGGAAAGCTGTAACTCTGTGAGATGATTTCACAGAACACAAAGAAGTTTCTCAGAAAGCTTCTTTCGTTTTGTTATCGGAGGATATTTCCCTTGGCCCTATAGTCTTCAAAGGGATCCGAAATATCTGTTATCAGATTCCACAGAAATAAGGCTAGCAAAGAGATCCACAAAATACAGATGTGACTCGGTGAGTGGAAGTCACACATCACAGAGCAGTTTCTCAGAAAGCTTCTTTCCAGATTTCATCTGAGGATATTTCCTTTTTCACCATAGCCCTCTATGGGTTTCCAAATATCACTTTGCCAATTCCACAAGAACTGTCTTAGCGAAAGGCTTCTTGAGGGGAACGCTGTAACTCTGTGAGATGATTTCACAGAACACAAAGAAATTTCTCAGAAAGCTTCTTTCTCTTTGTTATTGGAGGATATTTCCGTTGGCCCTATAGTCTTCAAAGGGATCCGAAATATCTCTTCTCAGATTCCACAGAAATAAGGCTAGCAAAGAGTTCTACGAAACACAGATGTAACTCTGTGAGATGAATTCACAAAACACTAAGCAGTTTCTCAGAAAGCTTCTTTCCAAATTTCATCTGAGGATATTTCCTTTTTCACATAGCCGTCTAAGAGCTTCCAAATTTCACTTTGCCAATTCCACAAGAACTGACTTAGCGGAAGGCCTCTTGAGGGGAAAACTGTAACTCTGTCAGATGATTTCACTGAACACAAAGAAGTTTCTCAGAAAGCTTCTTTCTCTTTGTTATCGAAGGCTATTTCCTTTGGCCCTATAGTCTTCAAAGGGATCCGAAATATCTGTTCTCAGATTCCACAAAAATAAGGCTAGCAAAGAGATCTACGAAACACAGATATAACTCTAGGAGATGAATTAAAAGAACACTAAGCAGTTTCTCTGAAAGCTTCTTTCCAGATTTCATCTGAGGATATTTCCTTTTTCACCATAGCCCTCTATGGGCTTCCAAATATCACTTTGCCAATTCCACAAGAACTGTTTTAGCGAAAGGCTTCCTGAGGGGAAAGCTGTAACTCTGTGAGATGATTTCACAGAACACAAAGAAGTTTCTCAGAAAGCTTCTTTCTCTTTGTTATCGGAGGATATTTCCTTTCGCCCTATAGTCTTCAAAGGGATCCGAAATATCTGTTCTCAGATTCCACAGAAATAAGGCTAGCAAAGATATCCATGAAACACAGATGTAACTCTGTGAGATGAATTCACAGAACACTAAGCAGTTTCTCAGAAAGCTTCTTTCCAGATTTCATCTGAGGATATTTCCTTTTTCACCATAGCCCTCTATGGGCTTCCAAATATCACTTTGCCAATTCCACAAGAACTGTCTTAGCGAAAGGCTTCTTGAGGGGAAAGCTGTAAGTGTGTGAGATGATTTCACAGAACACAAAGAAGTTTCTCAGAAAGCTTCTTTCTCTTTGTTATCGGAGGATATTTCCTTTGGCCCTATAGTCTTCAAAGGGATCCGAAATATCTGTTCTCAGATTCCACAGAAAGAAGGCTAGCAAAGAGTTCCACGAAATACAGATGTAACTCTGTGAGTGGAAGTCACACATCATAGAGCAGATTCTCAGAAAGTTTCTTTCCAGATTTCCTCTGAGGATATTTGCTTTTTCACCATAGCCCTCTATGGGCTTCCAAATATCACTTTGCCAATTCCACAAGAACTGTCTTAGCGAAAGGCTTCTTGAGGGGAAAGCTGTAACTCTGTGAGATGATTTCACACAACACAAAGGAGTTTCTCCGAAAGCTTCTTTCTCTTTGTTATCGGAGGATATTTCCTTTGGCCCTATAGTCTTCAAACGGATCCGAAATATCTGTTCTCAGATTCCACAGAAATAAGGCTAGCAAAGAGATCCACGAAACACAGATGTAACTCTGTGAGATGAATTCACAGAACACTAAGCAGTTTCTCAGAAAGCTTCTTTCCAGATTTCATCTGAGGATATTTCCTTTTTCACCATAGCCCTCAATGGGCTTCCAAATATCACGTTGCCAATTCCACAAGAACTGTCTTAGCGAAAGGCTTCTTGAGGGGAAAGCTGTAACTCTGTGAGATGATTTCACTGAACACAAAGAAGTTTCTCAGAAAGCTTCTTTCTCTTTGTTATCGGAGGCTATTTCCTTTGGCCCTATAGTCTTCAAAGGGATCCGAAATATCTCTTCTCAGATTCCACAGAAATAAGGCTAGCAAAGAGTTCTACGAAACACACATGTAATTCTGTGAGATGAATTCACAAAACACTAAGCAGTTTCTCAGAAAGCTTCTTTCCAAATTTCATCTGAGGATATTTCCTTTTTCACATAGCCGTCTAAGAGCTTCCAAATTTCACTTTGCCAATTCCACAAGAACTGACTTAGCGGAAGGCCTCTTGAGGGGAAAGCTGTAACTCTGTCAGATGATTTCACTGAACACAAAGAAGTTTCTCAGAAAGCTTCTTTCTCTTTGTTATCGAAGGCTATTTCCTTTGGCCCTATAGTCTTCAAAGGGATCCGAAATATCTGTTCTCAGATTCCACAAAAATAAGGCTAGCAAAGAGATCTACGAAACACAGATATAACTCTAGGAGATGAATTAAAAGAACACTAAGCAGTTTCTCTGAAAGCTTCTTTCCAGATTTCATCTGAGGATATTTCCTTTTTCACCATAGCCCTCTATGGGCTTCCAAATATCACTTTGCCAATTCCACAAGAACTGTTTAGAGAAAGGCTTCTTGAGGGGAAAGCTGTAACTCTGTGAGATGATTTCACAGAACACAAAGAAGTTTCTCAGAAAGTTCTTTCTCTTTGTTATCGGAGGATATTTCCTTTGGGCCTATAGTCTTCAAAGGGATCCGAAATATCTGTTCTCAGATTCCACAGAAATAAGGCTAGCAAAGAGATCCACGAAATACAGATGTAAATCTGTGAGATGAATTCACAGAACACTAAGCAGTTTCTCAGAAAGCTTCTTTCCAGATTTCATCTGAGGATATTTCCTTTTTCACCATAGCCGTCTAAGAGCTTCCAAATATCACTTTGCCAATTCCACAAGAACTGTCTTAGCGAATGGCTTCTTGAGGGGAAAGCTGTAACTCTGTGAGATGATTTCACACAACACAAAGAAGTTTCTCAGAAATCTTCTTTCTCTTTGTTATCGGAGGATATTTCCTTTGGCCCTATAGTCTTCAAAGGCATCCGAAATATCTGTTCTCATATTCCACAGAAATAAGGCTAGCAAAGAGATCCACGAAACACAGATGTAACTCTGTGAGATGAATTCACAGAACACTAAGCAGTTTCTCAGAAAGCTTCTTTCCAGATTTCATCTGAGGATATTTCCTTTTTCACCATAGCCCTCAATGGGCTTCCAAATATCACCTTGCCAATTCCACAAGAACTGTCTTAGTGAAAGGCTTCTTGATGGGAAAGCTGTAACTCTGTGAGATGATTTCACTGAACACAAAGAAGTTTCTCAGAAAGCTTCTTTCTCTTTGTTATCGGAGGATATTTCCTTTGGCACTATAGTCTTCAAAGGGATCCGAAATATCTGTTCTCAGATTTCACAGAAATAAGGCTAGCAAAGAGACCTACGAAACACAGATGTAACTCTGTGAGATGAATTCACAGAACACTAAGAAGTTTCTCAGAAAGCTTCTTTCCAGATTTCATCTGAGGATGTTTCTTTTTTCACCGTAGCCCTCTATGGGCTTCCAAATATAACTTTGCCAATTCCACAAGAAGTGTCTTAGCGAAAGGCTTCTTGAGGGGAAAGCTGTAACTCTGTGAGATGATTTCACAGAACAAAAAGAAGTTTCTCAGAAAGCTTCTTTCTCTTTGTTATCGGAGGATATTTCCCTTGGCCCTATAGTCTTCAAAGGGATCCGAAATATCTGTTCTCAGATTCCACAGAAATAAGGCTAGCAAAGGGATCCACAAAATACAGACATGACCCGGTGAGTGGAAGTCACACATCACAGAGCAGTTTCTCAGAAAGCTTCTTTCCAGATTTCATCTGAGGATATTTCCTTTTTCACCATAGCCCTCTATGGGCTTCCAAATATCACTTTTCCAATTCCACAAGAACTGTCTTAGCGAAAGGCTTCTTGAGGGGAAAGCTGTAACTCTGTGAGATGATTTCACAGAACACAAAGGAGTTTCCAGAAAGCTTCTTTCTCTTTGTTATTGGAGGATATTTCCTTTGGCCCTATAGTCTTCAAAGGGATCCGAAATATCTGTTCTCAGATTCCACAGAAATAAGGCTAGCAAAGAGATCCACGAAATGCAGATGTAACTCTGTGAGTGGAAGTCAAACCTCACACAGCAGTTTCTCAGAAAGCTTCTTTCCAGATTTCATCTGAGGATATTTCCTTTTTCACAATAGCCCTCTATGGGCTTCCAAATATCACTTTGCCAATTCCACAAGAACTGTCTTAGCGAAAGGCTTCTTGAGGGGAAAGCTGTAACTCTGTGAGATGATTTCACAGAACACAAAGAAGTTTCTCAGAAAGCTTCTTTCTCTTTGTTATCGGAGGCTATTTCCTTTGGCCCTATAGTCTTCAAAGGGATCCGAAATATCTGTTCTCAGATTCCACAGAAAGAAGGCTAGCAAAGAGATCCACGAAACACAGATGTAACTCTGTGAGATGAATTCACAGAACACTAAGCAGTCTCCCAGAAAGCTTCTTTCCAGATTTCATCTGAGGATAATTCCTTTTTCACCATAGCCCTCTATGGGCTTCCAAATATCACTTTGCCAATTCCACAAGAACTGTCTTAGCGAAAAGCTTCTTGAGGGGAACGCTGTAACACTGTGAGATGATTTCACAGAACACAAAGAAGTTTCTCAGAAAGCTTCTTTCTCTTTGTTATCGAAGGCTATTTCCTTTGGCCCTATAGTCTTCAAAGGGATCCGAAATATCTGTTCTCAGATTCCACAAAAATAAGGCTAGCAAAGAGATCTACGAAACACAGTTATAACTCTGTGAGATGAATTAAAAGAACACTAAGCAGTTTCTCTGAAAGCTTCTTTCCAGATTTCATCTGAGGATATTTCCTTTTTCACCATAGCCCTCTATGGGCTTCCAAATATCACTTTGCCAATTCCACAAGAACTGTTTTAGCGAAAAGCTTCTTGAGGGGAAAGCTGTAACTCTGTGAGATGATTTCACAGAACACAAAGAAGTTTCTCAGAAAGATTCTTTCTCTTTGTTATCGGAGGCTATTTCCTTTGGCCCTATAGTCTTCAAAGGGATCCGAAATATCTGTTCTCAGATTCCACAGAAATAAGGCTAGCAAAGAGATCCAGGAAACACAGATGTAACTCTCTGAGATGAATTCACAGAACACTAAGCAGTTTCTCAGAAAGCTTCTTTCCAGATTTCATCTGAGGATATTTCCTTTTTCACCATAGCCCTCTATGGGCTTCCAAATATCACTTTGCCAATTCCACAAGAACTGTTTAGAGAAAGGCTTCTTGAGGGGAAAGCTGTAACTCTGTCAAATGATTTCACAGAACACAAAGAAGTTTCTCAGAAAGCTTCTTTCTCTTTGTTATCGGAGGATATTTCCTTTGGGCCTATAGTCTTCAAAGGGATCCGAAATATCTGTTCTCAGATTCCACAGAAATAAGGCTAGCAAAGAGATCCACGAAATACAGATGTAACTCTGTGAGATGAATTCACAGAACACTAAGCAGTTTCTCAGAAAGCTTCTTTCCAGATTTCATCTGAGGATATTTCCTTTTTCACCATAGCCGTCTAAGAGCTTCCAAATATCACTTTGCCAATTCCACAAGAACTGTCTTAGCGAATGGCTTCTTGAGGGGAAAGCTGTAACTCTGTGATATGATTTCACACAACACAAAGAAGTTTCTCAGAAATCTTCTTTCTCTTTGTTATCGGAGGATATTTCCTTTGGCCCTATAGTCTTCAAAGGCATCCGAAATATCTGTTCTCAGATTCCACAGAAATAAGGCTAGCAAAGAGATCCACGAAACACAGATGTAACTCTGTGAGATGAATTCACAGAACACTAAGCAGTTTCTCAGAAAGCTTCTTTCCAGATTTCATCTGAGGATATTTCCTTTTTCACCATAGCCCTCAATGGGCTTCCAAATATCACCTTGCCAATTCCACAAGAACTGTCTTAGCGAAAGGCTTCTTGAGGGGAAAGCTGTAACTCTGTGAGATGATTTCACTGAACACAAAGAAGTTTCTCAGAAAGCTTCTTTCTCTTTGTTATCGGAGGATATTTCCTTTGGCACTATAGTCTTCAAAGGGATCCGAAATATCTGTTCTCAGATTTCACAGAAATAAGGCTAGCAAAGAGACCTACGAAACACAGATGTAACTCCGTGAGATGAATTCACAGAACACTAAGCAGTTTCTCAGAAAGCTTCTTTCCAGATTTCATCTGAGGATATTTCCTTTTTCACCATAGACCTCTATGGGCTTCCAAATATCACTTTTCCAATTCCACAAGAACTGTCTTAGCGAAAGGCTTCTTGAGGGGAAAGCTGTAACTCTGTGAGATGATTTCACAGAACACAAAGGAGTTTCCGAGAAAGCTTCTTTCTCTTTGTTATCGGAGGATATTTCCTTTGGCCCTATGGTCTTCAAAGGTATCCGAAATATCTGTTCTCAGATTCCACAGAAATAAGGCTAGCAAAGAGATCCACGAAATACAGATGTAACTCTGTGAGTGGAAGTCAAACCTCACACAGCAGTTTCACAGAAAGCTTCTTTCCAGATTTCATCTGAGGATATTTCCTTTTTCACCCTAGCCCTCTATGGGCTTCCAAATATCACTTTGCCAATTCCACAAGAACTGTCTTAGCGAAAGGCTTCTTGAGGGGAAAGCTGTAACTGTGTGAGATGATTTCACAGAACACAAAGAAGTTTCTCAGAAAGCTTCTTTCTCTTTGTTATCGAAGGATATTTCCTTTGGCCCTACAGTCTTCAAAGGGATCCGAAATATCTGTTCTCAGATTCCACAGAAAGAAGGCTAGCAAAGAGATCCACGAAATACAGATGTAACTCTGTGAGATGAATTAACAGAACACTAAGCAGTCTCCCAGAAAGCTTCTTTCCAGATTTCATCTGAGGATAATTCCTTTTTCACCATAGCCCTCTATGGGCTTCCAAATATCACTTTGCCAATTCCACAAGAACTGTCTTAGCGAAAGGCTTCTTGAGGAGAAAGCTGTAACACTGTGAGTTGATTTCACAGAACACAAAGAAGTTTCTCTGAAAGTTTCTTTCTCTTTTTTATCAGAGGATATTTCCTTTGGCCCTATAGTCTTCAAAAGAATCTGAAATATCTGTTCTCAGATTCCACAGAAATAAGGCTAGCAAAGAGATCTACGAAACACAGATGTAACACTGTGAGATGAATTCACAGAACACTAAGAAGTTTCTCAGAAAGCTTCTTTCCAGATTTCATCTGAGGATGTTTCCTTTTTCACCGTAGCCCTCTATGGGCTTCCAAATATAACTTTGCCAATTCCACAAGAAGTGTCTTAGCGAAAGGCTTCTTGAGGGGAAAGCTGTAACTCTGTGAGATGATTTCACAGAACACAAAGAAGTTTCTCAGAAAGCTTCTTTCTCTTTGTTATCGGAAGATATTTCCCTTGGCCCTATAGTCTTCAAAGGGATCCGAAATATCTGTTCACAGATTCCACAGAAATAAGGCTAGCAAAGGGATCCACAAAATACAGACGTGACTCGGTGAGTGGAAGTCACACATCACAGAGCAGTTTCTCAGAAAGCTTCTTTCCAGATTTCATCTGAGGATATTTCCTTTTTCACCGTAGCCCTCTATGGGCTTCCAAATATCACTTTGCCAATTCCACAAGAACTGTCTTACCGAAAGGCTTCTTGAGGGGAAAGCTGTAACTCTGTGAGATGATTTCACAGAACACAAAGGAGTTTCCAGAAAGCTTCTTTCTCTTTGTTATCGGAGGATATTTCCTTTGGCCCTATAGTCTTCAAAGGGATCCGAAATATCTGTTCTCAGATTCCACAGAAATAAGGCTAGCAAAGAGATCCACGAAATACAGATGTAACTCTGTGAGTGGAAGTCAAACTCACAGAGCAGTTTCTCAGAAAGCTTCTTTCCAGATTTCATCTGAGGATATTTCCTTTTTCACCATAGCCTTCTATGGGCTTCCAAATATCACTTTGCCAATTCCACAAGAACTGTCTTAGCGAAAGGCTTCTTGAGGGGAAAGCTGTAACTGTGTGAGATGATTTCACAGAACACAAAGAAGTTTCTCAGAAAGCTTCTTTCTCTTTGTTATTGGAGGATATTTCCTTTGGCCCTATAATCTTCAAAGGGATCCGAAATATCTGTTCTCAGATTCCACAGAAAGAAGGCTAGCAAAGAGATCCACGAAACACAGATGTAACTCTGTGAGATGAATTACAGAACACTAAGCAGTCTCCCAGAAAGCTTCTTTCCAGATTTCATCTGAGGATAATTCCTTTTTCACCATAGCCCTCTATGGGCTTCCAAATATCACTTTGCCAATTCCACAAGAACTGTCTTAGCGAAAAGCTTCTTGAGGGGAAAGCTGTAACACTGTGAGATGATTTCACAGAACACAAAGAAGTTTCTCAGAAAGCTTCTTTCTCTTTGTTATCGAAGGCTATTTCCTTTGGCCCTATAGTCTTCAAAGGGATCCGAAATATCTGTTCTCAGATTCCACAAAAATAAGGCTAGCAAAGAGATCTACGAAACACAGTTATAACTCTGTGAGATGAATTAAAAGAACACTAAGCAGTTTCTCTGAAAGCTTCTTTCCAGATTTCATCTGAGGATATTTCCTTTTTCACCATAGCCCTCTATGGGCTTCCAAATATCACTTTGCCAATTCCACAAGAACTGTTTAGAGAAAGGCTTCTTGAGGGGAAAGCTGTAACTCTGTGAGATGATTTCACAGAACACAAAGAAGTTTCTCAGAAAGCTTCTTTCTCTTTGTTATCGGAGGATATTTCCTTTGGGCCTATAGTCTTCAAAGGGATCCGAAATATCTGTTCTCAGATTCCACAGAAATAAGGCTAGCAAAGAGATCCACGAAATACAGATGTAACTCTGTGAGATGAATTCACAGAACACTAAGCAGTTTCTCAGAAAGCTTCTTTCCAGATTTCATCTGAGGATATTTCCTTTTTCACCATAGCCCTCTATGGGCTTCTAAATATCACTTTGCCAATTCCACAAGAACTGTCTTAGCGAAAAGCTTCTTGAGGGGAAAGCTGTAACACTGTGAGATGATTTCACAGAACACAAAGAAGTTTCTCAGAACGTTTCTTTCTCTTTGTTATCGGAGGATATTTCCTTTGGCCCTAGAGTCTTCAAAAGGATCTGAAATATCTGTTCTCAGATTCCACAGAAATAAGGCTAGCAAAGAGATCTACGAAACACAGATGTAACTCTGTGAGATGAATTCACAGAACACTAAGAAGTTTCTCAGAAAGCTTCTTTCCAGATTTCATCTGAGGATGTTTCCTTTTTCACCATAGCCCTCTATGGGCTTCCAAATATAACTTTGCCAATTCCACAAGAAGTGTCTTAGCGAAAGGCTTCTTGAGGGGAAAGCTGTAACTCTGTGAGATGATTTCACAGAACACAAAGAAGTTTCTCAGAAAGCTTCTTTCGTTTTGTTATCGGAGGATATTTCCCTTGGCCCTATAGTCTTCAAAGGGATCCGAAATATCTGTTCTCAGATTCCACAGAAATAAGGCTAGCAAAGAGATCCACAAAATACAGATGTGACTCGGTGAGTGGAAGTCACACATCACAGAGCAGTTTCTCAGAAAGCTTCTTTCCAGATTTCATCTGAGGATATTTCCTTTTTCACCATAGCCCTCTATGCGTTTCCAAATATCACTTTGCCAATTCCACAAGAACTGTCTTAGCGAAAGGCTTCTTGAGGGGAACGCTGTAACTCTGTGAGATGATTTCACAGAACACAAAGAAATTTCTCAGAAAGCTTCTTTCTCTTTGTTATTGGAGGATATTTCCTTTGGCCCTATAGTCTTCAAAGGGATCCGAAATATCTCTTCTCAGATTCCACAGAAATAAGGCTAGCAAAGAGTTCTACGAAACACAGATGTAACTCTGTGAGATGAATTCACAAAACACTAAGCAGTTTCTCAGAAAGCTTCTTTCCAAATTTCATCTGAGGATATTTCCTTTTTCACATAGCCGTCTAAGAGCTTCCAAATTTCACTTTGCCAATTCCACAAGAACTGACTTAGCGGAAGGCCTCTTGAGGGGAAAGCTGTAACTCTGTCAGATGATTTCACTGAACACAAAGAAGTTTCTCAGAAAGCTTCTTTCTCTTTGTTATCGAAGGCTATTTCCTTTGGCCCTATAGTCTTCAAAGGGATCCGAAATATCTGTTCTCAGATTCCACAAAAATAAGGCTAGCAAAGAGATCTACGAAACACAGATATAACTCTAGGAGACGAATTAAAAGAACACTAAGCAGTTTCTCTGAAAGCTTCTTTCCAGATTTCATCTGAGGATATTTCCTTTTTCACCATAGCCCTCTATGGGCTTCCAAATATCACTTTGCCAATTCCACAAGAACTGTTTTAGCGAAAGGCTTCCTGAGGGGAAAGCTGTAACTCTGTGAGATGATTTCACAGAACACAAAGAAGTTTCTCAGAAAGCTTCTTTCTCTTTGTTATCGGAGGATATTTCCTTTGGCCCTATAGTCTTCAAAGGGATCCGAAATATCTGTTCTCAGATTCCACAGAAAGAAGGCTAGCAAAGAGTTCCACGAAATACAGATGTAACTCTGTGAGTGGAAGTCACACATCATAGAGCAGATTCTCAGAAAGATTCTTTCCAGATTTCCTCTGAGGATATTTGCTTTTTCACCATAGCCCTCTATGGGCTTCCAAATATCACTTTGCCAATTCCACAAGAACTGTCTTAGCGAAAGGCTTCTTGAGGGGAAAGCTGTAACTCTGTGAGATGATTTCACACAACACAAAGGAGTTTCTCCGAAAGCTTCTTTCTCTTTGTTATCGGAGGATATTTCCTTTGGCCCTATAGTCTTCAAACGGATCCGAAATATCTGTTCTCAGATTCCACAGAAATAAGGCTAGCAAAGAGATCCACGAAACACAGATGTAACTCTGTGAGATGAATTCACAGAACACTAAGGGGTTTCTCAGAAAGCTTCTTTCCAGATTTCATCTGAGGATATTTCCTTTTTCACCATAGCCCTCAATGGGCTTCCAAATATCACGTTGCCAATTCCACAAGAACTGTCTTAGCGAAAGGCTTCTTGAGGGGAAAGCTGTAACTCTGTGAGATGATTTCACTGAACACAAAGAAGTTTCTCAGAAAGCTTCTTTCTCTTTGTTATCGGAGGCTATTTCCTTTGGCCCTATAGTCTTCAAAGGGATCCGAAATATCTGTTCTCAGATTCCACAGAAATAAGGCTAGCAAAGAGATCTACGAAACACAGATGTAACTCTGTGAGATGAATTAACAGAACACTAAGCAGTTTCTCTGAAATCTTCTTTCCAGATTTCATCTGAGGATATTTCCTTTTTCACCATAGCCCTCTATGGGTTTCCAAATATCACTTTGCCAATTCCACAAGAACTGTCTTAGCGAAAGGCTTCTTGAGGGGAACGCTGTAACTCTGTGAGATGATTTCACAGAACACAAAGAAATTTCTCAGAAAGCTTCTTTCTCTTTGTTATTGGAGGATATTTCCTTTGGCCCTATAGTCTTCAAAGGGATCCGAAATATCTCTTCTCAGATTCCACAGAAATAAGGCTAGCAAAGAGTTCTACGAAACACAGATGTAACTCTGTGAGATGAATTCACAAAACACTAAGCAGTTTCTCAGAAAGCTTCTTTCCAAATTCCATCTGAGGATATTTCCTTTTTCACATAGCCGTCTAAGAGCTTCCAAATTTCACTTTGCCAATTCCACAAGAACTGACTTAGCGGAAGGCCTCTTGAGGGGAAAGCTGTAACTCTGTCAGATGATTTCACTGAACACAAAGAAGTTTCTCAGAAAGCTTCTTTCTCTTTGTTATCGAAGGCTATTTCCTTTGGCCCTATAGTCTTCAAAGGGATCCGAAATATCTGTTCTCAGATTCCACAGAAATAAGGCTAGCAAAGAGATCTACGAAACACAGATATAACTCTAGGAGATGAATTAAAAGAACACTAAGCAGTTTCTCTGAAAGCTTCTTTCCAGATTTCATCTGAGGATATTTCCTTTTTCACCATAGCCCTCTATGGGCTTCCAAATATCACTTTGCCAATTCCACAAGAACTGTTTTAGCCAAAGGCTTCCTGAGGGGAAAGCTGTAACTCTGTGAGATGATTTCACAGAACACAAAGAAGTTTCTCAGAAAGCTTCTTTCTCTTTGTTATCGGAGGCTATTTCCTTTGGCCCTATAGTCTTCAAAGGGATCCGAAATATCTGTTCTCAGATTCCACAGAAATAAGGCTAGCAAAGATATCCATGAAACACAGATGTAACTCTGTGAGATGAATTCACAGAACACTAAGCAGTTTCTCAGAAAGCTTCTTTCCAGATTTCATCTGAGGATATTTCCTTTTTCACCATAGCCCTCTATGGGCTTCCAAATATCACTTTGCCAATTCCACAAGAACTGTCTTAGCGAAAGGCTTCTTGAGGGGAAAGCTGTAACTGTGTGAGATGATTTCACAGAACACAAAGAAGTTTCTCAGAAAGCTTCTTTCTCTTTGTTATCGGAGGATATTTCCTTTGGCCCTATAGTCTTCAAAGGGATCCGAAATATCTGTTCTCAGATTCCACAGAAAGAAGGCTAGCAAAGAGTTCCACGAAATACAGATGTAACTCTGTGAGTGGAAGTCACACATCATAGAGCAGATTCTCAGAAAGATTCTTTCCAGATTTCCTCTGAGGATATTTCCTTTTTCACCATAGCCCTCAATGGGCTTCCAAATATCACGTTGCCAATTCCACAAGAACTGTCTTAGCGAAAGGCTTCTTGAGGGGAAAGCTGTAACTCTGTGAGATGATTTCACTGAACACAAAGAAGTTTCTCAGAAAGCTTCTTTCTCTTTGTTATCGGAGGCTATTTCCTTTGGCCCTATAGTCTTCAAAGGGATCCGAAATATCTGTTCTCAGATTCCACAGAAATAAGGCTAGCAAAGAGATCTACGAAACACAGATGTAACTCTGTGAGATGAATTAACAGAACACTAAGCAGTTTCTCTGAAATCTTCTTTCCAGATTTCATCTGAGGATATTTCCTTTTTCACCATAGCTCTCTATGGGTTTCCAAACATCACTTTGCCAATTCCACAAGAACTGTCTTAGCGAAAGGCTTCTTCAGGGGAAAGCTGTAACTCTGTGAGATGATTTCACAGAACACAAAGAAATTTCTCAGAAAGCTTCTTTCTCTTTGTTATTGGAGGATATTTCCTTTGGCCCTATAGTCTTCAAAGGGATCCGAAATATCTCTTCTCAGATTCCACAGAAATAAGGCTAGCAAAGAGTTCTACGAAACACAGATGTAACTCTGTGAGATGAATTCACAAAATACTAAGCAGTTTCTCAGAAAGCTTCTTTCCAAATTTCATCTGAGGATATTTCCTTTTTCACATAGCCGTCTAAGAGCTTCCAAATTTCACTTTGCCAATTCCACAAGAACTGACTTAGCGGAAGGCCTCTTGAGGGGAAAGCTGTAACTCTGTCAGATGATTTCACTGAACACAAAGAAGTTTCTCAGAAAGCTTCTTTCTCTTTGTTATCGAAGGCTATTTCCTTTGGCCCTATAGTCTTCAAAGGGATCCGAAATATCTGTTCTCAGATTCCACAAAAATAAGGCTAGCAAAGAGATCTACGAAACACAGATATAACTCTAGGAGATGAATTAAAAGAACACTAAGCAGTTTCTCTGAAAGCTTCTTTCCAGATTTCATCTGAGGATATTTCCTTTTTCACCATAGCCCTCTATGGGCTTCCAAATATCACTTTGCCAATTCCACAAGAACTGTTTTAGCGAAAGGCTTCCTGAGGGGAAAGCTGTAACTCTGTTAGATGATTTGACAGAACACAAAGAAGTTTCTCAGAAAGCTTCTTTCTCTTTGTTATCGGAGGATATTTCCTTTCGCCCTATAGTCTTCAAAGGGATCCGAAATATCTGTTCTCAGATTCCACAGAAATAAGGCTAGCAAAGATATCCATGAAACACAGATGTAACTCTGTGAGATGAATTCACAGAACACTAAGCAGTTTCTCAGAAAGCTTCTTTCCAGATTTCATCTGAGGATATTTCCTTTTTCACCATAGCCCTCTATGGGCTTCCAAATATCACTTTGCCAATTCCACAAGAACTGTCTTAGCGAAAGGCTTCTTGAGGGGAAAGCTGTAACTGTGTGAGATGATTTCACAGAACACAAAGAAGTTTCTCAGAAAGCTTCTTTCTCTTTGTTATCGGAGGATATTTCCTTTGGCCCTATAGTCTTCAAAGGGATCCGAAATATCTGTTCTCAGATTCCACAGAAAGAAGGCTAGCAAAGAGTTCCACGAAATACAGATGTAACTCTGTGAGTGGAAGTCACACATCATAGAGCAGATTCTCAGAAAGATTCTTTCCAGATTTCCTCTGAGGATATTTGCTTTTTCACCATAGCCCTCTATGGACTTCCAAATATCACTTTGCCAATTCCACAAGAACTGTCTTAGCGAAAGGCTTCTTGAGGGGAAAGCTGTAACTCTGTGAGATGATTTCACACAACACAAAGGAGTTTCTCCGAAAGCTTCTTTCTCTTTGTTATCGGAGGATATTTCCTTTGGCCCTATAGTCTTCAAACGGATCCGAAATATCTGTTCTCAGATTCCACAGAAATAAGGCTAGCAAAGAGATCCACGAAACACAGATGTAACTCTGTGAGATGAATTCACAGAACACTAAGCAGTTTCTCAGAAAGCTTCTTTCCAGATTTCATCTGAGGATATTTCCTTTTTCACCATAGCCCTCAATGGGCTTCCAAATATCACGTTGCCAATTCCACAAGAACTGTCTTAGCGAAAGGCTTCTTGAGGGGAAAGCTGTAACTCTGTGAGATGATTTGACTGAACACAAAGAAGTTTCTCAGAAAGCTTCTTTCTCTTTTATATCGGAGGATATTTCCTTTGGCCCTATAGTCTTCAAAGGGATCCGAAATATCTGTTCTCACATTCCACAGAAATAAGGCTAGCAAAGAGATCTACGAAACACAGATGTAACTCTGTGAGATGAAGTCACAGAACACAAAGTTGTTTCTCAGAAAGCTACTTTCCAGATTTCATCTGAGGATATTTCCTTTTTCACCATAGCCCTCTATGAGCTTCCAAATATCACGTTGCCAATTCCACAAGAACTGTCTTAGCGAAAGTCTTCTTCAGGGGAAAACTGTAACTCTGTGAGATGATTTCACTGAACACAAAGAAGTTTCTCAGAAAGCTTCTTTCTCTTTGTTATCGGAGGATATTTCCTTTGGCCCTATAGTCTTCAAAGGGATCCGAAATATCTGTTCTCAGATAACACAGAAATAAGGCTAGCAAAGAGATCTACGAAACACAGATGTAACTCTGTGAGTTGAATTCACAGAACTCCAAGCAGTTTCTCAGAAAGCTTCTTTCCAGATTTCATCTGAGGATATTTCCTTTTTCACCCTAGCCCTCTATGGGCTTCCAAATATCACTTTGCCAATTCCACAAGAACTGTCTTAGCGAAAGGCTTCTTGAGGGGAAAGCTGTAACTCTGTGAGATGATTTCACAGAACACAAAGAAGTTTCTCAGAAAGTTTCTTTCTCTTTGTTATCGGAGGATATTTCCTTTGGCCCTATAGTCTTCAAAGGGATCGGAAATATATGTTCTCAGATTCCACAGAAATAAGGCTAGCAACGAGATCTACGAAACACAGATGTAACTCTGTGAAATGAATTCACAGAACACTAAGCAGTTTCTCAGAAAGCTTCTTTCCAGATTTCATCTGAGGATGTTTCATTTTTTACCATAGCCCTCTATGGGCTTCCAAATATCACTTTGCCAATTCCACAAGAACTGTCTTACCGAAAGGCTTCTTGAGGGGAAAGCTGTAACTCTGTGAGATGATTTCACAGAACACAAAGAAGTTTCTCAGAAAGCTTCTTTCTCTTTGTTATCGGAGGATATTTCCCTTGGCCCTATAGTCTTCAAAGGGATCCGAAATATCTGTTCTCAGATTCCACAGAAATAAGGGTAGCAAAGAGATCCACGAAATACAGATGTAACTCGGTGAGTGGAAGTCACACATCACAGAGAAGTTTCTCAGAAAGCTTCTTTCCAGATTTCATCTGAGGATATTTCCTTTTTCACCATAGCCCTCTATGGGCTTCCAAATCTCACGTTGCCAATTCCACAAGAACTGTCTTAGCGAAAGGCTTCTTGAGGGGAAAGCTGTAACTCTGTGAGATGATTTCACTGAACACAAAGAAGTTTCTCAGAAAGCTTCTTTCTCTTTGTTATCGGAGGTTATTTCCTTTGGCCCTATAGTCTTCAAAGGGATCCGAAATATCTGTTCTCAGATTCCACAGAAATAAGGCTAGCAAAGAGATCTACGAAACACAGATGTAACTCTGTGAGATGAATTCACAGAACACTAAGCAGTTTCTCAGAAAGCTTCTTTCCAGATTTCATCTGAGGATATTTCCTTTTTCACCATAGCCCTCTATGGGCTTCCAAATATCACTTTGCCAATTCCACAAGAACTGTCTTAGCGAAAGGCTTCTTGAGGGGAAAGCTGTAACTGTGCGAGATGATTTCACAGAACACAAAGAAGTTACTCAGAAAGCTTCTTTCTCTTTGTTATCGGAGGATATTTCCTTTGGCCCTATAGTCTTCAAAGGGATCCGAAATATCTGTTCTCAGATTCCACAGAAAGAAGGCTAGCAAAGAGATCCACGAAACACAGATGTAACTCTGTGAGATGAATTCACAGAACACTAAGCAGTTTCTCAGAAAGCTTCTTTCCAGATTTCATCTGAGGATATTTCCTTTTTCACCATAGCCCTCAATGGGCTTCCAAATATCACGTTGCCAATTCCACAGAACTGTCTTAGCGAAAGGCTTCTTGAGGGGAAAGCTGTAACTCTGTGAGATGATTTCACAGAACACAAAGAAGTTTCTCAGAAAGCTTCTTTCTCTTTGTTATCGGAGGATATTTTCTTTGGCCCTATAGTCTTCAAAGGGATCCGAAATATCTGTTCTCAGATTCCACAGAAATAAGGCTAGCAAAGAGATCTACGAAACACAGATGTAACTCTGTGAGACGAATTAACAGAACACTAAGCATTTTCTCTGAAAGCTTCTTTCCAGATTTCATCTGAGGATATTTCCTTTTTCACCACAGCCCTCTATGGGCTTCTAAATATCACTTTGCCAATTCCACAAGAACTGTCTTAGCGAAAGGCTTCTTGAGTGGAAAGCTGTAACTCTGTGAGATGATTTCACAGAACACAAAGAAGTTTCTCAGAAAGCTTCTTTCTCTTTGTTATCGGAGGATATTTCCTTTGGCCCTATAGTCTTCAAAGGGATCCGAAATATCTGTTCTCAGATTCCACAGAAATAAGGCTAGCAAAGAGATCCACGAAACACAGATGTAACTCTGTGAGATGAATTCACAGAACACCAAGCAGTTTCTCAGAAAGCTTCTTTCCAGATCTCATCTGAGGATATTTCCTTTTTCACCATAGCCCTCTAAGGGCTTCGAAATATCACTTTGCCAATTCCAAAAGAACTGTCTTTGCGAAAGGCTTCTTGAGGGGAAAGCTGAAACTCTGTGAGATGATTTCACAGAACACAAAGAAGTTTCTCAGAAATCTTCTTTCTCTTTGTTATCGGAGGATATTTCCTTTGGCCCTATAGTCTTCAAAGGGATCCGAAATATCTGCTCTCAGATTCCACAGAAATAAGGCTAGCAAAGAGATCCACGAAACACAGATGTAACTCTGTGAGATGAATTCACAGAACACTAATCAGTTTCTCAGAAAGCTTCTTTCCAGATTTCATCTGAGGATATTTCCTTTTTCACCATAGCCGTCTAAGAGATTCCAAATATCACTTTGCCAATTCCACAAGAACTGTCTTAGCGAAAGGCTTCTTGAGGGGAAAGCTGTAACTCTGTGAGATGATTTCACTGAACACAAAGAAGTTTCTCAGAAAGCTTCTTTCTCTTTGTTATCGGAGGCTATTTCCTTTGGCCCTATAGTCTTCAAAGGGATCCGAAATATCTGTTCTCAGATTCCACAGAAATAAGGCTAGCAAAGAGATCTACGAAACACAGATGTAACTCTGTGAGATGAATTCACAGAACACTAAGCAGTTTCTCAGAAAGCTTCTTTCCAGATTTCATCTGAGGATATTTCCTTTTTCACCATAGCCCTCTATGGGCTTCCAAATATCACTTTGCCAATTCCACAAGAACTGTCTTAGCGAAAGGCTTCTTGAGGGGAAAGCTGTAACTGTGCGAGATGATTTCACAGAACACAAAGAAGTTACTCAGAAAGCTTCTTTCTCTTTGTTATCGGAGGATATTTCCTTTGGCCCTATAGTCTTCAAAGGGATCCGAAATATCTGTTCTCAGATTCCACAGAAAGAAGGCTAGCAAAGAGATACACGAAACACAGATGTAACTCTGTGAGATGAATTCACAGAACACTAAGCAGTTTCTCAGAAAGCTTCTTTCCAGATTTCATCTGAGGATATTTCCTTTTTCACCATAGCCCTCAATGGGCTTCCAAATATCACGTTGCCAATTCCACAAGAACTGTCTTAGCGAAAGGCTTCTTGAGGGGAAAGCTGGAACTCTGTGAGATGATTTCACTGAACACAAAGAAGTTTCTCAGAAAGCTTCTTTCTCCTTGTTATCGGAGGCTATTTCCTTTGGCCCTATAGTCTTCAAAGGGATCCGAAATATCTGTTCTCAGATTCCACAGAAAGAATGCTAGCAAAGAGATCTACGAAACACAGATGTAACTCTGTGAGATGAATTCACAGAACCCTAAGCAGTTTCTCAGAAAGCTTCTTTCCAGATTTCATCTGAGGATATTTCCTTTTTCACCATTGCCCTCTAGGGGTTCCAAATATCACTTTGCCAATTCCACAAGAACTGTCTTAGCGAAAGGCTTCTTGAGGGGAAAGCTGTAACTCTGTGAGATGATTTCACAGAGCATAAAGAAGTTTCTCAGAAAGCTTCTTTCTCTTTGTTATCGGAGGATATTTCCTTTGGGCCTATTGTCTTCAAAGGGATCCGAAATATCTGTTCTCAGATTCCACAGAAATAAGGCTAGCAAAGAGATCCAGGAAATACAGATGTAACTCTGTGAGTGGAAGTCACCCATCACAGAGCAGTTTCTCAGAAAGCTTCTTTCCAGATTTCATCTGACAATATTTCCTTTTTCACCATAGCCCTCTAGGGGTTCCAAATATCACTTTGCCAATTCCACAAGAACTGCCTTAGGGAAAGGCTTCTTGAGGGGAATGCTGTAACTCTGTGATATGATTTCACAGAACACAAAGAAGTTTCTTAGAAAGCTTCTTTCTCTTTGTTATAGGAGGATATTTCCTTTGGCCCTATAGTCTTAAAAGGGATCCGAAATATCTGTTCTCAGATTCTACAGAAATAAGGCTAGCAAAAAGATCTACGAAACACAGATGTAACTCTGTGAGATGAATTCACAGAACACTAAGCAGTTTCTCAGAAAGCTTCTTTCCAGATTTCATCTGAGGATATTTCCTTTTTCACCATAGCACTCTATGGGCTTCTAAATATCACTTTGCCAATTCCACAAGAACTGTCTTAGCGAAAGGCTTCTGGAGTGGAAAGCTGAAACTCTGTGAGATGATTTCACAGAACACAAAGAAGATTCTCAGAACGCTTCTTTCTCTTTGTTATCGGAGGATATTTCCTTCGGCCCTATAGTCTTCAAAGGGATCCGAAATATCTTTTCTCAGATTCCACAGAAATAAGGCTAGCAAAGAGACCCACGAAATACAGATGTAACTCTGTGAGTGGAAGTAACACATCACAGAGCAGTTTCTCAGAAAGCTTCTTTACAGATTTCATCTGAGGATATTTCCTTTTTCACCATAGCCCTCTAAGGGCTTCGAAATATCACTTTGCCAATTCCAAACGAACTGTCTTTGTGAAAGGCTTCTTGAGGGGAAAGCTGTAACTCTGTGAGATGATTTCACAGAACACAATGTCGTTTCTCAGATAGCTTCTTTCTCTTTGTTATCGGAGGATATTTCCTTTGGCCCTATAGTCTTCAAAGGGATCCGAAATATCTGTTCTCAGATTCCACAGAAATAAGGCTAGCAAAGAGATGTACGAAACACAGATGTAACTCTGTGAGATGAATTCACAGAACACTAAGCAGTTTCTCAGAAAGCTTCTTTCCAGATTTCCTCTGAGGATATTTTCTTTTTCACCATAGCCCTCTATGGGCTTCCAAATATCACTTGGCCAATTCCACAAGAACTGTCGTAGCGAAAGGCTTCTTGAGGGGAAAGCTGTAACTCTGTGAGATGATTTCACAGAACACAAAGAAGTTTCTCAGGAAGCTTCTTTCTCTTTGTTATCGGAGGATATTTCCTTTGGGCCTATAGTTTTCAAAGGGATCCGAAATATCTGATCTCAGATTCCACAGAAATAAGGCTAGCAAAGAGATCCACGAAATACAGATGTAACTCTGTGACTGGAAGTCACACATCACAGAGCAGTTTCTCAGAAAGCTTCTTTCCAGATTTCATCTGAGAATAATTCCTTTTTCACCATAGTCCTCTATGGGCTTCCAAATATCACTTTGCCAATCCCACAAGAACTGTCTTAGCGAAAGGCTTCTTGAGGGCAATGCTGTAACTCTGTGAGATGATTTCACAGAACACAAAGAAATTTCTCAGAAAGCTTCTTTCTCTTTGTTATCGGAGGATATTTCCTTTGGCCCTATTCTCTTCAACAGGATCCGAAATATCTGTTCTCAGATTCCACAGAAATAAGGCTAGCAAAGAGATCTACGAAACACAGTTGTAACTCTGTGAGATGAATTCACAGAACACTAAGCAGTTTCTCAGAAAGCTTCTTTCCAGATTTCATCTGAGGATATTTCCTTTTCACCATAGCCCTCTATGGGCTTCCAAATATCACTTTGCCAATTCCACAAGAAATGTCTTAGCGAAAGGCTTCTTGAGGGGAAAGCTGTAACTCTGAGAGATGATTTCACAGAACACAAAGAAGTTTCTCAGAAAGCTTCTTTCTCTTTGTTATCGGAGGATATTTCCTTTGGCTCAATAGTCTTCAAAGGGATCCGAAATATCTGTTCTCATTTTCCACAGAAAGAAGGTAGCAAAGAGATCCACGAAACACTGATGTAACTCTGTGAGATGAATTCACAGCACACTAAGCAGTTTCTCAGAAAGCTTCTTTCCAGATTTCATCTGAGGATATTTCCTTTTTCACCATAGCCCTCAATGGGCTTCCAAATATCACGTTGCCAATTCCACAAGAACTGTCTTAGCGAAAGGCTTCTTGAGGGGAAAGCTGTAACTCTGTGAGATTATTTCCCAGAACACAAAGAAGTTTCTAAGATAGCTTCTTTCTCTTTGTTATCGGAGGATATTTCCTTTGTCCCTATAATCTTCAAAGGGATCCGAAATATCTGTTCTCAGATTCCACAGAAAGAGGCCAGCAAAGCGATCCACGAAATACAGATGTAACTCTGTGAGTGGAAGTGACACATCACAGATCAGTTTCTCAGAAAGCTTCTTTCCAGATTTCATCTGAGGATATTTCCTTTTTCACCATAGGCCTCTATGGGCTTCCAAATATCACTTTGCCAATTCCACAAGAACCGTCGTAGCGAAAGGCTTCTTGAGGGGAAAGCTGTAACTCTGTGAGATGATTTCACAGAACACAAAGAAGTTTCTCAGAAAGCTTCTTTCTCTTTGTTATCGGAGGATATTTCCTTTGGCCCTATAGTCTTCAAAGGGATCCGAAATATCTGTTCTCAGATTCCACAGAAATAAGGCTTACAAAGAGATCTACGAAACACAGATGTAACTCTGTGAGATGAATTCACAGAACACTAAGCAGTTTCTCCGAAAGCTTCTTTCCAGATTTCATCTGAGGATATTTCCTTTTCACCATACCCCTCTAAGGGCTTCCAAATATCACTTGCCAATTCCACAAGAAATGTCTTAGCGAAAGCCTTCTTGAGGAGAAAGCTGTAACTCTGAGAGATGATTTCACAGAACACAAAGAAGTTTCTCAGAAAGCTTCTTTCCCTTTGTTATCGGAGGATATTTCCTTTGGGCCAATAGTCTTCAAAGGGATCCGAAATATCTGTTCTCATTTTCCACAGAAAGAAGGTAGCAAAGAGATCCACGAAACACAGATGTAACTCTGTGAGATGAATTCACAGAACACTAAGCAGTTTCTCAGAACGCTTCTTTCGAGATTTCAACTGAGAATATTTCCTTTTTCACAATAGCCCTCTATGGGCTTCCAAATATCACTTTGCCAATTCCACAAGAACTGTCTTAGCGAAAGGCTTCTTGAGGGGAAAGCTGTAACTCTGTGAGATGATTTCACAGAACACAAAGAAGTTTCTCAGAAAGCTTCTTTCTCTTTGTTATCGGAGGATATTTCCTTTGGCCCTATAGTCTTCAAAGGGATCCGAAATATCTGTTCTCAGATTCCACCTAAATAAGGCTAGCAAAGAGATCTACGAAACACAGATGTAACTCTGTGAGATGAATTCACAGAACACTAAGCAGTTTCTCAGAAAGCTTCTTTCCAGATTTCCTCTGAGGATATTTCCTTTTTCACCATAGCCCTCTAGGGGTTCAAAATATCACTTTGCCAATTCCCCAAGAACTGTCTTAGCGAAAGGCTTCTTGAGGGGAAAGCTGTAACTCTGTGAGATGATTTCACAGAACACAAAGAAGTTTCTCAGAAAGCTTCTTTCTTTGGTTATCGGAGGATATTTCCTTTGGGCCCATAGTCTTCAAAGGGATCCGAAATATCTGTTCTCAGATTCCACAGAAATAAGGCTAGCAAAGAGATCCACGAAATACAGATGTAACTCTGTGACTGGAAGTCACACATCACAGATCAGTTTCTCAGAAAGCTTCTTTCCAGATTTCATCTGAGGATATTTCCTTTTTCACCATAGGCCTCTATGGGCTTCCAAATATCACTTTGCCAATTCCACAAGAACCGTCGTAGCGAAAGGCTTCTTGAGGGGAAAGCTGTAACTCTGTGAGATGATTTCACAGAACACAAAGAAGTTTCTCAGAAAGCTTCTTTCTCTTTGTTATCGGAGGATATTTCCTTTGGCCCTATAGTCTTCAAAGGGATCCGAAATATCTGTTCTCAGATTCCACAGAAATAAGGCTTACAAAGAGATCTACGAAACACAGATGTAACTCTGTGAGATGAATTCACAGAACACTAAGCAGTTTCTCCGAAAGCTTCTTTCCAGATTTCATCTGAGGATATTTCCTTTTCACCATACCCCTCTATGGGCTTCCAAATATCACTTGCCAATTCCACAAGAAATGTCTTAGCGAAAGCCTTCTTGAGGAGAAAGCTGTAACTCTGAGAGATGATTTCACAGAACACAAAGAAGTTTCTCAGAAAGCTTCTTTCCCTTTGTTATCGGAGGATATTTCCTTTGGGCCAATAGTCTTCAAAGGGATCCGAAATATCTGTTCTCATTTTCCACAGAAAGAAGGTAGCAAAGAGATCCACGAAACACAGATGTAACTCTGTGAGATGAATTCACAGAACACTAAGCAGTTTCTCAGAACGCTTCTTTCGAGATTTCAACTGAGGATATTTCCTTTTTCACAATAGCCCTCTAAGGGCTTCCAAATATCACTTTGCCAATTCCACAAGAACTGTCTTAGCGAAAGGCTTCTTGAGGGGAAAGCTGTAACTCTGTGAGATGATTTCACAGAACACAAAGAAGTTTCTCAGAAAGCTTCTTTCTCTTTGTTATCGGAGGATATTTCCTTTGGCCCTATAGTCTTCAAAGGGATCCGAAATATCTGTTCTCAGATTCCACCTAAATAAGGCTAGCAAAGAGATCTACGAAACACAGATGTAACTCTGTGAGATGAATTCACAGAACACTAAGCAGTTTCTCAGAAAGCTTCTTTCCAGATTTCCTCTGAGGATATTTCCTTTTTCACCATAGCGCTCTATGGGCTTCAAAATATCACTTTGCCAATTCCCCAAGAACTGTCTTAGCGAAAGGCTTCTTGAGGGGAAAGCTGTAACTCTGTGAGATGATTTCACAGAACACAAAGAAGGTTCTCAGAAAGCTTCTTTCTTTGGTTATCGGAGGATATTTCCTTTGGGCCCATAGACTTCAAAGGGATCCGAAATATCTGTTCTCAGATTCCACAGAAATAAGGCTAGCAAAGAGATCCACGAAAAACAGATGTAACTCTGTGACTGGAAGTCACACATCACAGAGCAGTTTCTCAGAGAGCTTCTTTCCAGATTTCATCTGAGAATATTTCCTTTTTCACCATAGCCCTCTAGTGGCTTCCAAATATCACTTTGCCAATTCCACAAGAACTGTCTTAGCGAAAGGCTTCTTGAGGGGAAAGCTGTAACTCTGTGAGAAGATTTCACAGAACACAAAGAAATTTCTCAGAAAGCTTCTTTCTCTTTGTTATCGGAGGATATTTCCTTTGGCCCTATACTCTTCAACGGGATCCGAAATATCTGTTCTCAGATTCCATAGAAATAAAGCTAGCAAAGAGATCTACGAAACACAGATGTAACTCTGTGAGATGAATTCACAGAACACTAAGCAATTTCTCAGAAAGCTTCTTTGCAGATTTCATCTGAGGATATTTCCTTTTTCACCATAGCCCTCTATGGGCTTCCAAATATCACTTTGCCAATTCCACAAGAACTGTCTTAGCGAAAGGCTTCTTGAGGGGAAAGCTGTAACTGTATGAGATGATTTCACAGAACACAAAGAAGTTTCTCAGAAAGCTTCTTTCTCTTTGTTATCGGAGGATATTTCCTTTGGCCCTATAGTCTTCAAAGGGATCCGAAATATCTGTTCTCAGATTCCACAGAAATAAGGCTAGCAAAGAGATCCACGAAATACAGATGTAACTCTGTGAGATGAATTAACAGAACACTAAGCAGTTTCTGAGAAAGCTTCTTTCCAGATTTCATCTAAGGATAATTCCTTTTTCACCAAAGCCCTCTATGGGCTTCCAAATATCACTTTGCCAATTCAACAAGAACTGTCTTAGCGAAAGGCTTCTTGAGGGGAAAGCTGTAACTCTGTGAGATGATTTCACAGAACACAAAGAAGTTTCTCAGAAAGTTTCTTTCTCTTTGTTATCGGAGGATATTTCCTTTGGCCCTATAGTCTTCAAAAGGAACCGAAATATCTGTTCTCAGATTCCACAGAAATAAGGCTATTAAGAGACCTACGAAACACAGATGTAACTCTGTGAGATGAATTCACAGAACACTAAACAGTTTCTCAGAAAGCTTCTTTCCAGATTTCATCTGAGGATGTTTCCTTTTTCGCCATAGCCCTCTATGGGCTTCCAAATATCACTTTGCCAATTCCACAAGAACTGTCTTAGTGAAAGGCTTCTTGAGGGAAAGCTGTAACTCTGTGAGATGATTTCACAGAACACAAAGAAGTTTCTCAGAAAGCTTCTTTCTCTTTGTTATCGGAGGATATTTCCTTTGGCCCTATAGTCTTCAAAGGGATCCGAAATATCTGTTCTCAGATTCCACAGAAAGAAGGCCAGCAAAGCGATCCACGAAATACAGATGTAACTCTGTGAGTGGAAGTCACACATCACAGAGCAGTTTCTCAGAAAGCTTCTTTCCAGATCTCATCTGAAAATATTTCCTTTTTCACCATAGCCCTCTATGGGCTTTCAAATATCACTTTGCCAATTCCACAAGAACTATCTTAGCGAAAGTCTTCTTGAGGGGAAAGCTGTAACTCTGTGAGATGATTTCACAGAACACAAAGTCGTTTCTCAGAAAGCTTCTTTCTCTTTGTTATCGGAGGATATTTCCTTTGGCCCTATAGTCTTCAAAGGGATCCGAAATATCTGTTCTCAGATTCCACAGAAATAAGGCTAGCAAAGAGATCTACGAAACACAGATTTAACTCTGTGAGATGAATTCACAGAACACTAAGCAGTTTCTCAGAAAGCTACTTTCCAGATTTCATCTGAGGATATTTCCTTTTTCACCATAGCCCTCTATGGGCTTCCAAATATCACTTTGCCAATTCCACAAGAACTGTCTTAGCGAAAGGCTTCTTGAGGGGAAAGCTGTAACTCTGTGAGATGATTTCACAGAACACAAAGAAGTTTCTCAGAAAGCTTCTTTCTCTTTGTTATCGGAGGATATTTCCTTTGGCCCTATAGTCTTCAAAGGGATCCTAAATATCCGTTCTCAGAATCCACAGAAATAAGGCTAGCAAAGAGATCCACGAAATACAGATGTAACTCTGTGAGTGGAAGTCACACATCACAGAGCAGTTTCTCAGAAAGATTCTTTCCAGATTTCATCTGAGGATATTTCCTTTTTCACCTTAGCCCTCTATGGGCTTCCAAATATCACGTTGCCAATTCCACAAGAACTGTCTTAGCGAAAGGCTTCTTGAGGGAAAGCTGTAACTCTGTGAGATGATTTCACAGAACACTAAGAAGTTTCTCAGAAAGCTTCTTTCTCTTTGTTATCGGAGGATATTTCCTTTTCCGCTATAGTCTTCGAAGGAATCCGAAATATCTGTTCTCAAATTCCACAGAAATAAGGCTAGCAAAGAGATCAATGAAACACAGATGTAACTCTGTGAGATGAATTAACAGAACACTAAGCAGTTTCTCAGAAAGCTTCTTTCCAGATTTCATCTGAGGATAATTCCTTTTTAACCATAGCCCTCTATGGGCTTCCAAATATCACTTTGCCAATTCCACAAGAACTGTCTTAGCGAAAGGCTTCTTGAGGGGAAAGCTGTAACTCCGTGAGATGATTTCACCGAACACAAAGAAGTTTCTCAGAAAGTTTCTTTCTCTTTGTTATCGGAGGATATTTCCTTTGGCCCTATAGTCTTCAAAGGGATCCGAAATATCTGTTCTCAGATTCCACAGAAAGAAGGCCAGCAAAGCGATCCACGAAATACAGATGTAACTCTGTGAGTGGAAGTCACACATGACAGAGCAGTTTCTCAGAAAGCTTCTTTCCAGATCTCATCTGAAAATATTTCCTTTTTCACCATAGCCCTCTATGGGCTTTCAAATATCACTTTGCCAATTCCACAAGAACTATCTTAGCGAAAGTCTTCTTGAGGGGAAAGCTGTAACTCTGTGAGATGATTTCACAGAACACAAAGTCGTTTCTCAGAAAGCTTCTTTCTCTTTGTTATCGGAGGATATTTCCTTTGGCCCTATAGTCTTCAAAGGGATCCGAAATATCTGTTCTCAGATTCCACAGAAATAAGGCTAGCAAAGAGATCTACGAAACACAGATTTAACTCTGTGAGATGAATTCACAGAACACTAAGCAGTTTCTCAGAAAGCTTCTTTCCAGATTTCATCTGAGGATGTTTCCTTTTTCGCCATAGCCCTCTATGGGCTTCCAAATATCACTTTGCCAATTCCACAAGAACTGTCTTAGTGAAAGGCTTCTTGAGGGAAAGCTGTAACTCTGTGAGATGATTTCACAGAACACAAAGAAGTTTCTCAGAAAGCTTCTTTCTCTTTGTTATCGGAGGATATTTCCTTTGGCCCTATAGTCTTCAAAGGGATCCGAAATATCTGTTCTCAGATTCCACAGAAAGAAGGCCAGCAAAGAGATCCACGAAATACAGATGTAACTCTGTGAGTGGAAGTCACACATCACAGAGCAGTTTCTCAGAAAGCTTCTTTCCAGATCTCATCTGAAAATATTTCCTTTTTCACCATAGCCCTCTATGGGCTTTCAAATATCACTTTGCCAATTCCACAAGAACTATCTTAGCGAAAGTCTTCTTGAGGGGAAAGCTGTAACTCTTTGAGATGATTTCACAGAACACAAAGTCGTTTCTCAGATAGCTTCTTTCTCTTTGTTATCGGAGGATATTTCCTTTGGCCCTATAGTCTTCAAAGGGATCCGAAATATCTGTTCTCAGATTCCACAGAAATAAGGCTAGCAAAGAGATCTACGAAACACAGATTTAACTCTGTGAGATGAATTCACAGAACACTAAGCAGTTTCTCAGAAAGCTTCTTTCCAGATTTCATCTGAGGATATTTCCTTTTTCACCATAGCCCTCTATGGGCTTCCAAATATCACTTTGCCAATTCCACAAGAACTGTCTTAGCGAAAGGCTTCTTGAGGGGAAAGCTGTAACTCTGTGAGATGATTTCACAGAACACAAAGAAGTTTCTCAGAAAGCTTCTTTCTCTTTGTTATCGGAGGATATTTCCTTTGGCCCTATAGTCTTCAAAGGGATCCTAAATATCCGTTCTCAGAATCCACAGAAATAAGGCTAGCAAAGAGATCCACGAAATACAGATGTAACTCTGTGAGTGGAAGTCACACATCATAGAGCAGTTTCTCAGAAAGATTCTTTCCAGATTTCATCTGAGGATATTTCCTTTTTCACCTTAGCCCTCTATGGGCTTCCAAATATCACGTTGCCAATTCCACAAGAACTGTCTTAGCGAAAGGCTTCTTGAGGGAAAGCTGTAACTCTGTGAGATGATTTCACAGAACACTAAGAAGTTTCTCAGAAAGCTTCTTTCCCTTTGTTATCGGAGGATATTTCCTTTGGGCCAATAGTCTTCAAAGGGATCCGAAATATCTGTTCTCATTTTCCACAGAAAGAAGGTAGCAAAGAGATCCACGAAACACAGATGTAACTCTGTGAGATGAATTCACAGAACACTAAGCAGTTTCTCAGAACGCTTCTTTCGAGATTTCAACTGAGAATATTTCCTTTTTCACAATAGCCCTCTATGGGCTTCCAAATATCACTTTGCCAATTCCACAAGAAGTGTCTTAGCGAAAGGCTTCTTGAGGGGAAAGCTGTAACTCTGTGAGATGATTTCACAGAACACAAAGAAGTTTCTCAGAAAGCTTCTTTCTCTTTGTTATCGGAGGATATTTCCTTTGGCCCTATAGTCTTCAAAGGGATCCGAAATATCTGTTCTCAGATTCCACCTAAATAAGGCTAGCAAAGAGATCTACGAAACACAGATGTAACTCTGTGAGATGAATTCACAGAACACTAAGCAGTTTCTCAGAAAGCTTCTTTCCAGATTTCCTCTGAGGATATTTCCTTTTTCACCATAGCCCTCTAGGGGTTCAAAATATCACTTTGCCAATTCCCCAAGAACTGTCTTAGCGAAAGGCTTCTTGAGGGGAAAGCTGTAACTCTGTGAGATGATTTCACAGAACACAAAGAAGTTTCTCAGAAAGCTTCTTTCTTTGGTTATCGGAGGATATTTCCTTTGGGCCCATAGTCTTCAAAGGGATCCGAAATATCTGTTCTCAGATTCCACAGAAATAAGGCTAGCAAAGAGATCCACGAAATACAGATGTAACTCTGTGACTGGAAGTCACACATCACAGATCAGTTTCTCAGAAAGCTTCTTTCCAGATTTCATCTGAGGATATTTCCTTTTTCACCATAGGCCTCTATGGGCTTCCAAATATCACTTTGCCAATTCCACAAGAACCGTCGTAGCGAAAGGCTTCTTGAGGGGAAAGCTGTAACTCTGTGAGATGATTTCACAGAACACAAAGAAGTTTCTCAGAAAGCTTCTTTCTCTTTGTTATCGGAGGATATTTCCTTTGGCCCTATAGTCTTCAAAGGGATCCGAAATATCTGTTCTCAGATTCCACAGAAATAAGGCTTACAAAGAGATCTACGAAACACAGATGTAACTCTGTGAGATGAATTCACAGAACACTAAGCAGTTTCTCCGAAAGCTTCTTTCCAGATTTCATCTGAGGATATTTCCTTTTCACCATACCCCTCTATGGGCTTCCAAATATCACTTGCCAATTCCACAAGAAATGTCTTAGCGAAAGCCTTCTTGAGGAGAAAGCTGTAACTCTGAGAGATGATTTCACAGAACACAAAGAAGTTTCTCAGAAAGCTTCTTTCCCTTTGTTATCGGAGGATATTTCCTTTGGGCCAATAGTCTTCAAAGGGATCCGAAATATCTGTTCTCATTTTCCACAGAAAGAAGGTAGCAAAGAGATCCACGAAACACAGATGTAACTCTGTGAGATGAATTCACAGAACACTAAGCAGTTTCTCAGAACGCTTCTTTCGAGATTTCAACTGAGGATATTTCCTTTTTCACAATAGCCCTCTATGGGCTTCCAAATATCACTTTGCCAATTCCACAAGAACTGTCTTAGCGAAAGGCTTCTTGAGGGGAAAGCTGTAACTCTGTGAGATGATTTCACAGAACACAAAGAAGTTTCTCAGAAAGCTTCTTTCTCTTTGTTATCGGAGGATATTTCCTTTGGCCCTATAGTCTTCAAAGGGATCCGAAATATCTGTTCTCAGATTCCACCTAAATAAGGCTAGCAAAGAGATCTACGAAACACAGATGTAACTCTGTGAGATGAATTCACAGAACACTAAGCAGTTTCTCAGAAAGCTTCTTTCCAGATTTCCTCTGAGGATATTTCCTTTTTCACCATAGCCCTCTAGGGGTTCAAAATATCACTTTGCCAATTCCCCAAGAACTGTCTTAGCGAAAGGCTTCTTGAGGGGAAAGCTGTAACTCTGTGAGATGATTTCACAGAACACAAAGAAGTTTCTCAGAAAGCTTCTTTCTTTGGTTATCGGAGGATATTTCCTTTGGGCCCATAGTCTTCAAAGGGATCCGAAATATCTGTTCTCAGATTCCACAGAAATAAGGCTAGCAAAGAGATCCACGAAATACAGATGTAACTCTGTGACTGGAAGTCACACATCACAGAGCAGTTTCTCAGAAAGCTTCTTTCCAGATTTCATCTGAGAATATTTCCTTTTTCACCATAGCCCTCTAGTGGCTTCCAAATATCACTTTACCAATTCCACAAGAACTGTCTTAGCGAAAGGCTTCTTGAGGGGAAAGCTGTAACTCTGTGAGAAGATTTCACAGAACACAAAGAAATTTCTCAGAAAGCTTCTTTCTCTTTGTTATCGGAGGATATTTCCTTTTTCCCTATACTCTTCAACGGGATCCGAAATATCTGTTCTCAGATTCCACAGAAATAAAGCTAGCAAAGAGATCTACGAAACACAGATGTAACTCTGTGAGATGAATTCACAGAACACTAAGCAATTTCTCAGAAAGCTTCTTTGCAGATTTCATCTGAGGATATTTCCTTTTTCACCATAGCCCTCTATGGGCTTCCAAATATCACTTTGCCAATTCCACAAGAACTGTCTTAGCGAAAGGCTTCTTGAGGGGAAAGCTGTAACTGTATGAGATGATTTCACAGAACACAAAGAAGTTTCTCAGAAAGCTTCTTTCTCTTTGTTATCGGAGGATATTTCCTTTGGCCCTATAGTCTTCAAAGGGATCCGAAATATCTGTTCTCAGATTCCACAGAAATAAGGCTAGCAAGAGATCCACGAAATACAGATGTAACTCTGTGAGATGAATTAACAGAACACTAAGCAGTTTCTGAGAAAGCTTCTTTCCAGATTTCATCTAAGGATAATTCCTTTTTCACCAAAGCCCTCTATGGGCTTCCAAATATCACTTTGCCAATTCAACAAGAACTGTCTTAGCGAAAGGCTTCTTGAGGGGAAAGCTGTAACTCTGTGAGATGATTTCACAGAACACAAAGAAGTTTCTCAGAAAGTTTCTTTCTCTTTGTTATTGGAGGATATTTCCTTTGGCCCTGTAGTCTTCAAAAGGAACCGAAATATCTGTTCTCAGATTCCACAGAAATAAGGCTAGCAAAGAGATCTACGAAACACAGATGTAACTCTGTGAGATGAATTCACAGAACACTAAACAGTTTCTCAGAAAGCTTCTTTCCAGATTTCATCTGAGGATGTTTCCTTTTTCGCCTTAGCCCTCTATGGGCTTCCAAATATCACTTTGCCAATTCCACAAGAACTGTCTTAGTGAAAGGCTTCTTGAGGGAAAGCTGTAACTCTGTGAGATGATTTCACAGAACACAAAGAAGTTTCTCAGAAAGCTTCTTTCTCTTTGTTATCGGAGGATATTTCCTTTGGCCCTATAGTCTTCAAAGGGATCCGAAATATCTGTTCTCAGATTCCACAGAAAGAAGGCCAGCAAAGCGATCCACGAAGTACAGATGTAACTCTATGAGTGGAAGTCACACATCACAGAGCAGTTTCTCAGAAAACTTCTTTCCAGATCTCATCTGAAAATATTTCCTTTTTCACCATAGCCCTCTATGGGCTTTCAAATATCACTTTGCCAATTCCACAAGAACTATCTTAGCGAAAGGCTTCTTGAGGGGAAAGCTGTAACTCTGTGAGATGATTTCACAGAACACAAAGTCGTTTCTCAGATAGCTTCTTTCTCTTTGTTATCGGAGGATATTTCCTTTGGCACTATAGTCTTCAAAGGGATCCGAAATATCTGTTCTCAGATTCCACAGAAATAAGGCTAGCAAAGAGATCAATGAAACACAGATGTAACTCTGTGAGATGAATTCACAGAACACTAAGCAGTTTCTCAGAAAGCTTCTTTCCAGATTTCATCTGAGGATAATTCCTTTTTCACCATAGCCCTCTATGGGCTTCCAAATATCACTTTGCCAATTCCACAAGAACTGTCTTAGCGAAAGGCTTCTTGAGGGGAAAGCTGTAACTCCGTGAGATGATTTCACCGAACACAAAGAAGTTTCTCAGAAAGTTTCTTTCTCTTTGTTATCGGAGGATATTTCCTTTGGCCCTATAGTCTTCTAAGGGATCCGAAATATCTGTTCTCAGATTCCACAGAAAGAAGGCTAGCAAAGAGATCTACGAAACACAGATGTAACTCTGTGAGATGAATTCACAGAACACTAAGCAGTTTCTCAGAAAGCTTCTTTCAAGATTTCATGTGATTATATTTCCTTTTTCACCACAGCCCTCTAAGGGCTTCCAAATATCACTTTGCCAATTCCACAAGAACTGTCTTAGTGAAAGGCTTCTTGAGGGGAAAGCTGTAACTCTGTGAGATGATTTCACAGAGCATAAAGAAGTTTCTCAGAAAGCTTCTTTCTCTTTGTTATCGGAGGATATTTCCTGTGGCCCTATAGTCTTCAAAGGGATCTGAAATATCTGTTCTCAGATTCCACAGAAATAAGGCTAGCAAAGAGATCCACGAAACACAGATGTAACTCTGTGAGATGAATTCACAGAACACTAAACAGTTTCTCAGAAAGCTTCTTTCCAAATTTCATCTGAGGATATTTCCTTTTTCACCATAGCCGTCTAAGAGATTCCAAATATCACTTTGCCAATTCCACAAGAACTGTCTTAGCGAAAGGCTTCTTGAGGGGAAAGCTGTAACTCTGTGAGATGATTTCACTGAACACAAAGAAGTTTTTCAGAAAGCTTCTTTCTCTTTGTTATCGGATGCTATTTCCTTTGGCCCTATAGTCTTCAAAGGGATCCGAAATATCTGTTCTCAGATTCCACAGAAATAAGGCTAGCAAAGAGATCTACGAAACACAGATGTAACTCTGTGAGATGAATTAACAGAACACTAAGCAGTTTCTCTGAAAGCTTCTTTCCAGATTTCATCTGAGGATATTTCCTTTTTCACCATAGCCCTCTAGGGGCTTCCAAATATCACTTTGCCAATTCCACAAGAACTGTCTTAACGAAAGGCTTCTTGAGGGGAAAGCTGTAACTCTGTGAGATGATTTCACAGAACACAAAGAAGTTTCTCAGAAAGCTTCTTTCTCTTTGTTATCGGAGGATATTTCCTTTGGCCCTATAGTCTTCAAAGGGATCCGAAATATCTGTTCTCAGATTCCACAGAAAGAAGGCTAGCAAAGAAATCTACGAAACACAGATTTAACTCTGTGAGATGAATTCACAGAACACTAAGCAGTTTCTCAGAAAGCTTCTTTCCAGATTTCATCTGAGGATATTTCCTTTTTCACCTTAGCCATCTATGGGCTTCCAAATATCACTTTGCGAATTCCACAAGAACTGTCTTAGCGAAAGGCTTCTTGAGGGGAAAGCTGTACTTCCGTGAGATGATTTCACAGAACACAAAGGAGTTTCTCAGAAAGCTTCTTTCTCTTTGCTATCGGAGGATATTTCCTTTGGCCCTATAGTCTTCAAAGGGATCCGAAATATCTGCTCTCAGATTCCACAGAAATAAGGCTAGCAAAGAGATCCACGAAACAAAGATGTAACTCTGTGAGTCAAAGCCACACCTCACAGAGCAGTTTCTCAGAAAGCTTCCTTCCAGATTTCATCTGAGGATATTTCCTTTTTCACCATAGCCCTCTATGGGCTTCCAAATATCACTTTGCCAATTCCACAAGAACTGTCTTAGCGAAAGGCTTCTTGAGGGGAAAGCTGTAACTCTGTGAGATTATTTCCCAGAACACAAAGAAGTTTCTCAGATAGCTTCTTTCTCTTTTTTATCGGAGGATATTTCCTTTGTCCCTATAGTCTTCAAAGGGATCCGAAATATCTGTTCTCAGATTCCACAGAAAGAAGGCGAGCAAAGCGATCCACGAAATACAGATGTAACTCTGTGAGTGGAAGTGACACATCACAGAGCAGTTTCTCAGAAAGCTTCTTTGCAGATTTCATCCTAGGATATTTCCTTTTTCACCATAGGCCTCTATGGGCTTCCAAATATCACTTTGCCAATTCCACAAGAACTGTCTTAGCGAAAGGCTTCTTGAGGGGAAAGCTGTAACTCTGTGAGATGATTTCACAGAACACAAAGAAGTTTCTCAGAAAGCTTCTTTCTCTTTGTTATCGGAGGATATTTCCTTTGGCCCTATAGTCTTCAAAGGGATCCGAAATATCTGTTCTCAGATTCCACAGAAAGAAGGCTTACAAAGAGATCTACGAAACACAGATGTAACTCTGTGAGATGAATTCACAGAACACTAAGCAGTTTCTCAGAAAGCTTCTTTCCAGATTTCATCTGAGGATATTTCCTTTTCACCATACCCCTCTATGGGCTTCCAAATATCACTTTGCCAATTCCACAAGAAATGTCTTAGCGAAAGGCTTCTTGAGGGGAAAGCTGTAACTCTGTGAGATGATTTCACAGAACACAAAGAAGTTTCTCAGAAAGCTTCTTTCTCTTTGTTATCGGAGGATATTTCCTTTGGCCCTATAGTCTTCAAAGGGATCCGAAATATCTGTTCTCAGATTCCACAGAGATAAGGCTAGCAAACAGATCTACGAAACGCAGATGTAACTCTGTGAGATGAATACACAGAACACTAAGCAGTTTCTCAGAAAGCTTCTTTCCAGATTTCATCTGAGGATATTTCCTTTTTCACCATAGCCCTCAATGGGCTTCCAAATATCACGTTGCCAATTCCACAAGAACTGTCTTAGCGAAAGGCTTCTTGAGGGGAAAGCTGTAACTCTGTGAGATGATTTCACAGAACACAAAGAAGTTTCTCAGAAAGCTTCTTTCTCTTTGTTATCGGAGGATATTTCCTTTGGCCCTATAGTCTTCAAAGGGATCCGAAATATCTGTTTCAGATTCCACAGAAAGAAGGCCAGCAAAGCGATCCACGAAATACAGATGTAACTCTGTGAGTGGAAGTCACACTTCACAGAGCAGTTTCTCAGAAAGCTTCTTTCCAGATCTCATCTGAAAATATTTCCTTTTTCACCATAGCCCTCTATGGGCTTTCAAATATCACTTTGCCAATTCCACAAGAACTATCTTAGCGAAAGGCTTCTTGAGGGGAAAGCTGTAACTCTGTGAGATGATTTCACAGAACACAAAGTCGTTTTTCAGAAAGCTTCTTTCTCTTTGTTATCGGAGGATATTTCCTTTGGCCCTATAGTCTTCAAAGGGATCCGAAATATCTGTTCTCAGATTCCACCTAAATAAGGCTAGCAAAGAGATCTACGAAACACAGATGTAACTCTGTGAGATGAATTCACAGAACACTAAGCAGTTTCTCAGAAAGCTTCTTTCCAGATTTCCTCTGAGGATATTTCCTTTTTCACCATAGCGCTCTATGGGCTTCAAAATATCACTTTGCCAATTCCCCAAGAACTGTCTTAGCGAAAGGCTTCTTGAGGGGAAAGCTGTAACTCTGTGAGATGATTTCACAGAACACAAAGAAGGTTCTCAGAAAGCTTCTTTCTTTGGTTATCGGAGGATATTTCCTTTGGGCCCATAGACTTCAAAGGGATCCGAAATATCTGTTCTCAGATTCCACAGAAATAAGGCTAGCAAAGAGATCCACGAAAAACAGATATAACTCTGTGACTGGAAGTCACACATCACAGAGCAGTTTCTCAGAGAGCTTCTTTCCAGATTTCATCTGAGAATATTTCCTTTTTCACCATAGCCCTCTAGTGGCTTCCAAATATCACTTTGCCAATTCCACAAGAACTGTCTTAGCGAAAGGCTTCTTGAGGGGAAAGCTGTAACTCTGTGAGAAGATTTCACAGAACACAAAGAAATTTCTCAGAAAGCTTCTTTCTCTTTGTTATCGGAGGATATTTCCTTTGGCCCTATACTCTTCAACGGGATCCGAAATATCTGTTCTCAGATTCCATAGAAATAAAGCTAGCAAAGAGATCTACGAAACACAGATGTAACTCTGTGAGATGAATTCACAGAACACTAAGCAATTTCTCAGAAAGCTTCTTTGCAGATTTCATCTGAGGATATTTCCTTTTTCACCATAGCCCTCTATGGGCTTCCAAATATCACTTTGCCAATTCCACAAGAACTGTCTTAGCGAAAGGCTTCTTGAGGGGAAAGCTGTAACTGTATGAGATGATTTCACAGAACACAAAGAAGTTTCTCAGAAAGCTTCTTTCTCTTTGTTATCGGAGGATATTTCCTTTGGCCCTATAGTCTTCAAAGGGATCCGAAATATCTGTTCTCAGATTCCACAGAAATAAGGCTAGCAAAGAGATCCACGAAATACAGATGTAACTCTGTGAGATGAATTAACAGAACACTAAGCAGTTTCTGAGAAAGCTTCTTTCCAGATTTCATCTAAGGATAATTCCTTTTTCACCAAAGCCCTCTATGGGCTTCCAAATATCACTTTGCCAATTCAACAAGAACTGTCTTAGCGAAAGGCTTCTTGAGGGGAAAGCTGTAACTCTGTGAGATGATTTCACAGAACACAAAGAAGTTTCTCAGAAAGTTTCTTTCTCTTTGTTATCGGAGGATATTTCCTTTGGCCCTATAGTCTTCAAAAGGAACCGAAATATCTGTTCTCAGATTCCACAGAAATAAGGCTATTAAGAGACCTACGAAACACAGATGTAACTCTGTGAGATGAATTCACAGAACACTAAACAGTTTCTCAGAAAGCTTCTTTCCAGATTTCATCTGAGGATGTTTCCTTTTTCGCCATAGCCCTCTATGGGCTTCCAAATATCACTTTGCCAATTCCACAAGAACTGTCTTAGTGAAAGGCTTCTTGAGGGAAAGCTGTAACTCTGTGAGATGATTTCACAGAACACAAAGAAGTTTCTCAGAAAGCTTCTTTCTCTTTGTTATCGGAGGATATTTCCTTTGGCCCTATAGTCTTCAAAGGGATCCGAAATATCTGTTCTCAGATTCCACAGAAAGAAGGCCAGCAAAGCGATCCACGAAATACAGATGTAACTCTGTGAGTGGAAGTCACACATCACAGAGCAGTTTCTCAGAAAGCTTCTTTCCAGATCTCATCTGAAAATATTTCCTTTTTCACCATAGCCCTCTATGGGCTTTCAAATATCACTTTGCCAATTCCACAAGAACTATCTTAGCGAAAGTCTTCTTGAGGGGAAAGCTGTAACTCTGTGAGATGATTTCACAGAACACAAAGTCGTTTCTCAGAAAGCTTCTTTCTCTTTGTTATCGGAGGATATTTCCTTTGGCCCTATAGTCTTCAAAGGGATCCGAAATATCTGTTCTCAGATTCCACAGAAATAAGGCTAGCAAAGAGATCTACGAAACACAGATTTAACTCTGTGAGATGAATTCACAGAACACTAAGCAGTTTCTCAGAAAGCTACTTTCCAGATTTCATCTGAGGATATTTCCTTTTTCACCATAGCCCTCTATGGGCTTCCAAATATCACTTTGCCAATTCCACAAGAACTGTCTTAGCGAAAGGCTTCTTGAGGGGAAAGCTGTAACTCTGTGAGATGATTTCACAGAACACAAAGAAGTTTCTCAGAAAGCTTCTTTCTCTTTGTTATCGGAGGATATTTCCTTTGGCCCTATAGTCTTCAAAGGGATCCTAAATATCCGTTCTCAGAATCCACAGAAATAAGGCTAGCAAAGAGATCCACGAAATACAGATGTAACTCTGTGAGTGGAAGTCACACATCACAGAGCAGTTTCTCAGAAAGATTCTTTCCAGATTTCATCTGAGGATATTTCCTTTTTCACCTTAGCCCTCTATGGGCTTCCAAATATCACGTTGCCAATTCCACAAGAACTGTCTTAGCGAAAGGCTTCTTGAGGGAAAGCTGTAACTCTGTGAGATGATTTCACAGAACACTAAGAAGTTTCTCAGAAAGCTTCTTTCTCTTTGTTATCGGAGGATATTTCCTTTTCCGCTATAGTCTTCGAAGGAATCCGAAATATCTGTTCTCAAATTCCACAGAAATAAGGCTAGCAAAGAGATCAATGAAACACAGATGTAACTCTGTGAGATGAATTAACAGAACACTAAGCAGTTTCTCAGAAAGCTTCTTTCCAGATTTCATCTGAGGATAATTCCTTTTTAACCATAGCCCTCTATGGGCTTCCAAATATCACTTTGCCAATTCCACAAGAACTGTCTTAGCGAAAGGCTTCTTGAGGGGAAAGCTGTAACTCCGTGAGATGATTTCACCGAACACAAAGAAGTTTCTCAGAAAGTTTCTTTCTCTTTGTTATCGGAGGATATTTCCTTTGGCCCTATAGTCTTCAAAGGGATCCGAAATATCTGTTCTCAGATTCCACAGAAAGAAGGCCAGCAAAGCGATCCACGAAATACAGATGTAACTCTGTGAGTGGAAGTCACACATGACAGAGCAGTTTCTCAGAAAGCTTCTTTCCAGATCTCATCTGAAAATATTTCCTTTTTCACCATAGCCCTCTATGGGCTTTCAAATATCACTTTGCCAATTCCACAAGAACTATCTTAGCGAAAGTCTTCTTGAGGGGAAAGCTGTAACTCTGTGAGATGATTTCACAGAACACAAAGTCGTTTCTCAGAAAGCTTCTTTCTCTTTGTTATCGGAGGATATTTCCTTTGGCCCTATAGTCTTCAAAGGGATCCGAAATATCTGTTCTCAGATTCCACAGAAATAAGGCTAGCAAAGAGATCTACGAAACACAGATTTAACTCTGTGAGATGAATTCACAGAACACTAAGCAGTTTCTCAGAAAGCTTCTTTCCAGATTTCATCTGAGGATGTTTCCTTTTTCGCCATAGCCCTCTATGGGCTTCCAAATATCACTTTGCCAATTCCACAAGAACTGTCTTAGTGAAAGGCTTCTTGAGGGAAAGCTGTAACTCTGTGAGATGATTTCACAGAACACAAAGAAGTTTCTCAGAAAGCTTCTTTCTCTTTGTTATCGGAGGATATTTCCTTTGGCCCTATAGTCTTCAAAGGGATCCGAAATATCTGTTCTCAGATTCCACAGAAAGAAGGCCAGCAAAGAGATCCACGAAATACAGATGTAACTCTGTGAGTGGAAGTCACACATCACAGAGCAGTTTCTCAGAAAGCTTCTTTCCAGATCTCATCTGAAAATATTTCCTTTTTCACCATAGCCCTCTATGGGCTTTCAAATATCACTTTGCCAATTCCACAAGAACTATCTTAGCGAAAGTCTTCTTGAGGGGAAAGCTGTAACTCTTTGAGATGATTTCACAGAACACAAAGTCGTTTCTCAGATAGCTTCTTTCTCTTTGTTATCGGAGGATATTTCCTTTGGCCCTATAGTCTTCAAAGGGATCCGAAATATCTGTTCTCAGATTCCACAGAAATAAGGCTAGCAAAGAGATCTACGAAACACAGATTTAACTCTGTGAGATGAATTCACAGAACACTAAGCAGTTTCTCAGAAAGCTTCTTTCCAGATTTCATCTGAGGATATTTCCTTTTTCACCATAGCCCTCTATGGGCTTCCAAATATCACTTTGCCAATTCCACAAGAACTGTCTTAGCGAAAGGCTTCTTGAGGGGAAAGCTGTAACTCTGTGAGATGATTTCACAGAACACAAAGAAGTTTCTCAGAAAGCTTCTTTCTCTTTGTTATCGGAGGATATTTCCTTTGGCCCTATAGTCTTCAAAGGGATCCTAAATATCCGTTCTCAGAATCCACAGAAATAAGGCTAGCAAAGAGATCCACGAAATACAGATGTAACTCTGTGAGTGGAAGTCACACATCATAGAGCAGTTTCTCAGAAAGATTCTTTCCAGATTTCATCTGAGGATATTTCCTTTTTCACCTTAGCCCTCTATGGGCTTCCAAATATCACGTTGCCAATTCCACAAGAACTGTCTTAGCGAAAGGCTTCTTGAGGGAAAGCTGTAACTCTGTGAGATGATTTCACAGAACACTAAGAAGTTTCTCAGAAAGCTTCTTTCTCTTTGTTATCGGAGGATATTTCCTTTTCCGCTATAGTCTTCGAAGGAATCCGAAATATCTGTTCTCAAATTCCACAGAAATAAGGCTAGCAAAGAGATCAATGAAACACAGATGTAACTCTGTGAGATGAATTAACAGAACACTAAGCAGTTTCTCAGAAAGCTTCTTTCCAGATTTCATCTGAGGATAATTCCTTTTTAACCATAGCCCTCTATGGGCTTCCAAATATCACTTTGCCAATTCCACAAGAACTGTCTTAGCGAAAGGCTTCTTGAGGGGAAAGCTGTAACTCCGTGAGATGATTTCACCGAACACAAAGAAGTTTCTCAGAAAGTTTCTTTCTCTTTGTTATCGGAGGATATTTCCTTTGGCCCTATAGTCTTCTAAGGGATCCGAAATATCTGTTCTCAGATTCCACGGAAATAAGGCTAGCAAAGAGATCTACGAAACACAGATGTAACTCTGTGAGATGAATTCACAGAACACTAAGCAGTTTCTCAGAAAGCTTCTTTCAAGATTTCATCTGATTATATTTCCTTTTTCACCATAGCCCTCTATGGGCTTCCAAATATCACTTTGCCAATTCCACAAGAACTGTCTTAGCGAAAGGCTTCTTAAGGGGAAAGCTGAAACTCTGTGAGATGATTTCACAGAGCATAAAGAAGTTTCTCAGAAAGCTTCTTTCTCTTTGTTATCGGAGGATATTTCCTTTGGCCCTATAGTCTTCAAAGGGATCCGAAATATCTGTTCTCAGATTCCACAGAAAGAAGGCCAGCAAAGCGATCCACGAAATACAGATGTAACTCTGTGAGTGGAAGTCACACATCACAGAGCAGTTTCTCAGAAAGCTTCTTTCCAGATCTCATCTGAAAATATTTCCTTTTTCACCATAGCCCTCTATGGGCTTTCAAATATCACTTTGCCAATTCCACAAGAACTATCTTAGCGAAAGTCTTCTTGAGGGGAAAGCTGTAACTCTGTGAGATGATTTCACAGAACACAAAGTCGTTTCTCAGATAGCTTCTTTCTCTTTGTTATCGGAGGATATTTCCTTTGGCCCTATAGTCTTCAAAGGGATCCGAAATATCTGTTCTCAGATTCCACAGAAATAAGGCTAGCAAAGTGATCTACGAAACACAGATTTAACTCTGTGAGATGAATTCACAGAACACTAAGCAGTTTCTCAGAAAGCTTCTTTCCAGATTTCATCTGAGGATATTTCCTTTTTCACCATAGCCCTCTATGGGCTTCCAAATATCACTTTGCCAATTCCACAAGAACTGTCTTAGCGAAAGGCTTCTTGAGGGGAAAGCTGTAACTCTGTGAGATGATTTCACAGAACACAAAGAAGTTTCTCAGAAAGCTTCTTTCTCTTTGTTATCGGAGGATATTTCCTTTGGCCCTATAGTCTTCAAAGGGATCCTAAATATCCGTTCTCAGAAACCACAGAAATAAGGCTAGCAAAGAGATCCACGAAATACAGATGTAACTCTGTGAGTGGAAGTCACACATCACAGAGCAGTTTCTCAGAAAGATTCTTTCCAGATTTCATCTGAGGATATTTCCTTTTTCACCTTAGCCCTCTATGGGCTTCCAAATATCACGTTGCCAATTCCACAAGAACTGTCTTAGCGAAAGGCTTCTTGAGGGAAAGCTGTAACTCTGTGAGATGATTTCACAGAACACTAAGAAGTTTCTCAGAAAGCTTCTTTCTCTTTGTTATCGGAGGATATTTCCTTTTCCGCTATAGTCTTCGAAGGAATCCGAAATATCTGTTCTCAAATTCCACAGAAATAAGGCTAGCAAAGAGATCAATGAAACACAGATGTAACTCTGTGAGATGAATTAACAGAACACTAAGCAGTTTCTCAGAAAGCTTCTTTCCAGATTTCATCTGAGGATAATTCCTTTTTAACCATAGCCCTCTATGGGCTTCCAAATATCACTTTGCCAATTCCATAAGAACTGTCTTAGCGAAAGGCTTCTTGAGGGGAAAGCTGTAACTCCGTGAGATGATTTCACCGAACACAAAGAAGTTTCTCAGAAAGTTTCTTTCTCTTTGTTATCGGAGGATATTTCCTTTGGCCCTATAGTCTTCTAAGGGATCCGAAATATCTGTTCTCAGATTCCACGGAAATAAGGCTAGTAAAGAGATCTACGAAACACAGATGTAACTCTGTGAGATGAATTCACAGAACACTAAGCAGTTTCTCAGAAAGCTTCTTTCAAGATTTCATCTGATTATATTTCCTTTTTCACCATAGCCCTCTATGGGCTTCCAAATATCACTTTGCCAATTCCACAAGAACTGTCTTAGCGAAAGGCTTCTTAAGGGGAAAGCTGTAACTCTGTGAGATGATTTCACAGAACACAAAGAAGTTTCTCAGAAAGCTTCTTTCTCTTTGTTATCGGAGGATATTTCCTTTGGCCCTAGAGTCTTCAAAGGGATCCGAAATATCTGTTCTCAGATTCCACAGAAAGAAGGCTAGCAAAGAGATCTACGAAACACAGATGTAACTTTGTGAGATGAATTCACAGAACACTAAGCAGTTTCTCAGAAAGCTTCTTTCTAGATTTCATCTGAGGATGTTTCCTTTTTCACCATAGCCCTCTAGGGGTTCAAAATATCACTTTGCCAATTCCCCCAGAACTGTCTTAGCGAAAGGCTTCTTGAGGGGAAAGCTGTAACTCTGTGAGATGATTTCACAGAACACAAAGAAGTTTCTCAGAAAGCTTCTTTCTTTGGTTATCGGAGGATATTTCCTTTGGGCCCATAGTCTTCAAAGGGATCCGAAATATCTGTTCTCAGATTCCACAGAAATAAGGCTAGCAAAGAGATCCACGAAATACAGATGTAACTCTGTGACTGGAAGTCACACATCACAGAGCAGTTTCTCAGACAGCTTCTTTCCAGATTTCATCTGAGAATATTTCCTTTTTCACCATAGCCCTCTAGTGGCTTCCAAATATCACTTTGCCAATTCCACAAGAACTGTCTTAGCGAAAGGCTTCTTGAGGGGAAAGCTGTAACTCTGTGAGAAGATTTCACAGAACACAAAGAAATTTCTCAGAAAGCTTCTTTCTCTTTGTTATCGGAGGATATTTCCTTTGGCCCTATACTCTTCAACGGGATCCGAAATATCTGTTCTCAGATTCCACAGAAATAAAGCTAGCAAAGAGATCTACGAAACACAGATGTAACTCTGTGAGATGAATTCACAGAACACTAAGCAATTTCTCAGAAAGCTTCTTTGCAGATTTCATCTGAGGATATTTCCTTTTTCACCATAGCCCTCTATGGGCTTCCAAATATCACTTTGCCAATTCCACAAGAACTGTCTTAGCGAAAGGCTTCTTGAGGGGAAAGCTGTAACTGTATGAGATGATTTCACAGAACACAAAGAAGTTTCTCAGAAAGCTTCTTTCTCTTTGTTATCGGAGGATATTTCCTTTGGCCCTATAGTCTTCAAAGGGATCCGAAATATCTGTTCTCAGATTCCACAGAAATAAGGCTAGCAAGAGATCCACGAAATACAGATGTAACTCTGTGAGATGAATTAACAGAACACTAAGCAGTTTCTGAGAAAGCTTCTTTCCAGATTTCATCTAAGGATAATTCCTTTTTCACCAAAGCCCTCTATGGGCTTCCAAATATCACTTTGCCAATTCAACAAGAACTGTCTTAGCGAAAGGCTTCTTGAGGGGAAAGCTGTAACTCTGTGAGATGATTTCACAGAACACAAAGAAGTTTCTCAGAAAGTTTCTTTCTCTTTGTTATTGGAGGATATTTCCTTTGGCCCTATAGTCTTCAAAAGGAACCGAAATATCTGTTCTCAGATTCCACAGAAATAAGGCTAGCAAAGAGATCTACGAAACACAGATGTAACTCTGTGAGATGAATTCACAGAACACTAAACAGTTTCTCAGAAAGCTTCTTTCCAGATTTCATCTGAGGATGTTTCCTTTTTCGCCTTATCCCTCTATGGGCTCCAAATATCACTTTGCCAATTCCACAAGAACTGTCTTAGTGAAAGGCTTCTTGAGGGAAAGCTGTAACTCTGTGAGATGATTTCACAGAACACAAAGAAGTTTCTCAGAAAGCTTCTTTCTCTTTGTTATCGGAGGATATTTCCTTTGGCCCTATAGTCTTCAAAGGGATCCGAAATATCTGTTCTCAGATTCCACAGAAAGAAGGCCAGCAAAGCGATCCACGAAATACAGATGTAACTCTGTGAGTGGAAGTCACACATCACAGAGCAGTTTCTCAGAAAGCTTCTTTCCAGATCTCATCTGAAAATATTTCCTTTTTCACCATAGCCCTCTATGGGCTTTCAAATATCACTTTGCCAATTTCACAAGAACTATCTTAGCGAAAGGCTTCTTGAGGGGAAAGCTGTAACTCTGTGAGATGATTTCACAGAACACAAAGTCGTTTCTCAGATAGCTTCTTTCTCTTTGTTATCGGAGGATATTTCCTTTGGCACTATAGTCTTCAAAGGGATCCGAAATATCTGTTCTCAGATTCCACAGAAATAAGGCTAGCAAAGAGATCAATGAAACACAGATGTAACTCTGTGAGATGAATTCACAGAACACTAAGCAGTTTCTCAGAAAGCTTCTTTCCAGATTTCATCTGAGGATAATTCCTTTTTCACCATAGCCCTCTATGGGCTTCCAAATATCACTTTGCCAATTCCACAAGAACTGTCTTAGCGAAAGGCTTCTTGAGGGGAAAGCTGTAACTCCGTGAGATGATTTCACCAAACACAAAGAAGTTTCTCAGAAAGTTTCTTTCTCTTTGTTATCGGAGGATATTTCCTTTGGCCCTATAGTCTTCTAAGGGATCCGAAATATCTGTTCTCAAATTCCACAGAAAGAAGGCTAGCAAAGAGATCTACGAAACACAGATGTAACTCTGTGAGATGAATTCACAGAACACTAAGCAGTTTCTCAGAAAGCTTCTTTCAAGATTTCATGTGATTGTATTTCCTTTTTCACCACAGCCCTCTAAGGGCTTCCAAATATCACTTTGCCAATTCCACAAGAACTGTCTTAGTGAAAGGCTTCTTGAGGGGAAAGCTGTAACTCTGTGAGATGATTTCACAGAGCATAAAGAAGTTTCTCAGAAAGCTTCTTTCTCTTTGTTATCGGAGGATATTTCCTTTGGCCCTATAGTCTTCAAAGGGATCTGAAATATCTGTTCTCAGATTCCACAGAAATAAGGCTAGCAAAGAGATCCACGAAACACAGATGTAACTCTGTGAGATGAATTCACAGAACACTAAACAGTTTCTCAGAAAGCTTCTTTCCATATTTCATCTGAGGATATTTCCTTTTTCACCATAGCCGTCTAAGAGATTCCAAATATCACTTTGCCAATTCCACAAGAACTGTCTTAGCGAAAGGCTTCTTGAGGGGAAAGCTGTAACTCTGTGAGATGATTTCACTGAACACAAAGAAGTTTACAGAAAGCTTCTTTCTCTTTGTTATCGGAGGCTATTTCCTTTGGCCCTAGAGTCTTCAAAGGGATCCGAAATATCTGTTCTCAGATTCCACAGAAATAAGGCTAGCAAAGAGATCTACGAAACACAGATGTAACTCTGTGAGATGAATTAACAGAACACTAAGCAGTTTCTCTGAAAGCTTCTTTCCAGATTTCATCTGAGGATATTTCATTTTTCACCATAGCCCTCTAGGGGCTTCCAAATATCACTTTGCCAATTCCACAAGAACTGTCTTAACGAAAGGCTTCTTGAGGGGAAAGCTGTAACTCTGTGAGATGATTTCACAGAACACAAAGAAGTTTCTCAGAAAGCTTCTTTCTCTTTGTTATCGGAGGATATTTCCTTTGGCCCTATAGTCTTCAAAGGGATCCGAAATATCTGTTCTCAGATTCCACAGAAAGAAGGCTAGCAAAGAAATCTACGAAACACAGATTTAACTCTGTGAGATGAATTCACAGAACACTAAGCAGTTTCTCAGAAAGCTTCTTTCCAGATTTCATCTGAGGATATTTCCTTTTTCACCTTAGCCATCTATGGGCTTCCAAATATCACTTTGCCAATTCCACAAGAACTGTCTTAGCGAAAGGCTTCTTGAGGGGAAAGCTGTACTTCCGTGAGATGATTTCACAGAACACAAAGGAGTTTCTCAGAAAGCTTCTTTCTCTTTGTTATCGGAGGATATTTCCTTTGGCCCTATAGTCTTCAAAGGGATCCGAAATATCTGCTCTCAGATTCCACAGAAATAAGGCTAGCAAAGAGATCCACGAAACAAAGATGTAACTCTGTGAGTCAAAGCCACACCTCACAGAGCAGTTTCTCAGAAAGCTTCTTTCCAGATTTCATCTGAGGATATTTCCTTTTTCACCATAGCCCTCTATGGGCTTCCAAATATCACTTTGCCAATTCCACAAGAACTGTCTTAGCGAAAGGCTTCTTGAGGGGAAAGCTGTAACTCTGTTAGATTATTTCCCAGAACACAAAGAAGTTTCTCAGATAGCTTCTTTCTCTTTGTTATCGGAGGATATTTCCTTTGTCCCTATAGTCTTCAAAGGGATCCGAAATATCTGTTCTCAGATTCCACAGAAAGAAGGCCAGCAAAGCGATCCACGAAATACAGATGTAACTCTGTGAGTGGAAGAGACACATCACAGAGCAGTTTCTCAGAAAGCTTCTTTGCAGATTTCATCCTAGGATATTTCCTTTTTCACCATAGGCCTCTATGGGCTTCCAAATATCACTTTGCCAATTCCACAAGAACTGTCTTAGCTAAAGGCTTCTTGAGGGGAAAGCTGTAACTCTGTGAGATGATTTCACAGAACACAAAGAAGTTTCTCAGAAAGCTTCTTTCTCTTTGTTATCGGAGGATATTTCCTTTGGCCCTATAGTCTTCAAAGGGATCCGAAATATCTGTTCTCAGATTCCACAGAAAGAAGGCTTACAAAGAGATCTACGAAACACAGATGTAACTCTGTGAGATGAACTCACAGAACACTAAGCAGTTTCTCAGAAAGCTTCTTTCCAGATTTCATCTGAGGATATTTCCTTTTCACCATACCCCTCTATGGGCTTCCAAATATCACTTTGCCAATTCCACAAGGAATGTCTTAGCGAAAGGCTTCTTGAGGGGAAAGCTGTAACTCTGAGAGATGATTTCACAGAACACAAAGAAGTTTCTCAGAAAGCTTCCTTCTCTTTGTTATCGGAGGATATTTCCTTTGGCCCAATACTCTTCAAAGGGATCCGAAATATATGTTCTCATTTTCCACAGAAAGAAGGTAGCAAAGAGATCCACGAAACACAGATGTAACTCTGTGAGATGAATTCACAGAACACTAAGTAGTTTCTCAGAAAGCTTCTTTCCAGATTTCAACTGAGGATATTTCCTTTTTCACCATAGCCCTCTATGGGCTTCCAAATATCACTTTGCCAATTCCACAAGAACTGTCTTAGCGAAAGGCTTCTTGAGGGGAAAGCTGTAACTCTGTGAGATGATTTCACAGAACACAAAGAAGTTTCTCAGAAAGCTTCTTTCTCTTTGTTATCGGAGGATATTTCCTTTGGCCCTATAGTCTTCAAAGGGATCCGAAATATCTGTTCTCAGATTCCACAGAGATAAGGCTAGCAAACAGATCTACGAAACGCAGATGTAACTCTGTGAGATGAATACACAGAACACTAAGCAGTTTCTCAGAAAGCTTCTTTCCAGATTTCATCTGAGGATATTTCCTTTTTCACCATAGCCCTCAATGGGCTTCCAAATATCACGTTGCCAATTCCACAAGAACTGTCTTAGCGAAAGGCTTCTTGAGGGGAAAGCTGTAACTCTGTGAGATGATTTCACAGAACACAAAGAAGTTTCTCAGAAAGCTTCTTTCTCTTTGTTATCGGAGGATATTTCCTTTGGCCCTATAGTCTTCAAAGGGATCCGAAATATCTGTTTCAGATTCCACAGAAAGAAGGCCAGCAAAGCGATCCACGAAATACAGATGTAACTCTGTGAGTGGAAGTCACACATCACAGAGCAGTTTCTCAGAAAGCTTCTTTCCAGATCTCATCTGAAAATATTTTCTTTTTCACCATAGCCCTCTATGGGCTTTCAAATATCACTTTGCCAATTCCACAAGAACTATCTTAGCGAAAGGCTTCTTGAGGGGAAAGCTGTAACTCTGTGAGATGATTTCACAAAACACAAAGTCGTTTCTCAGAAAGCTTCTTTCTCTTTGTTATCGGAGGATATTTCCTTTGGCCCTATAGTCTTCAAAGGAATCCGAAATATCTGTTCTCAGATTCCACCTAAATAAGGCTAGCAAAGAGATCTACGAAACACAGATGTAACTTTGTGAGATGAATTCACAGAACACTAAGCAGTTTCTCAGAAAGCTTCTTTCCAGATTTCCTCTGAGGATATTTCCTTTTTCACCATAGCGCTCTATGGGCTTCAAAATATCACTTTGCCAATTCCCCAAGAACTGTCTTAGCGAAAGGCTTCTTGAGGGGAAAGCTGTAACTCTGTGAGATGATTTCACAGAACACAAAGAAGGTTCTCAGAAAGCTTCTTTCTTTGGTTATCGGAGGATATTTCCTTTGGGCCCATAGACTTCAAAGGGATCCGAAATATCTGTTCTCAGATTCCACAGAAATAAGGCTAGCAAAGAGATCCACGAAATACAGATGTAACTCTGTGACTGGAAGTCACACATCACAGAGCAGTTTCTCAGAGAGCTTCTTTCCAGATTTCATCTGAGAATATTTCCTTTTTCACCATAGCCCTCTAGTGGCTTCCAAATATCACTTTGCCAATTCCACAAGAACTGTCTTAGCGAAAGGCTTCTTGAGGGGAAAGCTGTAACTCTGTGAGAAGATTTCACAGAACACAAAGAAATTTCTCAGAAAGCTTCTTTCTCTTTGTTATCGGAGGATATTTCCTTTGGCCCTATACTCTTCAACGGGATCCGAAATATCTGTTCTCAGATTCCATAGAAATAAAGCTAGCAAAGAGATCTACGAAACACAGATGTAACTCTGTGAGATGAATTCACAGAACACTAAGCAATTTCTCAGAAAGCTTCTTTGCAGATTTCATCTGAGGATATTTCCTTTTTCACCATAGCCCTCTATGGGCTTCCAAATATCACTTTGCCAATTCCACAAGAACTGTCTTAGCGAAAGGCTTCTTGAGGGGAAAGCTGTAACTGTATGAGATGATTTCACAGAACACAAAGAAGTTTCTCAGAAAGCTTCTTTCTCTTTGCTATCGGAGGATATTTCCTTTGGCCCTATAGTCTTCAAAGGGATCCGAAATATCTGTTCTCAGATTCCACAGAAATAAGGCTAGCAAAGAGATCCACGAAATACAGATGTAACTCTGTGAGATGAATTAACAGAACACTAAGCAGTTTCTGAGAAAGCTTCTTTCCAGATTTCATCTAAGGATAATTCCTTTTTCACCAAAGCCCTCTATGGGCTTCCAAATATCACTTTGCCAATTCAACAAGAACTGTCTTAGCGAAAGGCTTCTTGAGGGGAAAGCTGTAACTCTGTGAGATGATTTCACAGAACACAAAGAAGTTTCTCAGAAAGCTTCTTTCTCTTTGTTATCGGAGGATATTTCCTTTGGCCCTATAGTCTTCAAAGGGATCCGAAATATCTGTTCTCAGATTCCACAGAAAGAAGGCCAGCAAAGCGATCCACGAAATACAGATGTAACTCTGTGAGTGGAAGTCACACATCACAGAGCAGTTTCTCAGAAAGCTTCTTTCCAGATCTCATCTGAAAATATTTCCTTTTTCACCATAGCCCTCTATGGGCTTTCAAATATCACTTTGCCAATTCCACAAGAACTATCTTAGCGAAAGTCTTCTTGAGGGAAAGCTGTAACTCTGTGAGATGATTTCACAGAACACAAAGTCGTTTCTCAGATAGCTTCTTTCTCTTTGTTATCGGAGGATATTTCCTTTGGCCCTATAGTCTTCAAAGGGATCCGAAATATCTGTTCTCAGATTCCACAGAAATAAGGCTAGCAAAGAGATCTACGAAACACAGATTTAACTCTGTGAGATGAATTAACAGAACACTAAGCAGTTTCTCAGAAAGCTTCTTTCCAGATTTCATCTGAGGATATTTCCTTTTTCACCATAGCCCTCTATGGGCTTCCAAATATCACTTTGCCAATTCCACAAGAACTGTCTTAGCGAAAGGCTTCTTGAGGGGAAAGCTGTAACTCTGTGAGATGATTTCACAGAACACAAAGAAGATTCTCAGAAAGCTTCTTTCTCTTTGTTATCGGAGGATATTTCCTTTGGCCCTATAGTCTTCAAAGGGATCCTAAATATCCGTTCTCAGAATCCACAGAAATAAGGCTAGCAAAGAGATCCACGAAATACAGATGTAACTCTGTGAGTGGAAGTCACACATCACAGAGCAGTTTCTCAGAAAGATTCTTTCCAGATTTCATCTGAGGATATTTCCTTTTTCACCTTAGCCCTCTATGGGCTTCCAAATATCACGTTGCCAATTCCACAAGAACTGTCTTAGCGAAAGGCTTCTTGAGGGAAAGCTGTAACTCTGTGAGATGATTTCACAGAACACTAAGAAGTTTCTCAGAAAGCTTCTTTCTCTTTGTTATCGGAGGATATTTCCTTTTCCGCTATAGTCTTCGAAGGAATCCGAAATATCTGTTCTCAAATTCCACAGAAATAAGGCTAGCAAAGAGATCAATGAAACACAGATGTAACTCTGTGAGATGAATTAACAGAACACTAAGCAGTTTCTCAGAAAGCTTCTTTCCAGATTTCATCTGAGGATAATTCCTTTTTAACCATAGCCCTCTATGGGCTTCCAAATATCACTTTGCCAATTCCACAAAACTGTCTTAGCGAAAGGCTTCTTGAGGGGAAAGCTGTAACTCCGTGAGATGATTTCACCGAACACAAAGAAGTTTCTCAGAAAGTTTCTTTCTCTTTGTTATCGGAGGATATTTCCTTTGGCCCTATAGTCTTCTAAGGGATCTGAAATATCTGTTCTCAGATTCCACGGAAATAAGGCTAGCAAAGAGATCTACGAAACACAGATGTAACTCTGTGAGATGAATTCACAGAACACTAAGCAGTTTCTCAGAAAGCTTCTTTCAAGATTTCATCTGATTATATTTCCTTTTTCACCATAGCCATCTATGGGCTTCCAAATATCACTTTGCCAATTCCACAAGAACTGTCTTAGCGAAAGGCTTCTTAAGGGGAAAGCTGAAACTCTGTGAGATGATTTCACAGAGCATAAAGAAGTTTCTCAGAAAGCTTCTTTCTCTTTGTTATCGGAGGATATTTCCTTTGGCCCTATAGTCTTCAAAGGGATCCGAAATATCTGTTCTCAGATTCCACAGAAATAAGGCTAGCAAAGAGATCCACGAAACACAGATGTAACTCTGTGAGATGAATTCACAGAACTCTAAGCAGTTTCTCAGAAAACTTCTTTCCATATTTCATCTGAGGATATTTCCTTTTCACCATAGCCCTCCAAGGGCTTCCAAATATCACTTTGCCAATTCCACAAGAACTGTTTAGCGAAAGGCTTCTTGAGGGGAAAGCTGTAACTCTGTGAGATGATTTCACAGAACACAAAGAAGTTTCTCAGAAAGCTTCTTTCTCTTTGTTATCGGAGGATATTTCCTTTGGCCCTAGAGTCTTCAAAGGGATCCGAAATATCTGTTCTCAGATTCCACAGAAATAAGGCTAGCAAAGAGATCTACGAAACAAAGATGTAACTTTGTGAGATGAATTCACAGAACACTAAGCAGTTTCTCAGAAAGCTTCTTTCTAGATTTCATCTGAGGATGTTTCCTTTTTCACCATAGCCCCCTATGGGCTTCCAAATATCACTTTGCCAATTCCACAAGAACTGTCTTAGCGAAAGGCTTCTTGAGGGGAAAGGTGTAACTCTGTGAGATGATTTAACAGAACACAGAGAAGTTTCTCAGAAAGCTTCTTTCTCTTTGTTATCGTAGGATATTTCTTTTGGCCCTATAGTCTTCAAAGGTATCCGAAATATCTGTTCTCAGATTCCACAGAAATAAGGCTAGCAAAGAGATCCAGGAAATACAGATGTAACTCTGTGAGTGGAAGTCACACATCACAGAGCAGTTTCTCAGAAAGCTTCTTTCCAGATTTCATCTGAGGATATTTCCTTTTTCACCGTAGCCCTCTATGGGCTTCCAAATATCACTTTGCCAATTCCACAAGAACTGTCTTAGCGAAAGGCTTCTTGAGGGAAAAGCTGTAACTCTGTGAGATGATTTCACAGAACACAAAGAAGTTTCTCAGAAACCTTCTTTCTCTTTGTTTTCGGAGGATATTTCCTTTGGCCCTATAATCTTCAAAGGGATCCGAAATATCTGTTCTCAGATTCCACAGAAATAAGGCTAGCAAGGAGATCTACGAGACACAGATGCAACTCTGTGAGATGAATTCACAGAACACTAAGCAGTTTCTCAGAAAGTTTCTTTCCAGATTCCATCTGAGGATATTTCGTTTTTCACCATAGCCCTCAAAGGGCTTCCAAATATCACGTTGCCAATTCCACAAGAACTGTCTTAGCGAAAGGCTTCTTGAGGGGAAAGCTGTAACTCTGTGAGATGATTTCCCAGAACACAAAGAAGTTTCTCAGATAGCTTCTTTCTCTTTGTTATCGGAGGATATTTCCTTTGGCCCTATAGTCTTCAAAAGGATCCGAAATATCTGTTCTCAGATTCCACAGAAAGAAGGCCAGCAAAGCGATCCACGAAATACAGATGTAACTCTGTGAGTGGAAGTGACACATCACAGAGCAGTTTCTCAGAAAGCTTCTTTCCAGATTTCATCTGAGGATATTTCCTTTTTCACCATAGCCCTCTATGGGCTTCCAAATATCACTTTGCCAATTCCACAAGAACTGTCTTAGCTAAAGGCTTCTTGAGGGGAAAGCTGTAACTCTGTGAGATGATTTCACAGAACACAAAGAAGTTTCTCAGAAAGCTTCTTTCTCTTTGTTATCGGAGGATATTTCTTTGGCCCTATAGTCTTCAAAGGGATCCGAAATATCTGTTCTCATTTTCCACAGAAAGAAGGCTAGCAAAGCGATCCACGAAACACAGATGTAACGCTGTGAGATGAATTCACAGAACACTAAGCAGTTTCTCAGAAAGCTTCTTTCCAGATTTCATCTGAGGATATTTCCTTTTTCACCATAGCCCTGTATGGGCTTCCAAATATCCCTTTGCCAATTCCACAAGAACTGTCTTAGCGAAAGGCTTCTTGAGGGGAAAGCTGTAACTCTGTGAGATGATTTCACAGAACACAAAGAAGTTTCTCAGAAAGCTTCTTTCTCTTTGTTATCGTAGGATATTTCCTTTGGCCCTATAGTCTTCAAAGGGATCCGAAATATCTGTTCTCAGATTCCACAGAAATAAGGCTAGCAAAGAGATCTACGAAACGCAGATGTAACTCTGTGAGATGAATTCACAGAACACTAAGCAGTTTCTCAGAAAGGTTCTTTCCAGATTTCATCTGAGGATATTTCCTTTTTCACCATAGCCCTCAATGGGCTTCCAAATATCACGTTGCCAATTCCTCAAGAACTGTCTTAGCGAAAGGCTTCTTGAGGGGAAAGCTGTAACTCTGTGAGATGATTTCAATGAACACAAAGTTTCTCAGAAAGCTTCTTTCTCTTTGTTATCGGAAGATATTTCCTTTGGCCCTATAGTCTTCAAAGGGATCCGAAATATCTGTTCTCAGATTCCACAGAAAGAAGGCCAGCAAAGAGATCCACGAAATACAGATGTAACTCTGTGAGTGGAAGTGACACATCACAAAGCAGTTTCTCAGAAAGCTTCTTTCCAGATTTCATCTGAGGATATTTCCTTTTTCACCATAGCCCTCTATGGGCTTCCAAATATCACTTTGCCAATTCCACAAGAACTGTCTTAGCGAAAGGCTTCTTGAGGGGAAATCTGTAACTCTGTGAGATGATTTCACAGAACACAAAGAAGTTTCTCAGAAAGCTTCTTTCTCTTTGTTATCGGAGGATATTTCCTTTGGCCCTATAGTCTTCAAAGGGATCCGAAATATCTGTTCTCAGATTCCACAGAAATAAGGCTTGCAAAGAGATCTACGAAACACAAATGTAACTCTGTGAGATGAATTCACAGAACACTAAGCAGTTTCTCAGAAAGCTTCTTTCCAGATTTCATCTGAGGATATTTCCTTTTCACCATAGCCCTCTATGGGCTTCCAAATATCACTTTGCCAATTCCACAAGAACTGTCTTATCGAAAGGCTTCTTGAGGGGAAAGCTGTAACACTGAGAGATGATTTCACAGAACACAAAGAAGTTTCTCAGAAAGCTTCTTTCTCTTTGTAATCGTAGGATATTTCCTTTGGCCCTATAGTCTTCAAAGGGATCCGAAATATCTGTTCTCAGATTCCACAGAAATAAGGCTAGCAAAGAGATCTACGAAACGCAGATGTAACTCTGTGAGATGAATTCACAGAACTCTAAGGTGTTTCTCAGAAAGCTTCTTTCCATATTTCATCTGAGGATATTTCCTTTTCACCATAGCCCTCCAAGGGCTTCCAAATATCACTTTGCCAATTCCACAAGAACTGTTTAGCGAAAGGCTTCTTGAGGGGAAAGCTGTAACTCTGTGAGATGATTTCACAGAACACAAAGAAGTTTCTCAGAAAGCTTCTTTCTCTTTGTTATCGGAGGATATTTCCTTTGGCCCTAGAGTCTTCAAAGGGATCCGAAATATCTGTTCTCAGATTCCACAGAAATAAGGCTAGCAAAGAGATCTACGAAACAAAGATGTAACTTTGTGAGATGAATTCACAGAACACTAAGCAGTTTCTCAGAAAGCTTCTTTCTAGATTTCATCTGAGGATGTTTCCTTTTTCACCATAGCCCCCTATGGGCTTCCAAATATCAGTTTGCCAATTCCACAAGAACTGTCTTAGCGAAAGGCTTCTTGAGGGGAAAGGTGTAACTCTGTGAGATGATTTCACAGAACACAAAGAAGTTTCTCAGAAAGCTTCTTTCTCTTTGTTATCGTAGGATATTTCCTTTGGCCCTATAGTCTTCAAAGGAATCCGAAATATCTGTTCTCAGATTCCACAGAAATAAGGCTAGCAAAGAGATCCAGGAAATACAGATGTAACTCTGTGAGTGGAAGTCACACATCACAGAGCAGTTTCTCAGAAAGCTTCTTTCCAGATTTCATCTGAGGATATTTCCTTTTTCACCGTAGCCCTCTATGGGCTTCCAAATATCACTTTGCCAATTCCACAAGAACTGTCTTAGCGAAAGGCTTCTTGAGGGAAAAGCTGTAACTCTGTGAGATGATTTCACAGAACACAAAGAAGTTTCTCAGAAAGCTTCTTTCTCTTTGTTTTCGGAGGATATTTCCTTTGGCCCTATAATCTTCAAAGAGATCCGAAATATCTGTTCTCAGATTCCACAGAAATAAGGCTAGCAAGGAGATCTACGAGACACAGATGCAACTCAGTGAGATGAATTCACAGAACACTAAGCAGTTTCTCAGAAAGTTTCTTTCCAGATTCCATCTGAGGATATTTCCTTTTTCACCATAGCCCTCAAAGGGCTTCCAAATATCACGTTGCCAATTCCACAAGAACTGTCTTAGCGAAAGGATTCTTGAGGGGAAAGCTGTAACTCTGTGAGATGATTTCCCAGAACACAAAGAAGTTTCTCAGATAGCTTCTTTCTCTTTGTTATCGGAGGATATTTCCTTTGGCCCTATAGTCTTCAAAAGGATCCGAAATATCTGTTCTCAGATTCCACAGAAAGAAGGCCAGCAAAGCGATCCACGAAATACAGATGTAACTCTGTGAGTGGAAGTGACACATCACAGAGCAGTTTCTCAGAAAGCTTCTTTCCAGATTTCATCTGAGGATATTTCCTTTTTCACCATAGCCCTCTATGGGCTTCCAAATATCACTTTGCCAATTCCACAAGAACTGTCTTAGCTAAAGGCTTCTTGAGGGGAAAGCTGTAACTCTGTGAGATGATTTCACAGAACACAAAGAAGTTTCTCAGAAAGCTTCTTTCTCTTTGTTATCGGAGGATATTTCTTTGGCCCTATAGTCTTCAAAGGGATCCGAAATATCTGTTCTCATTTTCCACAGAAAGAAGGCTAGCAAGGAGATCCACGAAACACAGATGTAACGCTGTGAGATGAATTCACAGAACACTAAGCAGTTTCTCAGAAAGCTTCTTTCCAGATTTCATCTGAGGATATTTCCTTTTTCACCATAGCCCTCTATGGGCTTCCAAATATCCCTTTGCTAATTCCACAAGAACTGTCTTAGCGAAAGGCTTCTTGAGGGGAAAGCTCTAACTCTGTGAGATGATTTCACAGAACACAAAGAAGTTTCTCAGAAAGCTTCTTTCTCTTTGTTATCGTAGGATATTTCCTTTGGCCCTATAGTCTTCAAAGGGATCCGAAATATCTGTTCTCAGATTCCACAGAAATAAGGCTAGCAAAGAGATCTACGAAACGCAGATGTAACTCTGTGAGATGAATTCACAGAACACTAAGCAGTTTCTCAGAAAGGTTCTTTCCAGATTTCATCTGAGGATATTTCCTTTTTCACCATAGCCCTCAATGGGCTTCCAAATATCACGTTGCCAATTCCTCAAGAACTGTCTTAGCGAAAGGCTTCTTGAGGGGAAAGCTGTAACTCTGTGAGATGATTTCACTGAACACAAAGTTTCTCAGAAAGCTTCTTTCTCTTTGTTATCGGAAGATATTTCCTTTGGCCCTATAGTCTTCAAAGGGATCCGAAATATCTGTTCTCAGATTCCACAGAAAGAAGGCCAGCAAAGAGATCCACGAAATACAGATGTAACTCTGTGAGTGGAAGTGACACATCACAAAGCAGTTTCTCAGAAAGCTTCTTTCCAGATTTCATCTGAGGATATTTCCTTTTTCACCATAGCCCTCTATGGGCTTCCAAATATCACTTTGCCAATTCCACAAGAACTGTCTTAGCGAAAGGCTTCTTGAGGGGAAAGCTGTAACTCTGTGAGATGATTTCACAGAACACAAAGAAGTTTCTCAGAAAGCTTCTTTCTCTTTGTTATCGGAGGATATTTCCTTTGGCCCTATAGTCTTCAAAGGGATCCGAAATATCTGTTCTCAGATTCCACAGAAATAAGGCTTGCAAAGAGATCTACGAAACACAAATGTAACTCTGTGAGATGAATTCACAGAACACTAAGCAGTTTCTCAGAAAGCTTCTTTCCAGATTTCATCTGAGGATATTTCCTTTTCACCATAGCCCTCTATGGGCTTCCAAATATCACTTTGCCAATTCCACAAGAACTGTCTTATCGAAAGGCTTCTTGAGGGGAAAGCTGTAACACTGAGAGATGATTTCACAGAACACAAAGAAGTTTCTCAGAAAGCTTCTTTCTCTTTGTAATCGGAGGATATTTCCTTTGGCCCTATAGTCTTCAAAGGGATCCGAAATATCTGTTCTCAGATTCCACAGAAAGAAGGCTAGCAAAGAGACCTGTGAAACACAGATGTAACTCTGTGAGATGAATTCACAGAACACTAAGCAGTTTCTCAGAAAGCTTCTTTCCAGATTTCATCTGAGGATATTTCCTTTTCACCATAGCCCTCTATGGGCTCTCAAATATCACTTTGCCAATTCCACAGGAACTGTCTTAGCGAAAGGCTTCTTGAGGGGAAAGCTGTAACTCTGTGAGATGATTTCACAGAATACAAAGAAGTTTCTCAGAAAGCTTCTTTCTCTTTGTTATCGTAGGATATTTCCTTTGGCCCTATAGTCTTCAAAGGGATCTGAAATATCTGTTCTCAGATTCCACAGAAATAAGGCTAGCAAAGAGATCTACGAAACGCAGATGTAAGTCTGTGAGATGAATTCACAGAACTCTAAGGTGTTTCTCAGAAAGCTTCTTTCCATATTTCATCTGAGGATATTTCCTTTTCACCATAGCCCTCCAAGGGCTTCCAAATATCACTTTGCCAATTCCACAAGAACTGTTTAGCGAAAGGCTTCTTGAGGGGAAAGCTGTAACTCTGTGAGATGATTTCACAGAACACAAAGAAGTTTCTCAGAAAGCTTCTTTCTCTTTCTTATCGGAGGATATTTCCTTTGGCCCTAGAGTCTTCAAAGGGATCCGAAATATCTGTTCTCAGATTCCACAGAAATAAGGCTAGCAAAGAGATCTACGAAACAAAGATGTAACTTTGTGAGATGAATTCACAGAACACTAAGCAGTTTCTCGAAAGCTTCTTTCTAGATTTCATCTGAGGATGTTTCCTTTTTCACCATAGCCCCCTATGGGCTTCCAAATATCAGTTTGCCAATTCCACAAGAACTGTCTTAGCGAAAGGCTTCTTGAGGGGAAAGGTGTAACTCTGTGAGATGATTTCACAGAACACAAAGAAGTTTCTCAGAAAGCTTCTTTCTCTTTGTTATCGTAGGATATTTCCTTTGGCCCTATAGTCTTCAAAGGAATCCGAAATATCTGTTCTCAGATTCCACAGAAATATGGCTAGCAAAGAGATCCAGGAAATACAGATGTAACTCTGTGAGTGGAAGTCACACATCACAGAGCAGTTTCTCAGAAAGCTTCTTTCCATATTTCATCTGAGGATATTTCCTTTTTCACCGTAGCCCTCTATGGGCTTCCAAATATCACTTTGCCAATTCCACAAGAACTGTCTTAGCGAAAGGCTTCTTGAGGGAAAAGCTGTAACTCTGTGAGATGATTTCACAGAACACAAAGAAGTTTCTCAGAAAGCTTCTTTCTCTTTGTTTTCGGAGGATATTTCCTTTGGCCCTATAATCTTCAAAGAGATCCGAAATATCTGTTCTCAGATTCCACAGAAATAAGGCTAGCAAGGAGATCTACGAGACTCAGATGCAACTCAGTGAGATGAATTCACAGAACACTAAGCAGTTTCTCAGAAAGTTTCTTTCCAGATTCCATCTGAGGATATTTCCTTTTTCACCATAGCCCTCAAAGGGCTTCCAAATATCACGTTGCCAATTCCACAAGAACTGTCTTAGCGAAAGGCTTCTTGAGGGGAAAGCTGTAACTCTGTGAGATGATTTCCCAGAACACAAAGAAGTTTCTCAGATAGCTTCTTTCTCTTTGTTATCGGAGGATATTTCCTTTGGCCCTATAGTCTTCAAAAGGATCCGAAATATCTGTTCTCAGATTCCACAGAAAGAAGGCCAGCAAAGAGATCCACGAAATACAGATGTAACTCTGTGAGTGGAAGTGACACATCACAGAGCAGTTTCTCAGAAAGCTTCTTTCCAGATTTCATCTGAGGATATTTCCTTTTTCACCATAGCCCTCTATGGGCTTCCAAATATCACTTTGCCAATTCCACAAGAACTGTCTTAGCTAAAGGCTTCTTGAGGGGAAAGCTGTAACTCTTTGAGATGATTTCACAGAACACAAAGAAGTTTCTCAGAAAGCTTCTTTCTCTTTGTTATCGGAGGATATTTCTTTGGCCCTATAGTCTTCAAAGGGATCCGAAATATCTGTTCTCATTTTCCACAGAAAGAAGGCTAGCAAAGAGATCCACGAAACACAGATGTAACGCTGTGAGATGAATTCACAGAACACTAAGCAGTTTCTCAGAAAGCTTCTTTCCAGATTTCATCTGAGGATATTTCCTTTTTCACCATAGCCCTCTATGGGCTTCCAAATATCCCTTTGCCAATTCCACAAGAACTGTCTTAGCGAAAGGCTTCTTGAGGGGAAAGCTGTAACTCTGTGAGATGATTTCACAGAACACAAAGAAGTTTCTCAGAAAGCTTCTTTCTCTTTGTTATCGTAGGATATTTCCTTTGGCCCTATAGTCTTCAAAGGGATCCGAAATATCTGTTCTCAGATTCCACAGAAATAAGGCTAGCAAAGAGATCTACGAAACGCAGATGTAACTCTGTGAGATGAATTCACAGAACACTAAGCAGTTTCTCAGAAAGGTTCTTTCCAGATTTCATCTAAGGATATTTCCTTTTTCACCATAGCCCTCAATGGGCTTCCAAATATCACGTTGCCAATTCCTCAAGAACTGTCTTAGCGAAAGGCTTCTTGAGGGGAAAGCTGTAACTCTGTGAGATGATTTCACTGAACACAAAGTTTCTCAGAAAGCTTCTTTCTCTTTGTTATCGGAAGATATTTCCTTTGGCCCTATAGTCTTCAAAGGGATCCGAAATATCTGTTCTCAGATTCCACAGAAAGAAGGCCAGCAAAGAGATCCACGAAATACAGATGTAACTCTGTGAGTGGAAGTGACACATCACAAAGCAGTTTCTCAGAAAGCTTCTTTCCAGATTTCATCTGAGGATATTTCCTTTTTCACCATAGCCCTCTATGGGCTTCCAAATATCACTTTGCCAATTCCACAAGAACTGTCTTAGCGAAAGGCTTCTTGAGGGGAAAGCTGTAACACTGAGAGATGATTTCACAGAACACAAAGAAGTTTCTCAGAAAGCTTCTTTCTCTTTGTAATCGGAGGATATTTCCTTTGGCCCTATAGTCTTCAAAGGGATCCGAAATATCTGTTCTCAGATTCCACAGAAAGAAGGCTAGCAAAGAGACCTGTGAAACACAGATGTAACTCTGTGAGATGAATTCACAGAACACTAAGCAGTTTCTCAGAAAGCTTCTTTCCAGATTTCATCTGAGGATATTTCCTTTTCACCATAGCCCTCTATGGGCTCCCAAATATCACTTTGCCAATTCCACAGGAACTGTCTTAGCGAAAGGCTTCTTGAGGGGAAAGCTGTAACTCTGTGAGATGATTTCACAGAATACAAAGAAGTTTCTCAGAAAGCTTCTTTCTCTTTGTTATCGTAGGATATTTCCTTTGGCCCTATAGTCTTCAAAGGGATCCGAAATATCTGTTCTCAGATTCCACAGAAATAAGGCTAGCAAAGAGATCTACGAAACGCAGATGTAACTCTGTGAGATGAATTCACAGAACTCTAAGGTGTTTCTCAGAAAGCTTCTTTCCATATTTCATCTGAGGATATTTCCTTTTCACCATAGCCCTCCAAGGGCTTCCAAATATCACTTTGCCAATTCCACAAGAACTGTTTAGCGAAAGGCTTCTTGAGGGGAAAGCTGTAACTCTGTGAGATGATTTCACAGAACACAAAGAAGTTTCTCAGAAAGCTTCTTTCTCTTTGTTATCGGAGGATATTTCCTTTGGCCCTAGAGTCTTCAAAGGGATCCGCAATATCTGTTCTCAGATTCCACAGAAATAAGGCTAGCAAAGAGATCTACGAAACACAGATGTAACTTTGTGAGATGAATTCACAGAACACTAAGCAGTTTCTCAGAAAGCTTCTTTCTAGATTTCATCTGAGGATGTTTCCTTTTTCACCATAGCCCCCTATGGGCTTCCAAATATCAGTTTGCCAATTCCACAAGAACTGTCTTAGCGAAAGGCTTCTTGAGGGGAAAGGTGTAACTCTGTGAGATGATTTCACAGAACACAAAGAAGTTTCTCAGAAAGCTTCTTTCTCTTTGTTATCGTAGGATATTTCCTTTGGCCCTATAGTCTTCAAAGGAATCCGAAATATCTGTTCTCAGATTCCACAGAAATAAGGCTAGCAAAGAGATCCAGGAAATACAGATGTAACTCTGTGAGTGGAAGTCACACATCACAGAGCAGTTTCTCAGAAAGCTTCTTTCCAGATTTCATCTGAGGATATTTCCTTTTTCACCGTAGCCCTCTATGGGCTTCCAAATATCACTTTGCCAATTCCACAAGAACTGTCTTAGCGAAAGGCTTCTTGAGGGAAAAGCTGTAACTCTGTGAGATGATTTCACAGAACACAAAGAAGTTTCTCAGAAAGCTTCTTTCTCTTTGTTTTCGGAGGATATTTCCTTTGGCCCTATAATCTTCAAAGAGATCCGAAATATCTGTTCTCAGATTCCACAGAAATAAGGCTAGCAAGGAGATCTACGAGAAACAGATGCAACCCAGTGAGATGAATTCACAGAACACTAAGCAGTTTCTCAGAAAGTTTCTTTCCAGATTCCATCTGAGGATATTTCCTTTTTCACCATAGCCCTCAAAGGGCTTCCAAATATCACGTTGCCAATTCCACAAGAACTGTCTTAGCGAAAGGCTTCTTGAGGGGAAAGCTGTAACTGTATGAGATGATTTCACAGAACACAAAGAAGTTTCTCAGAAAGCTTCTTTCTCTTTGTTATTGGAGGATATTTCCTTTGGCCCTATAGTCTTCAAAGGGATCCGAAATATCTGTTCTCAGATTCCACAGAAATAAGGCTAGCAAAGAGATCCACGAAATACAGATGTAACTCTGTGAGATGAATTAACAGAACACTAAGCAGTTTCTGAGAAAGCTTCTTTCCAGATTTCATCTAAGGATAATTCCTTTTTCACCATAGCCCTCTATGGGCTTCCAAATATCACTTTGCCAATTCCACAAGAACTGTCTTAGCGAAAGACTTCTTGAGGGGAAAGCTGTAACTCTGTGAGATGATTTCACAGAACACAAAGAAGTTTCTCAGAAAGTTTCTTTCTCTTTGTTATCGGAGGATATTTCCTTTGGCCCTATAGTCTTCAAAGGGATCCTAAATATCCGTTCTCAGAATCCACAGAAATAAGGCTAGCAAAGAGATCCACGAAATACAGATGTAAGTCTGTGAGTGGAAGTCACACATCACAGAGCAGTTTCTCAGAAAGATTCTTTCCAGATTTCATCTGAGGATATTTCCTTTTTCACCTTAGCCCTCTATGGGCTTCCAAATATCACTTTGCCAATTCCACAAGAACTGTCTTAGCGAAAGGCTTCTTGAGGGAAAGCTGTAACTCTGTGAGATGATTTCACAGAACACTAAGAAGTTTCTCAGAAAGCTTCTTTCTCTTTGTTATCGGAGGATATTTCCTTTTCCGCTATAGTCTTCGAAGGGATCCGAAATATCTGTTCTCAAATTCCACATAAATAAGGCTAGCAAAGAGATCTACGAAACACAGATGTAACTCTGTGAGATGAATTCACAGAACACTAAGCAGTTTCTCAGAAAGCTTCTTTCAAGATTTCATCTGATTATATTTCCTTTTTCACCATAGCCCTTTATGGGCTTCCAAATATCACTTTGCCAATTCCACAAGAACTGTCCTAGCGAAAGGCTTCTTAAGGGGAAAGCTGAAACTCTGTGAGATGATTTCACAGAGCATAAAGAAGTTTCTCAGAAAGCTTCTTTCTCTTTGTTATCGGAGGATATTTCCTTTGGCCCTATAGTCTTCAAAGGGATCCGAAATATCTGTTCTCAGATTCCACAGAAATAAGGCTAGCAAAGAGATCCACGAAACACAGATGTAACTCGGTGAGATGAATTCACAGAACACTAAGCAGTTTCTCAGAAAGCTTCTTTCTAGATTTCATCTGAGGATGTTTCCTTTTTCACCATAGCCCCCTATGGGCTTCCAAATATCACTTGGCCAATTCCACAAGAACTGTCTTAACGAAAGGCTTCTTGAGGGTAAAGGTGTAACTCTGTGAGATGATTTCACAGAACACCAAGAAGTTTCTCAGAAAGCTTCTTTCTCTTTGTTATCGTAGGATATTTCCTTTGGCCCTATAGTCTTCAAAGGGATCCGAAATATCTGTTCTCAGATTCCACAGAAATAAGGCTAGCAAAGAGATCCAGGAAATACAGATGTAACTCTGTGAGTGGAAGTCACACATCACAGAGCAGTTTCTCAGAAAGCTTCTTTCCAAATTTCATCTGAGGATATTTCCTTTTTCACCGTAGCCCTCTATGGGCTTCCAAATATCACTTTGCCAATTCCACAAGAACTGTCTTAGCGAAAGGCTTCTTGAGGGAAAAGCTGTAACTCTGTGAGATGATTTCACAGAACACAAAGAAGTTTCTCAGAAAGCTTCTTTCTCTTTGTTTTCGGAGGATATTTCCTTTGGCCCTATAATCTTCAAAGGGATCCGAAATATCTGTTCTCAGATTCCACAGAAATAAGGCTAGCAAGGAGATCTACGAGACACAGATGCAACTCTGTGAGATGAATTCACAGAACACTAAGCAGTTTCTCAGAAAGTTTCTTTCCAGATTCCATCTGAGGATATTTCCTTTTTCAGCATAGCCCTCAAAGGGCTTCCAAATATCACGTTGCCAATTCCACAAGAACTGTCTTAGCGAAAGGCTTCTTGAGGGGAAAGCTGTAACTCTGTGAGATGATTTCCCAGAACACAAAGAAGTTTCTCAGATAGCTTCTTTCTCTTTGTTATCGGAGGATATTTCCTTTGGCCCTATAGTCTTCAAAAGGATCCGAAATATCTGTTCTCAGATTCCACAGAAAGAAGGCCAGCAAAGCGATCCACGAAATACAGATGTAACACTGTGAGTGGAAGTGACACATCACAGAGCAGTTTCTCAGAAAGCTTCTTTCCAGATTTCATCTGAGGATATTTCCTTTTTCACCATAGCCCTCTATGGACTTCCAAATATCACTTTGCCAATTCCACAAGAACTGTCTTAGCTAAAGGCTTCTTGAGGGGAAAGCTGTAACTCTGTGAGATGATTTCACAGAACACAAAGAAGTTTCTCAGAAAGCTTCTTTCTCTTTGTTATCGGAGGATATATCCTTTGGCCCTATAGTCTTCAAAGGGATCCGAAATATCTGTTCTCAGATTCCACAGAAAGAAGGCTTGCAAAGAGATCTACGAAACACAGATGTAACTCTGTGAGATGAATTCACAGAACACTAAGCAGTTTCTCATAAAGCTTCTTTCCAGATTTCATCTGAGGATATTTCCTTTTCACCATAGGCCTCTATGGGCTTCGAAATATCACTTTTCCAATTCCACAAGAAATGTCTTAGCGAAAGGCTTCTTGAGGGGAAAGCTGTAACTCTGAGAGATGATTTCACAGAACACAAAGAAGTTTCTCAGAAAGCTTCTTTCTCTTTGTTATCGGAGGATATTTCTTTGGCCCTATATTCTTCAAAGGGATCCGAAATATCTGTTCTCATTTTCCACAGAAAGAAGGCTAGCAAAGAGATCCACGAAACACAGATGTAACTCTGTGAGATGAAATCACAGAACACTAAGCAGTTTCTCAGAAAGCTTCTTTCCAGATTTCATCTGAGGATATTTCCTTTTTCACCATAGCCCTCTATGGGCTTCCAAATATCCCTTTGCCAATTCCACAAGAACCGTCTTAGCGAAAGGCTTCTTGAGGGGAAAGCTGTAACTCTGTGAGATGATTTCACAGAACACAAAGAAGTTTCTCAGAAAGCTTCTTTCTCTTTGTTATCGTAGGATATTTCCTTTGGCCCTATAGTCTTCAAAGGGATCCGAAATATCTGTTCTCAGATTCCACAGAAATAAGGCTAGCAAAGAGATCTACGAAACGCAGATGTAACTCTGTGAGATGAATTCACAGAACACTAAGCAGTTTCTCAGAAAGGTTCTTTCCAGATTTCATCTGAGGATATTTCCTTTTTCACCATAGCCCTCAATGGGCTTCCAAATATCACGTTGCCAATTCCTCAAGAACTGTCTTAGCGAAAGGCTTCTTGAGGGGAAAGCTGTAACTCTGTGAGATGATTTCACTGAACACAAAGTTTCTCAGAAAGCTTCTTTCTCTTTGTTATCGGAAGATATTTCCTTTGGCCCTATAGTCTTCAAAGGGATCCCAAATATCTGTTCTCAGATTCCACAGAAAGAAGGCCAGCAAAGCGATCCACGAAATACAGATGTAACTCTGTGAGTGGAAGTGACACATCACAGAGCAGTTTCTCAGAAAGCTTATTTCCAGATTTCATCTGAGGATATTTCCTTTTTCACCATAGCCCTCTATGGGCTTCCAAATATCACTTTGCCAATTCCACAAGAACTGTCTTAGCGAAAGGCTTCTTGAGGGGAAATCTGTAACTCTGTGAGATGATTTCACAGAACACAAAGAAGTTTCTCAGAAAGCTTCTTTCTCTTTGTTATCGGAGGATATTTCCTTTGGCCCTATAGTCTTCAAAGGGATCCGAAATATCTGTTCTCAGATTCCACAGAAATAAGGCTTGCAAAGAGATCTACGAAACACAAATGTAACTCTGTGAGATGAATTCACAGAACACTAAGCAGTTTCTCAGAAAGCTTCTTTCCAGATTTCATCTGAGGATATTTCCTTTTCACCATAGCCCTCTATGGGCTTCCAAATATCACTTTGCCAATTCCACCAGAACTGTCTTATCGAAAGGCTTCTTGAGGGGAAAGCTGTAACACTGAGAGATGATTTCACAGAACACAAAGAAGTTTCTCAGAAAGCTTCTTTCTCTTTGTAATCGGAGGATATTTCCTTTGGCCCTATAGTCTTCAAAGGGATCCGAAATATCTGTTCTCAGATTCCACAGAAAGAAGGCTAGCAAAGAGACCTGTGAAACACAGATGTAACTCTGTGAGATGAATTCACAGAACACTAAGCAGTTTCTCAGAAAGCTTCTTTCCAGATTTCATCTGAGGATATTTCCTTTTCACCATAGCCCTCTATGGGCTCCCAAATATCACTTTGCCAATTCCACAGGAACTGTCTTAGCGAAAGGCTTCTTGAGGGGAAAGCTGTAACTCTGTGACATGATTTCACAGAATACAAAGAAGTTTCTCAGAAAGCTTCTTTCTCTTTGTTATCGTAGGATATTTCCTTTGGCCCTATAGTCTTCAAAGGGATCCGAAATATCTGTTCTCAGATTCCACAGAAATAAGGCTAGCAAAGAGATCTACGAAACGCAGATGTAACTCTGTGAGATGAATTCACAGAACTCTAAGGTGTTTCTCAGAAAGCTTCTTTCCATATTTCATCTGAGGATATTTCCTTTTCACCATAGCCCTCCAAGGGCTTCCAAATATCACTTTGCCAATTCCACAAGAACTGTTTAGCGAAAGGCTTCTTGAGGGGAAAGCTGTAACTCTGTGAGATGATTTCACAGAACACAAAGAAGTTTCTCAGAAAGCTTCTTTCTCTTTGTTATCGTAGGATATTTCCTTTGGCCCTATAGTCTTCAAAGGGATCTGAAATATCTGTTCTCAGATTCCACAGAAATAAGGCTAGCAAAGAGATCTACGAAACGCAGATGTAACTCTGTGAGATGAATTCACAGAACTCTAAGGTGTTTCTCAGAAAGCTTCTTTCCATATTTCATCTGAGGATATTTCCTTTTCACCATAGCCCTCCAAGGGCTTCCAAATATCACTTTGCCAATTCCACAAGAACTGTTTAGCGAAAGGCTTCTTGAGGGGAAAGCTGTAACTCTGTGAGATGATTTCACAGAACACAAAGAAGTTTCTCAGAAAGCTTCTTTCTCTTTCTTATCGGAGGATATTTCCTTTGGCCCTAGAGTCTTCAAAGGGATCCGAAATATCTGTTCTCAGATTCCACAGAAATAAGGCTAGCAAAGAGATCTACGAAACAAAGATGTAACTTTGTGAGATGAATTCACAGAACACTAAGCAGTTTCTCGAAAGCTTCTTTCTAGATTTCATCTGAGGATGTTTCCTTTTTCACCATAGCCCCCTATGGGCTTCCAAATATCAGTTTGCCAATTCCACAAGAACTGTCTTAGCGAAAGGCTTCTTGAGGGGAAAGGTGTAACTCTGTGAGATGATTTCACAGAACACAAAGAAGTTTCTCAGAAAGCTTCTTTCTCTTTGTTATCGTAGGATATTTCCTTTGGCCCTATAGTCTTCAAAGGAATCCGAAATATCTGTTCTCAGATTCCACAGAAATAAGGCTAGCAAAGAGATCCAGGAAATACAGATGTAACTCTGTGAGTGGAAGTCACACATCACAGAGCAGTTTCTCAGAAAGCTTCTTTCCAGATTTCATCTGAGGATATTTCCTTTTTCACCGTAGCCCTCTATGGGCTTCCAAATATCACTTTGCCAATTCCACAAGAACTGTCTTAGCGAAAGGCTTCTTGAGGGAAAAGCTGTAACTCTGTGAGATGATTTCACAGAACACAAAGAAGTTTCTCAGAAAGCTTCTTTCTCTTTGTTTTCGGAGGATATTTCCTTTGGCCCTATAATCTTCAAAGTGATCCGAAATATCTGTTCTCAGATTCCACAGAAATAAGGCTAGCAAGGAGATCTACGAGACACAGATGCAACTCAGTGAGATGAATTCACAGAACACTAAGCAGTTTCTCAGAAAGTTTCTTTCCAGATTCCATCTGAGGATATTTCCTTTTTCACCATAGCCCTCAAAGGGCTTCCAAATATCACGTTGCCAATTCCACAAGAACTGTCTTAGCGAAAGGCTTCTTGAGGGGAAAGCTGTAACTCTGTGAGATGATTTCCCAGAACACAAAGAAGTTTCTCAGATAGCTTCTTTCTCTTTGTTATCGGAGGATATTTCCTTTGGCCCTATAGTCTTCAAAAGGATCCGAAATATCTGTTCTCAGATTCCACAGAAAGAAGGCCAGCAAAGAGATCCACGAAATACAGATGTAACTCTGTGAGTGGAAGTGACACATCACAGAGCAGTTTCTCAGAAAGCTTCTTTCCAGATTTCATCTGAGGATATTTCCTTTTTCACCATAGCCCTCTATGGGCTTCCAAATATCACTTTGCCAATTCCACAAGAACTGTCTTAGCTAAAGGCTTCTTGAGGGGAAAGCTGTAACTCTTTGAGATGATTTCACAGAACACAAAGAAGTTTCTCAGAAAGCTTCTTTCTCTTTGTTATCGGAGGATATTTCTTTGGCCCTATAGTCTTCAAAGGGATCCGAAATATCTGTTCTCATTTTCCACAGAAAGAAGGCTAGCAAAGAGATCCACGAAACACAGATGTAACGCTGTGAGATGAATTCACAGAACACTAAGCAGTTTCTCAGAAAGCTTCTTTCCAGATTTCATCTGAGGATATTTCCTTTTTCACCATAGCCCTCTATGGGCTTCCAAATATCCCTTTGCCAATTCCACAAGAACTGTCTTAGCGAAAGGCTTCTTGAGGGGAAAGCTGTAACTCTGTGAGATGATTTCACAGAACACAAAGAAGTTTCTCAGAAAGCTTCTTTCTCTTTGTAATCGGAGGATATTTCCTTTGGCCCTATAGTCTTCAAAGGGATCCGAAATATCTGTTCTCAGATTCCACAGAAAGAAGGCTAGCAAAGAGACCTGTGAAACACAGATGTAACTCTGTGAGATGAATTCACAGAACACTAAGCAGTTTCTCAGAAAGCTTCTTTCCAGATTTCATCTGAGGATATTTCCTTTTCACCATAGCCCTCTATGGGCTCCCAAATATCACTTTGCCAATTCCACAGGAACTGTCTTAGCGAAAGGCTTCTTGAGGGGAAAGCTGTAACTCTGTGAGATGATTTCACAGAATACAAAGAAGTTTCTCAGAAAGCTTCTTTCTCTTTGTTATCGTAGGATATTTCCTTTGGCCCTATAGTCTTCAAAGGGATCCGAAATATCTGTTCTCAGATTCCACAGAAATAAGGCTAGCAAAGAGATCTACGAAACGCAGATGTAACTCTGTGAGATGAATTCACAGAACTCTAAGGTGTTTCTCAGAAAGCTTCTTTCCATATTTCATCTGAGGATATTTCCTTTTCACCATAGCCCTCCAAGGGCTTCCAAATATCACTTTGCCAATTCCACAAGAACTGTTTAGCGAAAGGCTTCTTGAGGGGAAAGCTGTAACTCTGTGAGATGATTTCACAGAACACAAAGAAGTTTCTCAGAAAGCTTCTTTCTCTTTGTTATCGGAGGATATTTCCTTTGGCCCTAGAGTCTTCAAAGGGATCCGCAATATCTGTTCTCAGATTCCACAGAAATAAGGCTAGCAAAGAGATCTACGAAACACAGATGTAACTTTGTGAGATGAATTCACAGAACACTAAGCAGTTTCTCAGAAAGCTTCTTTCTAGATTTCATCTGAGGATGTTTCCTTTTTCACCATAGCCCCCTATGGGCTTCCAAATATCAGTTTGCCAATTCCACAAGAACTGTCTTAGCGAAAGGCTTCTTGAGGGGAAAGGTGTAACTCTGTGAGATGATTTCACAGAACACAAAGAAGTTTCTCAGAAAGCTTCTTTCTCTTTGTTATCGTAGGATATTTCCTTTGGCCCTATAGTCTTCAAAGGAATCCGAAATATCTGTTCTCAGATTCCACAGAAATAAGGCTAGCAAAGAGATCCAGGAAATACAGATGTAACTCTGTGAGTGGAAGTCACACATCACAGAGCAGTTTCTCAGAAAGCTTCTTTCCAGATTTCATCTGAGGATATTTCCTTTTTCACCGTAGCCCTCTATGGGCTTCCAAATATCACTTTGCCAATTCCACAAGAACTGTCTTAGCGAAAGGCTTCTTGAGGGAAAAGCTGTAACTCTGTGAGATGATTTCACAGAACACAAAGAAGTTTCTCAGAAAGCTTCTTTCTCTTTGTTTTCGGAGGATATTTCCTTTGGCCCTATAATCTTCAAAGAGATCCGAAATATCTGTTCTCAGATTCCACAGAAATAAGGCTAGCAAGGAGATCTACGAGAAACAGATGCAACCCAGTGAGATGAATTCACAGAACACTAAGCAGTTTCTCAGAAAGTTTCTTTCCAGATTCCATCTGAGGATATTTCCTTTTTCACCATAGCCCTCAAAGGGCTTCCAAATATCACGTTGCCAATTCCACAAGAACTGTCTTAGCGAAAGGCTTCTTGAGGGGAAAGCTGTAACTGTATGAGATGATTTCACAGAACACAAAGAAGTTTCTCAGAAAGCTTCTTTCTCTTTGTTATCGGAGGATATTTCCTTTGGCCCTATAGTCTTCAAAGGGATCCGAAATATCTGTTCTCAGATTCCACAGAAATAAGGCTAGCAAAGAGATCCACGAAATACAGATGTAACTCTGTGAGATGAATTAACAGAACACTAAGCAGTTTCTGAGAAAGCTTCTTTCCAGATTTCATCTAAGGATAATTCCTTTTTCACCATAGCCCTCTATGGGCTTCCAAATATCACTTTGCCAATTCCACAAGAACTGTCTTAGCGAAAGACTTCTTGAGGGGAAAGCTGTAACTCTGTGAGATGATTTCACAGAACACAAAGAAGTTTCTCAGAAAGTTTCTTTCTCTTTGTTATCGGAGGATATTTCCTTTGGCCCTATAGTCTTCAAAGGGATCCTAAATATCCGTTCTCAGAATCCACAGAAATAAGGCTAGCAAAGAGATCCACGAAATACAGATGTAAGTCTGTGAGTGGAAGTCACACATCACAGAGCAGTTTCTCAGAAAGATTCTTTCCAGATTTCATCTGAGGATATTTCCTTTTTCACCTTAGCCCTCTATGGGCTTCCAAATATCACTTTGCCAATTCCACAAGAACTGTCTTAGCGAAAGGCTTCTTGAGGGAAAGCTGTAACTCTGTGAGATGATTTCACAGAACACTAAGAAGTTTCTCAGAAAGCTTCTTTCTCTTTGTTATCGGAGGATATTTCCTTTTCCGCTATAGTCTTCGAAGGGATCCGAAATATCTGTTCTCAAATTCCACATAAATAAGGCTAGCAAAGAGATCTACGAAACACAGATGTAACTCTGTGAGATGAATTCACAGAACACTAAGCAGTTTCTCAGAAAGCTTCTTTCAAGATTTCATCTGAGGATATTTCCTTTTTCACCGTAGCCCTCTATGGGCTTCCAAATATCACTTTGCCAATTCCACAAGAACTGTCTTAGCGAAAGGCTTCTTGAGGGAAAAGCTGTAACTCTGTGAGATGATTTCACAGAACACAAAGAAGTTTCTCAGAAAGCTTCTTTCTCTTTGTTTTCGGAGGATATTTCCTTTGGCCCTATAATCTTCAAAGGGATCCGAAATATCTGTTCTCAGATTCCACAGAAATAAGGCTAGCAAGGAGATCTACGAGACACAGATGCAACTCTGTGAGATGAATTCACAGAACACTAAGCAGTTTCTCAGAAAGTTTCTTTCCAGATTCCATCTGAGGATATTTCGTTTTTCAGCATAGCCCTCAAAGGGCTTCCAAATATCACGTTGCCAATTCCACAAGAACTGTCTTAGCGAAAGGCTTCTTGAGGGGAAAGCTGTAACTCTGTGAGATGATTTCCCAGAACACAAAGAAGTTTCTCAGATAGCTTCTTTCTCTTTGTTATCGGAGGATATTTCCTTTGGCCCTATAGTCTTCAAAAGGATCCGAAATATCTGTTCTCAGATTCCACAGAAAGAAGGCCAGCAAAGCGATCCACGAAATACAGATGTAACACTGTGAGTGGAAGTGACACATCACAGAGCAGTTTCTCAGAAAGCTTCTTTCCAGATTTCATCTGAGGATATTTCCTTTTTCACCATAGCCCTCTATGGACTTCCAAATATCACTTTGCCAATTCCACAAGAACTGTCTTAGCTAAAGGCTTCTTGAGGGGAAAGCTGTAACTCTGTGAGATGATTTCACAGAACACAAAGAAGTTTCTCAGAAAGCTTCTTTCTCTTTGTTATCGGAGGATATATCCTTTGGCCCTATAGTCTTCAAAGGGATCCGAAATATCTGTTCTCAGATTCCACAGAAATAAGGCTTGCAAAGAGATCTACGAAACACAGATGTAACTCTGTGAGATGAATTCACAGAACACTAAGCAGTTTCTCATAAAGCTTCTTTCCAGATTTCATCTGAGGATATTTCCTTTTCACCATAGGCCTCTATGGGCTTCGAAATATCACTTTTCCAATTCCACAAGAAATGTCTTAGCGAAAGGCTTCTTGAGGGGAAAGCTGTAACTCTGAGAGATGATTTCACAGAACACAAAGAAGTTTCTCAGAAAGCTTCTTTCTCTTTGTTATCGGAGGATATTTCTTTGGCCCTATATTCTTCAAAGGGATCCGAAATATCTGTTCTCATTTTCCACAGAAAGAAGGCTAGCAAAGAGATCCACGAAACACAGATGTAACTCTGTGAGATGAATTCACAGAACACTAAGCAGTTTCTCAGAAAGCTTCTTTCCAGATTTCATCTGAGGATATTTCCTTTTTCACCATAGCCCTCTATGGGCTTCCAAATATCCCTTTGCCAATTCCACAAGAACCGTCTTAGCGAAAGGCTTCTTGAGGGGAAAGCTGTAACTCTGTGAGATGATTTCACAGAACACAAAGAAGTTTCTCAGAAAGCTTCTTTCTCTTTGTTATCGTAGGATATTTCCTTTGGCCCTATAGTCTTCAAAGGGATCCGAAATATCTGTTCTCAGATTCCACAGAAATAAGGCTAGCAAAGAGATCTACGAAACGCAGATGTAACTCTGTGAGATGAATTCACAGAACACTAAGCAGTTTCTCAGAAAGGTTCTTTCCAGATTTCATCTGAGGATATTTCCTTTTTCACCATAGCCCTCAAAGGGCTTCCAAATATCACGTTGCCAATTCCTCAAGAACTGTCTTAGCGAAAGGCTTCTTGAGGGGAAAGCTGTAACTCTGTGAGATGATTTCACTGAACACAAAGTTTCTCAGAAAGCTTCTTTCTCTTTGTTATCGGAAGATATTTCCTTTGGCCCTATAGTCTTCAAAGGGATCCCAAATATCTGTTCTCAGATTCCACAGAAAGAAGGCCAGCAAAGCGATCCACGAAATACAGATGTAACTCTGTGAGTGGAAGTGACACATCACAGAGCAGTTTCTCAGAAAGCTTATTTCCAGATTTCATCTGAGGATATTTCCTTTTTCACCATAGCCCTCTATGGGCTTCCAAATATCACTTTGCCAATTCCACAAGAACTGTCTTAGCGAAAGGCTTCTTGAGGGGAAATCTGTAACTCTGTGAGATGATTTCACAGAACACAAAGAAGTTTCTCAGAAAGCTTCTTTCTCTTTGTTATCGGAGGATATTTCCTTTGGCCCTATAGTCTTCAAAGGGATCCGAAATATCTGTTCTCAGATTCCACAGAAATAAGGCTTGCAAAGAGATCTACGAAACACAAATGTAACTCTGTGAGATGAATTCACAGAACACTAAGCAGTTTCTCAGAAAGCTTCTTTCCAGATTTCATCTGAGGATATTTCCTTTTCACCATAGCCCTCTATGGGCTTCCAAATATCACTTTGCCAATTCCACAAGAACTGTCTTATCGAAAGGCTTCTGGAGGGGAAAGCTGTAACACTGAGAGATGATTTCACAGAACACAAAGAAGTTTCTCAGAAAGCTTCTTTCTCTTTGTAATCGGAGGATATTTCCTTTGGCCCTATAGTCTTCAAAGGGATCCGAAATATCTGTTCTCAGATTCCACAGAAAGAAGGCTAGCAAAGAGACCTGTGAAACACAGATGTAACTCTGTGAGATGAATTCACAGAACACTAAGCAGTTTCTCAGAAAGCTTCTTTCCAGATTTCATCTGAGGATATTTCCTTTTCACCATAGCCCTCTATGGGCTCCCAAATATCACTTTGCCAATTCCACAGGAAATGTCTTAGCGAAAGGCTTCTTGAGGGGAAAGCTGTAACTCTGTGACATGATTTCACAGAATACAAAGAAGTTTCTCAGAAAGCTTCTTTCTCTTTGTTATCGTAGGATATTTCCTTTGGCCCTATAGTCTTCAAAGGGATCCGAAATATCTGTTCTCAGATTCCACAGAAATAAGGCTAGCAAAGAGATCTACGAAACGCAGATGTAACTCTGTGAGATGAATTCACAGAACTCTAAGGTGTTTCTCAGAAAGCTTCTTTCCATATTTCATCTGAGGATATTTCCTTTTCACCATAGCCCTCCAAGGGCTTCCAAATATCACTTTGCCAATTCCACAAGAACTGTTTAGCGAAAGGCTTCTTGAGGGGAAAGCTGTAACTCTGTGAGATGATTTCACAGAACACAAAGAAGTTTCTCAGAAAGCTTCTTTCTCTTTGTTATCGGAGGATATTTCCTTTGGCCCTAGAGTCTTCAAAGGGATCCGAAATATCTGTTCTCAGATTCCACAGAAATAAGGCTAGCAAAGAGATCTACGAAACAAAGATGTAACTTTGTGAGATGAATTCACAGAACACTAAGCAGTTTCTCAGAAAGGTTCTTTCCAGATTTCATCTGAGGATATTTCCTTTTTCACCATAGCCCTCAATGGGCTTCCAAATATCACGTTGCCAATTCCTCAAGAACTGTCTTAGCGAAAGGCTTCTTGAGGGGAAAGCTGTAACTCTGTGAGATGATTTCACTGAACACAAAGTTTCTCAGAAAGCTTCTTTCTCTTTGTTATCGGAAGATATTTCCTTTGGCCCTATAGTCTTCAAAGGGATCCGAAATATCTGTTCTCAGATTCCACAGAAAGAAGGCCAGCAAAGCGATCCACGAAATACAGATGTAACTCTGTGAGTGGAAGTGACACATCACAGAGCAGTTTCTCAGAAAGCTTCTTTCCAGATTTCATCTGAGGATATTTCCTTTTTCACCATAGCCCTCTATGGGCTTCCAAATATCACTTTGCCAATTCCACAAGAACTGTCTTAGCGAAAGGCTTCTTGAGGGGAAATCTGTAACTCTGTGAGATGATTTCACAGAACACAAAGAAGTTTCTCAGAAAGCTTCTTTCTCTTTGTTATCGGAGGATATTTCCTTTGGCCCTATAGTCTTCAAAGGGATCCGAAATATCTGTTCTCAGATTCCACAGAAATAAGGCTTGCAAAGAGATCTACGAAACACAAATGTAACTCTGTGAGATGAATTCACAGAACACTAAGCAGTTTCTCAGAAAGCTTCTTTCCAGATTTCATCTGAGGATATTTCCTTTTCACCATAGCCCTCTATGGGCTTCCAAATATCACTTTGCCAATTCCACAAGAACTGTCTTATCGAAAGGCTTCTTGAGGGGAAAGCTGTAACACTGAGAGATGATTTCACAGAACACAAAGAAGTTTCTCAGAAAGCTTCTTTCTCTTTGTAATCGGAGGATATTTCCTTTGGCCCTATTGTCTTCAAAGGGATCCGAAATATCTGTTCTCAGATTCCACAGAAAGAAGGCTAGCAAAGAGACCTGTGAAACACAGATGTAACTCTGTGAGATGAATTCACAGAACACTAAGCAGTTTCTCAGAAAGCTTCTTTCCAGATTTCATCTGAGGATATTTCCTTTTCACCATAGCCCTCTATGGGCTCCCAAATATCACTTTGCCAATTCCACAGGAACTGTCTTAGCGAAAGGCTTCTTGAGGGGAAAGCTGTAACTCTGTGAGATGATTTCACAGAATACAAAGAAGTTTCTCAGAAAGCTTCTTTCTCTTTGTTATCGTAGGATATTTCCTTTGGCCCTATAGTCTTCAAAGGGATCCGAAATATCTGTTCTCAGATTCCACAGAAATAAGGCTAGCAAAGAGATCTACGAAACGCAGATGTAACTCTGTGAGATGAATTCACAGAACTCTAAGGTGTTTCTCAGAAAGCTTCTTTCCATATTTCATCTGAGGATATTTCCTTTTCACCATAGCCCTCCAAGGGCTTCCAAATATCACTTTGCCAATTCCACAAGAACTGTTTAGCGAAAGGCTTCTTGAGGGGAAAGCTGTAACTCTGTGAGATGATTTCACAGAACACAAAGAAGTTTCTCAGAAAGCTTCTTTCTCTTTGTTATCGGAGGATATTTCCTTTGGCCCTAGAGTCTTCAAAGGGATCCGAAATATCTGTTCTCAGATTCCACAGAAATAAGGCTAGCAAAGAGATCTACGAAACAAAGATGTAACTTTGTGAGATGAATTCACAGAACACTAAGCAGTTTCTCAGAAAGCTTCTTTCTAGATTTCATCTGAGGATGTTTCCTTTTTCACCATAGCCCCCTATGGGCTTCCAAATATCAGTTTGCCAATTCCACAAGAACTGTCTTAGCGAAAGGCTTCTTGAGGGGAAAGGTGTAACTCTGTGAGATGATTTCACAGAACACAAAGAAGTTTCTCAGAAAGCTTCTTTCTCTTTGTTATCGTAGGATATTTCCTTTGGCCCTATAGTCTTCAAAGGAATCCGAAATATCTGTTCTCAGATTCCACAGAAATAAGGCTAGCAAAGAGATCCAGGAAATACAGATGTAACTCTGTGAGTGGAAGTCACACATCACAGAGCAGTTTCTCAGAAAGCTTCTTTCCAGATTTCATCTGAGGATATTTCCTTTTTCACCGTAGCCCTCTATGGGCTTCCAAATATCACTTTGCCAATTCCACAAGAACTGTCTTAGCGAAAGGCTTCTTGAGGGAAAAGCTGTAACTCTGTGAGATGATTTCACAGAACACAAAGAAGTTTCTCAGAAAGCTTCTTTCTCTTTGTTTTCGGAGGATATTTCCTTTGGCCCTATAATCTTCAAAGAGATCCGAAATATCTGTTCTCAGATTCCACAGAAATAAGGCTAGCAAGGAGATCTACGAGACACAGATGCAACTCAGTGAGATGAATTCACAGAACACTAAGCAGTTTCTCAGAAAGTTTCTTTCCAGATTCCATCTGAGGATATTTCCTTTTTCACCATAGCCCTCAAAGGGCTTCCAAATATCACGTTGCCAATTCCACAAGAACTGTCTTAGCGAAAGGCTTCTTGAGGGGAAAGCTGTAACTCTGTGAGATGATTTCCCAGAACACAAAGAAGTTTCTCAGATAGCTTCTTTCTCTTTGTTATCGGAGGATATTTCCTTTGGCCCTATAGTCTTCAAAAGGATCCGAAATATCTGTTCTCAGATTCCACAGAAAGAAGGCCAGCAAAGCGATCCACGAAATACAGATGTAACTCTGTGAGTGGAAGTGACACATCACAGAGCAGTTTCTCAGAAAGCTTCTTTCCAGATTTCATCTGAGGATATTTCCTTTTTCACCATAGCCCTCTATGGGCTTCCAAATATCACTTTGCCAATTCCACAAGAACTGTCTTAGCTAAAGGCTTCTTGAGGGGAAAGCTGTAACTCTGTGAGATGATTTCACAGAACACAAAGAAGTTTCTCAGAAAGCTTCTTTCTCTTTGTTATCGGAGGATATTTCTTTGGCCCTATAGTCTTCAAAGGGATCCGAAATATCTGTTCTCATTTTCCACAGAAAGAAGGCTAGCAAAGAGATCCACGAAACACAGATGTAACGCTGTGAGATGAATTCACAGAACACTAAGCAGTTTCTCAGAAAGCTTCTTTCCAGATTTCATCTGAGGATATTTCCTTTTTCACCATAGCCCTGTATGGGCTTCCAAATATCCCTTTGCCAATTCCACAAGAACTGTCTTAGCGAAAGGCTTCTTGAGGGGAAAGCTGTAACTCTGTGAGATGATTTCACAGAACACAAAGAAGTTTCTCAGAAAGCTTCTTTCTCTTTGTTATCGTAGGATATTTCCTTTGGCCCTATAGTCTTCAAAGGGATCCGAAATATCTGTTCTCAGATTCCACAGAAATAAGGCTAGCAAAGAGATCTACGAAACGCAGATGTAACTCTGTGAGATGAATTCACAGAACACTAAGCAGTTTCTCAGAAAGGTTCTTTCCAGATTTCATCTGAGGATATTTCCTTTTTCACCATAGCCCTCAATGGGCTTCCAAATATCACGTTGCCAATTCCTCAAGAACTGTCTTAGCGAAAGGCTTCTTGAGGGGAAAGCTGTAACTCTGTGAGATGATTTCACTGAACACAAAGTTTCTCAGAAAGCTTCTTTCTCTTTGTTATCGGAAGATATTTCCTTTGGCCCTATAGTCTTCAAAGGGATCCCAAATATCTGTTCTCAGATTCCACAGAAAGAAGGCCAGCAAAGAGATCCACGAAATACAGATGTAACTCTGTGAGTGGAAGTGACACATCACAATGCAGTTTCTCAGAAAGCTTCTTTCCAGATTTCATCTGAGGATATTTCCTTTTTCACCATAGCCCTCTATGGGCTTCCAAATATCACTTTGCCAATTCCACAAGAACTGTCTTAGCGAAAGGCTTCTTGAGGGGAAAGCTGTAACACTGAGAGATGATTTCACAGAACACAAAGAAGTTTCTCAGAAAGCTTCTTTCTCTTTGTAATCGGAGGATATTTCCTTTGGCCCTATAGTCTTCAAAGGGATCCGAAATATCTGTTCTCAGATTCCACAGAAAGAAGGCTAGCAAAGAGACCTGTGAAACACAGATGTAACTCTGTGAGATGAATTCACAGAACACTAAGCAGTTTCTCAGAAAGCTTCTTTCCAGATTTCATCTGAGGATATTTCCTTTTCACCATAGCCCTCTATGGGCTCCCAAATATCACTTTGCCAATTCCACAGGAACTGTCTTAGCGAAAGGCTTCTTGAGGGGAAAGCTGTAACTCTGTGAGATGATTTCACAGAATACAAAGAAGTTTCTCAGAAAGCTTCTTTCTCTTTGTTATCGTAGGATATTTCCTTTGGCCCTATAGTCTTCAAAGGGATCCGAAATATCTGTTCTCAGATTCCACAGAAATAAGGCTAGCAAAGAGATCTACGAAACGCAGATGTAACTCTGTGAGATGAATTCACACAACTCTAAGGTGTTTCTCAGAAAGCTTCTTTCCATATTTCATCTGAGGATATTTCCTTTTCACCATAGCCCTCCAAGGGCTTCCAAATATCACTTTGCCAATTCCACAAGAACTGTTTAGCGAAAGGCTTCTTGAGGGGAAAGCTGTAACTCTGTGAGATGATTTCACAGAACACAAAGAAGTTTCTCAGAAAGCTTCTTTCTCTTTGTTATCGGAGGATATTTCCTTTGGCCCTAGAGTCTTCAAAGGGATCCGCAATATCTGTTCTCAGATTCCACAGAAATAAGGCTAGCAAAGAGATCTACGAAACAAAGATGTAACTTTGTGAGATGAATTCACAGAACACTAAGCAGTTTCTCAGAAAGCTTCTTTCTAGATTTCATCTGAGGATGTTTCCTTTTTCACCATAGCCCCCTATGGGCTTCCAAATATCAGTTTGCCAATTCCACAAGAACTGTCTTAGCGAAAGGCTTCTTGAGGGGAAAGGTGTAACTCTGTGAGATGATTTCACAGAACACAAAGAAGTTTCTCAGAAAGCTTCTTTCTCTTTGTTATCGTAGGATATTTCCTTTGGCCCTATAGTCTTCAAAGGAATCCGAAATATCTGTTCTCAGATTCCACAGAAATAAGGCTAGCAAAGAGATCCAGGAAATACAGATGTAACTCTGTGAGTGGAAGTGACACATCACAGAGCAGTTTCTCAGAAAGCTTCTTTCCAGATTTCATCTGAGGATATTTCCTTTTTCACCATAGCCCTCTATGGGCTTCCAAATATCACTTTGCCAATTCCACAAGAACTGTCTTAGCTAAAGGCTTCTTGAGGGGAAAGCTGTAACTCTGTGAGATGATTTCACAGAACACAAAGAAGTTTCTCAGAAAGCTTCTTTCTCTTTGTTATCGGAGGATATTTCTTTGGCCCTATAGTCTTCAAAGGGATCCGAAATATCTGTTCTCATTTTCCACAGAAAGAAGGCTAGCAAAGAGATCCACGAAACACAGATGTAACGCTGTGAGATGAATTCACAGAACACTAAGCAGTTTCTCAGAAAGCTTCTTTCCAGATTTCATCTGAGGATATTTCCTTTTTCACCATAGCCCTGTATGGGCTTCCAAATATCCCTTTGCCAATTCCACAAGAACTGTCTTAGCGAAAGGCTTCTTGAGGGGAAAGCTGTAACTCTGTGAGATGATTTCACAGAACACAAAGAAGTTTCTCAGAAAGCTTCTTTCTCTTTGTTATCGTAGGATATTTCCTTTGGCCCTATAGTCTTCAAAGGGATCCGAAATATCTGTTCTCAGATTCCACAGAAATAAGGCTAGCAAAGAGATCTACGAAACGCAGATGTAACTCTGTGAGATGAATTCACAGAACACTAAGCAGTTTCTCAGAAAGGTTCTTTCCAGATTTCATCTGAGGATATTTCCTTTTTCACCGTAGCCCTCAATGGGCTTCCAAATATCACGTTGCCAATTCCTCAAGAACTGTCTTAGCGAAAGGCTTCTTGAGGGGAAAGCTGTAACTCTGTGAGATGATTTCACTGAACACAAAGTTTCTCAGAAAGCTTCTTTCTCTTTGTTATCGGAAGATATTTCCTTTGGCCCTATAGTCTTCAAAGGGATCCGAAATATCTGTTCTCAGATTCCACAGAAAGAAGGCCAGCAAAGAGATCCACGAAATACAGATGTAACTCTGTGAGTGGAAGTGACACATCACAATGCAGTTTCTCAGAAAGCTTCTTTCCAGATTTCATCTGAGGATATTTCCTTTTTCACCATAGCCCTCTATGGGCTTCCAAATATCACTTTGCCAATTCCACAAGAACTGTCTTAGCGAAAGGCTTCTTGAGGGGAAAGCTGTAACACTGAGAGATGATTTCACAGAACACAAAGAAGTTTCTCAGAAAGCTTCTTTCTCTTTGTAATCGGAGGATATTTCCTTTGGCCCTATAGTCTTCAAAGGGATCCGAAATATCTGTTCTCAGATTCCACAGAAAGAAGGCTAGCAAAGAGACCTGTGAAACACAGATGTAACTCTGTGAGATGAATTCACAGAACACTAAGCAGTTTCTCAGAAAGCTTCTTTCCAGATTTCATCTGAGGATATTTCCTTTTCACCATAGCCCTCTATGGGCTCCCAAATATCACTTTGCCAATTCCACAGGAACTGTCTTAGCGAAAGGCTTCTTGAGGGGAAAGCTGTAACTCTGTGAGATGATTTCACAGAATACAAAGAAGTTTCTCAGAAAGCTTCTTTCTCTTTGTTATCGTAGGATATTTCCTTTGGCCCTATAGTCTTCAAAGGGATCCGAAATATCTGTTCTCAGATTCCACAGAAATAAGGCTAGCAAAGAGATCTACGAAACGCAGATGTAACTCTGTGAGATGAATTCACAGAACTCTAAGGTGTTTCTCAGAAAGCTTCTTTCCATATTTCATCTGAGGATATTTCCTTTTCACCATAGCCCTCCAAGGGCTTCCAAATATCACTTTGCCAATTCCACAAGAACTGTTTAGCGAAAGGCTTCTTGAGGGGAAAGCTGTAACTCTGTGAGATGATTTCACAGAACACAAAGAAGTTTCTCAGAAAGCTTCTTTCTCTTTGTTATCGGAGGATATTTCCTTTGGCCCTAGAGTCTTCAAAGGGATCCGCAATATCTGTTCTCAGATTCCACAGAAATAAGGCTAGCAAAGAGATCTACGAAACACAGATGTAACTTTGTGAGATGAATTCACAGAACACTAAGCAGTTTCTCAGAAAGCTTCTTTCTAGATTTCATCTGAGGATGTTTCCTTTTTCACCATAGCCCCCTATGGGCTTCCAAATATCAGTTTGCCAATTCCACAAGAACTGTCTTAGCGAAAGGCTTCTTGAGGGGAAAGGTGTAACTCTGTGAGATGATTTCACAGAACACAAAGAAGTTTCTCAGAAAGCTTCTTTCTCTTTGTTATCGTAGGATATTTCCTTTGGCCCTATAGTCTTCAAAGGAATCCGAAATATCTGTTCTCAGATTCCACAGAAATAAGGCTAGCAAAGAGATCCAGGAAATACAGATGTAACTCTGTGAGTGGAAGTCACACATCACAGAGCAGTTTCTCAGAAAGCTTCTTTCCAGATTTCATCTGAGGATATTTCCTTTTTCACCGTAGCCCTCTATGGGCTTCCAAATATCACTTTGCCAATTCCACAAGAACTGTCTTAGCGAAAGGCTTCTTGAGGGAAAAGCTGTAACTCTGTGAGATGATTTCACAGAACACAAAGAAGTTTCTCAGAAAGCTTCTTTCTCTTTGTTTTCGGAGGATATTTCCTTTGGCCCTATAATCTTCAAAGAGATCCGAAATATCTGTTCTCAGATTCCACAGAAATAAGGCTAGCAAGGAGATCTACGAGACACAGATGCAACTCAGTGAGATGAATTCACAGAACACTAAGCAGTTTCTCAGAAAGTTTCTTTCCAGATTCCATCTGAGGATATTTCCTTTTTCACCATAGCCCTCAAAGGGCTTCCAAATATCACGTTGCCAATTCCACAAGAACTGTCTTAGCGAAAGGCTTCTTGAGGGGAAAGCTGTAACTGTATGAGATGATTTCACAGAACACAAAGAAGTTTCTCAGAAAGCTTCTTTCTCTTTGTTATCGGAGGATATTTCCTTTGGCCCTATAGTCTTCAAAGGGATCCGAAATATCTGTTCTCAGATTCCACAGAAATAAGGCTAGCAAAGAGATCCACGAAATACAGATGTAACTCTGTGAGATGAATTAACAGAACACTAAGCAGTTTCTGAGAAAGCTTCTTTCCAGATTTCATCTAAGGATAATTCCTTTTTCACCATAGCCCTCTATGGGCTTCCAAATATCACTTTGCCAATTCCACAAGAACTGTCTTAGCGAAAGACTTCTTGAGGGGAAAGCTGTAACTCTGTGAGATGATTTCACAGAACACAAAGAAGTTTCTCAGAAAGTTTCTTTCTCTTTGTTATCGGAGGATATTTCCTTTGGCCCTATAGTCTTCAAAGGGATCCTAAATATCCGTTCTCAGAATCCACAGAAATAAGGCTAGCAAAGAGATCCACGAAATACAGATGTAAGTCTGTGAGTGGAAGTCACACATCACAGAGCAGTTTCTCAGAAAGATTCTTTCCAGATTTCATCTGAGGATATTTCCTTTTTCACCTTAGCCCTCTATGGGCTTCCAAATATCACTTTGCCAATTCCACAAGAACTGTCTTAGCGAAAGGCTTCTTGAGGGAAAGCTGTAATTCTGTGAGATGATTTCACAGAACACTAAGAAGTTTCTCAGAAAGCTTCTTTCTCTTTGTTATCGGAGGATATTTCCTTTTCCGCTATAGTCTTCGAAGGGATCCGAAATATCTGTTCTCAAATTCCACATAAATAAGGCTAGCAAAGAGATCTACGAAACACAGATGTAACTCTGTGAGATGAATTCACAGAACACTAAGCAGTTTCTCAGAAAGCTTCTTTCAAGATTTCATCTGATTATATTTCCTTTTTCACCATAGCCCTTTATGGGCTTCCAAATATCACTTTGCCAATTCCACAAGAACTGTCTTAGCGAAAGGCTTCTTGAGGGAAAAGCTGTAACTCTGTGAGATGATTTCACAGAACACAAAGAAGTTTCTCAGAAAGCTTCTTTCTCTTTGTTTTCGGAGGATATTTCCTTTGGCCCTATAATCTTCAAAGGGATCCGAAATATCTGTTCTCAGATTCCACAGAAATAAGGCTAGCAAGGAGATCTACGAGACACAGATGCAACTCTGTTAGATGAATTCACAGAACACTAAGCAGTTTCTCAGAAAGTTTCTTTCCAGATTCCATCTGAGGATATTTCGTTTTTCACCATAGCCCTCAAAGGGCTTCCAAATATCACGTTGCCAATTCCACAAGAACTGTCTTAGCGAAAGGCTTCTTGAGGGGAAAGCTGTAACTCTGTGAGATGATTTCCCAGAACACAAAGAAGTTTCTCAGATAGCTTCTTTCTCTTTGTTATCGGAGGATATTTCCTTTGGCCCTATAGTCTTCAAAAGGATCCGAAATATCTGTTCTCAGATTCCACAGAAAGAAGGCCAGCAAAGCGATCCACGAAATACAGATGTAACTCTGTGAGTGGAAGTGACACATCACAGAGCAGTTTCTCAGAAAGCTTCTTTCCAGATTTCATCTGAGGATATTTCCTTTTCACCATAGCCCTCTATGGGCTCCCAAATATCACTTTGCCAATTCCACAAGAACTGTCTTAGCGAAAGGCTTCTTGAGGGGAAAGCTGTAACTCTGTGAGATGATTTCCCAGAACACAAAGAAGTTTCTCAGAAAGCTTCTTTCTCTTTGTTATCGGAGGATATTTCCTTTGGCCCTAGAGTCTTCAAAGGGATCCGAAATATCTGTTCTCAGATTCCACAGAAATAAGGCTAGCAAAGAGATCTACGAAACAAAGATGTAACTTTGTGAGATGAATTCACAGAACACTAAGCAGTTTCTCAGAAAGGTTCTTTCCAGATTTCATCTGAGGATATTTCCTTTTTCACCATAGCCCTCAATGGGCTTCCAAATATCACGTTGCCAATTCCTCAAGAACTGTCTTAGCGAAAGGCTTCTTGAGGGGAAAGCTGTAACTCTGTGAGATGATTTCACTGAACACAAAGTTTCTCAGAAAGCTTCTTTCTCTTTGTTATCGGAAGATATTTCCTTTGGCCCTATAGTCTTCAAAGGGATCCGAAATATCTGTTCTCAGATTCCACAGAAAGAAGGCCAGCAATGCGATCCACGAAATACAGATGTAACTCTGTGAGTGGAAGTGACACATCACAGAGCAGTTTCTCAGAAAGCTTCTTTCCAGATTTCATCTGAGGATATTTCCTTTTTCACCATAGCCCTCTATGGGCTTCCAAATATCACTTTGCCAATTCCACAAGAACTGTCTTAGCGAAAGGCTTCTTGAGGGGAAATCTGTAACTCTGTGAGATGATTTCACAGAACACAAAGAAGTTTCTCAGAAAGCTTCTTTCTCTTTGTTATCGGAGGATATTTCCTTTGGCCCTATAGTCTTCAAAGGGATCCGAAATATCTGTTCTCAGATTCCACAGAAATAAGGCTTGCAAAGAGATCTACGAAACACAAATGTAACTCTGTGAGATGAATTCACAGAACACTAAGCAGTTTCTCAGAAAGCTTCTTTCCAGATTTCATCTGAGGATATTTCCTTTTCACCATAGCCCTCTATGGGCTTCCAAATATCACTTTGCCAATTCCACAAGAACTGTCTTATCGAAAGGCTTCTTGAGGGGAAAGCTGTAACACTGAGAGATGATTTCACAGAACACAAAGAAGTTTCTCAGAAAGCTTCTTTCTCTTTGTAATCGGAGGATATTTCCTTTGGCCCTATTGTCTTCAAAGGGATCCGAAATATCTGTTCTCAGATTCCACAGAAAGAAGGCTAGCAAAGAGACCTGTGAAACACAGATGTAACTCTGTGAGATGAATTCACAGAACACTAAGCAGTTTCTCAGAAAGCTTCTTTCCAGATTTCATCTGAGGATATTTCCTTTTCACCATAGCCCTCTATGGGCTCCCAAATATCACTTTGCCAATTCCACAGGAACTGTCTTAGCGAAAGGCTTCTTGAGGGGAAAGCTGTAACTCTGTGAGATGATTTCACAGAATACAAAGAAGTTTCTCAGAAAGCTTCTTTCTCTTTGTTATCGTAGGATATTTCCTTTGGCCCTATAGTCTTCAAAGGGATCCGAAATATCTGTTCTCAGATTCCACAGAAATAAGGCTAGCAAAGAGATCTACGAAACGCAGATGTAACTCTGTGAGATGAATTCACAGAACTCTAAGGTGTTTCTCAGAAAGCTTCTTTCCATATTTCATCTGAGGATATTTCCTTTTCACCATAGCCCTCCAAGGGCTTCCAAATATCACTTTGCCAATTCCACAAGAACTGTTTAGCGAAAGGCTTCTTGAGGGGAAAGCTGTAACTCTGTGAGATGATTTCACAGAACACAAAGAAGTTTCTCAGAAAGCTTCTTTCTCTTTGTTATCGGAGGATATTTCCTTTGGCCCTAGAGTCTTCAAAGGGATCCGAAATATCTGTTCTCAGATTCCACAGAAATAAGGCTAGCAAAGAGATCTACGAAACAAAGATGTAACTTTGTGAGATGAATTCACAGAACACTAAGCAGTTTCTCAGAAAGCTTCTTTCTAGATTTCATCTGAGGATGTTTCCTTTTTCACCATAGCCCCCTATGGGCTTCCAAATATCAGTTTGCCAATTCCACAAGAACTGTCTTAGCGAAAGGCTTCTTGAGGGGAAAGGTGTAACTCTGTGAGATGATTTCACAGAACACAAAGAAGTTTCTCAGAAAGCTTCTTTCTCTTTGTTATCGTAGGATATTTCCTTTGGCCCTATAGTCTTCAAAGGAATCCGAAATATCTGTTCTCAGATTCCACAGAAATAAGGCTAGCAAAGAGATCCAGGAAATACAGATGTAACTCTGTGAGTGGAAGTCACACATCACAGAGCAGTTTCTCAGAAAGCTTCTTTCCAGATTTCATCTGAGGATATTTCCTTTTTCACCGTAGCCCTCTATGGGCTTCCAAATATCACTTTGCCAATTCCACAAGAACTGTCTTAGCGAAAGGCTTCTTGAGGGAAAAGCTGTAACTCTGTGAGATGATTTCACAGAACACAAAGAAGTTTCTCAGAAAGCTTCTTTCTCTTTGTTTTCGGAGGATATTTCCTTTGGCCCTATAATCTTCAAAGAGATCCGAAATATCTGTTCTCAGATTCCACAGAAATAAGGCTAGCAAGGAGATCTACGAGACACAGATGCAACTCAGTGAGATGAATTCACAGAACACTAAGCAGTTTCTCAGAAAGTTTCTTTCCAGATTCCATCTGAGGATATTTCCTTTTTCACCATAGCCCTCAAAGGGCTTCCAAATATCACGTTGCCAATTCCACAAGAACTGTCTTAGCGAAAGGCTTCTTGAGGGGAAAGCTGTAACTCTGTGAGATGATTTCCCAGAACACAAAGAAGTTTCTCAGATAGCTTCTTTCTCTTTGTTATCGGAGGATATTTCCTTTGGCCCTATAGTCTTCAAAAGGATCCGAAATATCTGTTCTCAGATTCCACAGAAAGAAGGCCAGCAAAGCGATCCACGAAATACAGATGTAACTCTGTGAGTGGAAGTGACACATCACAGAGCAGTTTCTCAGAAAGCTTCTTTCCAGATTTCATCTGAGGATATTTCCTTTTTCACCATAGCCCTCTATGGGCTTCCAAATATCACTTTGCCAATTCCACAAGAACTGTCTTAGCTAAAGGCTTCTTGAGGGGAAAGCTGTAACTCTGTGAGATGATTTCACAGAACACAAAGAAGTTTCTCAGAAAGCTTCTTTCTCTTTGTTATCGGAGGATATTTCTTTGGCCCTATAGTCTTCAAAGGGATCCGAAATATCTGTTCTCATTTTCCACAGAAAGAAGGCTAGCAAAGAGATCCACGAAACACAGATGTAACGCTGTGAGATGAATTCACAGAACACTAAGCAGTTTCTCAGAAAGCTTCTTTCCAGATTTCATCTGAGGATATTTCCTTTTTCACCATAGCCCTGTATGGGCTTCCAAATATCCCTTTGCCAATTCCACAAGAACTGTCTTAGCGAAAGGCTTCTTGAGGGGAAAGCTGTAACTCTGTGAGATGATTTCACAGAACACAAAGAAGTTTCTCAGAAAGCTTCTTTCTCTTTGTTATCGTAGGATATTTCCTTTGGCCCTATAGTCTTCAAAGGGATCCGAAATATCTGTTCTCAGATTCCACAGAAATAAGGCTAGCAAAGAGATCTACGAAACGCAGATGTAACTCTGTGAGATGAATTCACAGAACACTAAGCAGTTTCTCAGAAAGGTTCTTTCCAGATTTCATCTGAGGATATTTCCTTTTTCACCATAGCCCTCAATGGGCTTCCAAATATCACGTTGCCAATTCCTCAAGAACTGTCTTAGCGAAAGGCTTCTTGAGGGGAAAGCTGTAACTCTGTGAGATGATTTCACTGAACACAAAGTTTCTCAGAAAGCTTCTTTCTCTTTGTTATCGGAGGATATTTCCTTTGGCCCTATAGTCTTCAAAGGGATCCGAAATATCTGTTCTCAGATTCCACAGAAAGAAGGCCAGCAAAGAGATCCACGAAATACAGATGTAACTCTTTGAGTGGAAGTGACACATCACAATGCAGTTTCTCAGAAAGCTTCTTTCCAGATTTCATCTGAGGATATTTCCTTTTTCACCATAGCCCTCTATGGGCTTCCAAATATCACTTTGCCAATTCCACAAGAACTGTCTTAGCGAAAGGCTTCTTGAGGGGAAAGCTGTAACACTGAGAGATGATTTCACAGAACACAAAGAAGTTTCTCAGAAAGCTTCTTTCTCTTTGTAATCGGAGGATATTTCCTTTGGCCCTATAGTCTTCAAAGGGATCCGAAATATCTGTTCTCAGATTCCACAGAAAGAAGGCTAGCAAAGAGACCTGTGAAACACAGATGGAACTCTGTGAGATGAATTCACAGAACACTAAGCAGTTTCTCAGAAAGCTTCTTTCCAGATTTCATCTGAGGATATTTCCTTTTCACCATAGCCCTCTATGGGCTCCCAAATATCACTTTGCCAATTCCACAGGAACTGTCTTAGCGAAAGGCTTCTTGAGGGGAAAGCTGTAACTCTGTGAGATGATTTCACAGAATACAAAGAAGTTTCTCAGAAAGCTTCTTTCTCTTTGTTATCGTAGGATATTTCCTTTGGCCCTATAGTCTTCAAAGGGATCCGAAATATCTGTTCTCAGATTCCACAGAAATAAGGCTAGCAAAGAGATCTACGAAACGCAGATGTAACTCTGTGAGATGAATTCACAGAACTCTAAGGTGTTTCTCAGAAAGCTTCTTTCCATATTTCATCTGAGGATATTTCCTTTTCACCATAGCCCTCCAAGGGCTTCCAAATATCACTTTGCCAATTCCACAAGAACTGTTTAGCGAAAGGCTTCTTGAGGGGAAAGCTGTAACTCTGTGAGATGATTTCACAGAACACAAAGAAGTTTCTCAGAAAGCTTCTTTCTCTTTGTTATCGGAGGATATTTCCTTTGGCCCTAGAGTCTTCAAAGGGATCCGCAATATCTGTTCTCAGATTCCACAGAAATAAGGCTAGCAAAGAGATCTACGAAACACAGATGTAACTTTGTGAGATGAATTCACAGAACACTAAGCAGTTTCTCGGAAAGCTTCTTTCTAGATTTCATCTGAGGATGTTTCCTTTTTCACCATAGCCCCCTATGGGCTTCCAAATATCAGTTTGCCAATTCCACAAGAACTGTCTTAGCGAAAGGCTTCTTGAGGGGAAAGGTGTAACTCTGTGAGATGATTTCACAGAACACAAAGAAGTTTCTCAGAAAGCTTCTTTCTCTTTGTTATCGTAGGATATTTCCTTTGGCCCTATAGTCTTCAAAGGAATCCGAAATATCTGTTCTCAGATTCCACAGAAATAAGGCTAGCAAAGAGATCCAGGAAATACAGATGTAACTCTGTGAGTGGAAGTCACACATCACAGAGCAGTTTCTCAGAAAGCTTCTTTCCAGATTTCATCTGAGGATATTTCCTTTTTCACCGTAGCCCTCTATGGGCTTCCAAATATCACTTTGCCAATTCCACAAGAACTGTCTTAGCGAAAGGCTTCTTGAGGGAAAAGCTGTAACTCTGTGAGATGATTTCACAGAACACAAAGAAGTTTCTCAGAAAGCTTCTTTCTCTTTGTTTTCGGAGGATATTTCCTTTGGCCCTATAATCTTCAAAGAGATCCGAAATATCTGTTCTCAGATTCCACAGAAATAAGGCTAGCAAGGAGATCTACGAGACACAGATGCAACTCAGTGAGATGAATTCACAGAACACTAAGCAGTTTCTCAGAAAGTTTCTTTCCAGATTCCATCTGAGGATATTTCCTTTTTCACCATAGCCCTCAAAGGGCTTCCAAATATCACGTTGCCAATTCCACAAGAACTGTCTTAGCGAAAGGCTTCTTGAGGGGAAAGCTGTAACTGTATGAGATGATTTCACAGAACACAAAGAAGATTCTCAGAAAGCTTCTTTCTCTTTGTTATCGGAGGATATTTCCTTTGGCCCTATAGTCTTCAAAGGGATCCGAAATATCTGTTCTCAGATTCCACAGAAATAAGGCTAGCAAAGAGATCCACGAAATACAGATGTAACTCTGTGAGATGAATTAACAGAACACTAAGCAGTTTCTGAGAAAGCTTCTTTCCAGATTTCATCTAAGGATAATTCCTTTTTCACCATAGTCCCCTATGGGCTTCCAAATATCACTTTGCCAATTCCACAAGAACTGTCTTAGCGAAAGACTTCTTGAGGGGAAAGCTGTAACTCTGTGAGATGATTTCACAGAACACAAAGAAGTTTCTCAGAAAGTTTCTTTCTCTTTGTTATCGGAGGATATTTCCTTTGGCCCTATAGTCTTCAAAGGGATCCTAAATATCCGTTCTCAGAATCCACAGAAATAAGGCTAGCAAAGAGATCCACGAAATACAGATGTAACTCTGTGAGTGGAAGTCACACATCACAGAGCAGTTTCTCAGAAAGATTCTTTCCAGATTTCATCTGAGGATATTTCCTTTTTCACCTTAGCCCTCTATGGGCTTCCAAATATCACTTTGCCAATTCCACAAGAACTGTCTTAGCGAAAGGCTTCTTGAGGGAAAGCTGTAACTCTGTGAGATGATTTCACAGAACACTAAGAAGTTTCTCAGAAAGCTTCTTTCTCTTTGTTATCGGAGGATATTTCCTTTTCCGCTATAGTCTTCGAAGGGATCCGAAATATCTGTTCTCAAATTCCACATAAATAAGGCTAGCAAAGAGATCAATGAAACACAGATGTAACTCTGTGAGATGAATTAACAGAACACTAAGCAGTTTCTCAGAAAGCTTCTTTCCAGATTTCATCTGAGGATAATTCCTTTTTAACCATAGCCCTCTATGGGCTTCCAAATATCACTTTGCCAATTCCACAAGAACTGTCTTAGCGAAAGGCTTCTTGAGGGGAAAGCTGTAACTCCGTGAAATGATTTCACCGAACACAAAGAAGTTTCTCAGAAAGTTTCTTTCTCTTTGTTATCGGAGGATATTTCCTTTGGCCCTATAGTCTTCTAAGGGATCCGAAATATCTGTTCTCAGATTCCACGGAAAGAAGGCTAGCAAAGAGATCTACGAAACACAGATGTAACTCTGTGAGATGAATTCACAGAACACTAAGCAGTTTCTCAGAAAGCTTCTTTCAAGATTTCATCTGATTATATTTCCTTTTTCACCATAGCCCTTTATGGGCTTCCAAATATCACTTTGCCAATTCCACAAGAACTGTCTTAGCGAAAGGCTTCTTAAGGGGAAAGCTGAAACTCTGTGAGATGATTTCACAGAGCATAAAGAAGTTTCTCAGAAAGCTTCTTTCTCTTTGTTATCGGAGGATATTTCCTTTGGCCCTATAGTCTTCAAAGGGATCCGAAATATCTGTTCTCAGATTCCACAGAAATAAGGCTAGCAAAGAGATCCACGAAACACAAATGTAACTCGGTGAGATGAATTCACAGAACACTAAGCAGTTTCTCAGAAAGCTTCTTTCTAGATTTCATCTGAGGATGTTTCCTTTTTCACCATAGCCCCCTATGGGCTTCCAAATATCACTTGGCCAATTACACAAGAACTGTCTTAGCGAAAGGCTTCTTGAGGGTAAAGGTGTAACTCTGTGAGATGATTTCACAGAACACCAAGAAGTTTCTCAGAAAGATTCTTTCTCTTTGTTATCGTAGGATATTTCCTTTGGCCCTATAGTCTTCAAAGGGATCCGAAATATCTGTTCTCAGATTCCACAGAAATAAGGCTAGCAAAGAGATCCAGGAAATACAGATGTAACTCTGTGAGTGGAAGTCACACATCACAGAGCAGTTTCTCAGAAAGCTTCTTTCCACATTTCATCTGAGGATATTTCCTTTTTCAACGTAGCCCTCTATGGGCTTCCAAATATCACTTTGCCAATTCCACAAGAACAGTCTTAGCGAAAGGCTTCTTGAGGGAAAAGCTGTAACTCTGTGAGATGATTTCACAGAACACAAAGAAGTTTCTCAGAAAGCTTCTTTCTCTTTGTTTTCGGAGGATATTTCCTTTGGCCCTATAATCTTCAAAGGGATCCGAAATATCTGTTCTCAGATTCCACAGAAATAAGGCTAGCAAGGAGATCTATGAGACACAGATGCAACTCTGTGAGATGAATTCACAGAACACTAAGCAGTTTCTCAGAAAGTTTCTTTCCAGATTCCATCTGAGGATATTTCGTTTTTCACCATAGCCCTCAAAGGGCTTCCAAATATCACGTTGCCAATTCCACAAGAACTGTCTTAGCGAAAGGCTTCTTGAGGGGAAAGCTGTAACTCTGTGAGATGATTTCCCAGAACACAAAGAAGTTTCTCAGATAGCTTCTTTCTCTTTGTTATCGGAGGATATTTCCTTTGGCCCTATAGTCTTCAAAAGGATCCGAAATATCTGTTCTCAGATTCCACAGAAAGAAGGCCAGCAAAGCGATCCACGAAATACAGATGTAACTCTGTGAGTGGAAGTGACACATCACAGAGCAGTTTCTCAGAAAGCTTCTTTCCAGATTTCATCTGAGGATATTTCCTTTTTCACCATAGCCCTCTATGGACTTCCAAATATCACTTTGCCAATTCCACAAGAACTGTCTTAGCTAAAGGCTTCTTGAGGGGAAAGCTGTAACTCTGTGAGATGATTTCACAGAACACAAAGAAGTTTCTCAGAAAGCTTCTTTCTCTTTGTTATCGGAGGATATATCCTTTGGCCCTATAGTCTTCAAAGGGATCCGAAATATCTTTTCTCAGATTCCACAGAAATAAGGCTTGCAAAGAGATCTACGAAACACAGATGTAACTCTGTGAGATGAATTCACAGAACACTAAGCAGTTTCTCATAAAGCTTCTTTCCAGATTTCATCTGAGGATATTTCCTTTTCACCATAGCCCTCTATGGGCTTCGAAATATCACTTTTCCAATTCCACAAGAAATGTCTTAGCGAAAGGCTTCTTGAGGGGAAAGCTGTAACTCTGAGAGATGATTTCACAGAACACAAAGAAGTTTCTCAGAAAGCTTCTTTCTCTTTGTTATCGGAGGATATTTCTTTGGCCCTATAGTCTTCAAAGGGATCCGAAATATCTGTTCTCATTTTCCACAGAAAGAAGGCTAGCAAAGAGATCCACGAAACACAGATGTAACTCTGTGAGATGAATTCACAGAACACTAAGCAGTTTCTCAGAAAGCTTCTTTCCAGATTTCATCTGAGGATATTTCCTTTTTCACCATAGCCCTCTATGGGCTTCCAAATATCCCTTTGCCAATTCCACAAGAACTGTCTTAGCGAAAGGCTTCTTGAGGGGAAAGCTGTAACTCTGTGAGATGATTTCACAGAACACAAAGAAGTTTCTCAGAAAGCTTCTTTCTCTTTGTTATCGGAGGATATTTCCTTTGGCCCTATAGTCTTCAAAGGGATCCGAAATATCTGTTCTCAGATTCCACAGAAATAAGGCTAGCAAAGAGATCTACGAAACGCAGATGTAACTCTGTGAGTGGAAGTGACACATCACAAAGCAGTTTCTCAGAAAGCTTCTTTCCAGATTTCATCTGAGGATATTTCCTTTTTCACCATAGCCCTCTATGGGCTTCCAAATATCACTTTGCCAATTCCACAAGAACTGTTTAGCGAAAGGCTTCTTGAGGGGAAATCTGTAACTCTGTGAGATGATTTCACAGAACACAAAGAAGTTTCTCAGAAAGCTTCTTTCTGTTTGTTATCGGAGGATATTTCCTTTGGCCCTATAGTCTTCAAAGGGATCCGAAATATCTGTTCTCAGATTCCACAGAAATAAGGCTAGCAAAGAGATCTACGAAACGCAGATGTAACTCTGTGAGATGAATTCACAGAACTCTAAGCTGTTTCTCAGAAAGCTTCTTTCCATATTTCATCTGAGGATATTTTCTTTTCACCATAGCCCTCCAAGGGCTTCCAAATATCACTTTGCCAATTCCACAAGAACTGTTTAGCGAAAGGCTTCTTGAGGGGAAAGCTGTAACTCTGTGAGATGATTTCACAGAACACAAAGAAGTTTCTCAGAAAGCTTCTTTCTCTTTGTTATCGGAGGATATTTCCTTTGGCCCTAGAGTCTTCAAAGGGATCCGAAATATCTGTTCTCAGATTCCACAGAAATAAGGCTAGCAAAGAGATCTACGAAACACAGATGGAACTTTGTGAGATGAATTCACAGAACACTAAGCAGTTTCTCAGAAAGCTTCTTTCTAGATTTCATCTGAGGATGTTTCCTTTTTCACCATAGCCCCCTATGGGCTTCCAAATATCAGTTTGCCAATTCCACAAGAACTGTCTTAGCGAAAGGCTTCTTGAGGGGAAAGGTGTAACTCTGTGAGATGATTTCACAGAACACAAAGAAGTTTCTCAGAAAGCTTCTTTCTCTTTGTTATCGTAGGATATTTCCTTTGGCCCTATAGTTTTCAAAGGAATCCGAAATATCTGTTCTCAGATTCCACAGAAATAAGGCTAGCAAAGAGATCCAGGAAATACAGATGTAACTCTGTGAGTGGAAGTCTCACATCACAGAGCAGTTTCTCAGAAAGCTTCTTTCCAGATTTCATCTGAGGATATTTCCTTTTTCACCGTAGCCCTCTATGGGCTTCAAATATCACTTTGCCAATTCCACAAGAACTGTCTTAGCGAAAGGCTTCTTGAGGGAAAAGCTGTAACTCTGTGAGATGATTTCACAGAACACAAAGAAGTTTCTCAGAAAGCTTCTTTCTCTTTGTTTTCGGAGGATATTTCCTTTGGCCCTATAATCTTCAAAGGGATCCGAAATATCTGTTCTCAGATTCCACAGAAATAAGGCTAGCAAGGAGATCTACGAGACACAGATGCAACTCAGTGAGATGAATTCACAGAACACTAAGCAGTTTCTCAGAAAGTTTCTTTCCAGATTCCATCTGAGGATATTTCCTTTTTCACGATAGCCCTCAAAGGGCTTCCAAATATCACGTTGCCAATTCCACAAGAACTGTCTTAGCGAAAGGCTTCTTGAGGGGAAAGCTGTAACTGTATGAGATGATTTCACAGAACACAAAGAAGATTCTCAGAAAGCTTCTTTCTCTTTGTTATCGGAGGATATTTCCTTTGGCCCTATAGTCTTCAAAGGGATCCGAAATATCTGTTCTCAGATTCCACAGAAATAAGGCTAGCAAAGAGATCCACGAAATACAGATGTAACTCTGTGAGATGAATTAACAGAACACTAAGCAGTTTCTGAGAAAGCTTCTTTCCAGATTTCATCTAAGGATAATTCCTTTTTCACCATAGTCCCCTATGGGCTTCCAAATATCACTTTGCCAATTCCACAAGAACTGTCTTAGCGAAAGACTTCTTGAGGGGAAAGCTGTAACTCTGTGAGATGATTTCACAGAACACAAAGAAGTTTCTCAGAAAGTTTCTTTCTCTTTGTTATCGGAGGATATTTCCTTTGGCCCTATAGTCTTCAAAGGGATCCTAAATATCCGTTCTCAGAATCCACAGAAATAAGGCTAGCAAAGAGATCCACGAAATACAGATGTAACTCTGTGAGTGGAAGTCACACATCACAGAGCAGTTTCTCAGAAAGATTCTTTCCAGATTTCATCTGAGGATATTTCCTTTTTCACCTTAGCCCTCTATGGGCTTCCAAATATCACTTTGCCAATTCCACAAGAACTGTCTTAGCGAAAGGCTTCTTGAGGGAAAGCTGTAACTCTGTGAGATGATTTCACAGAACACTAAGAAGTTTCTCAGAAAGCTTCTTTCTCTTTGTTATCGGAGGATATTTCCTTTTCCGCTATAGTCTTCGAAGGGATCCGAAATATCTGTTCTCAAATTCCACATAAATAAGGCTAGCAAAGAGATCAATGAAACACAGATGTAACTCTGTGAGATGAATTAACAGAACACTAAGCAGTTTCTCAGAAAGCTTCTTTCCAGATTTCATCTGAGGATAATTCCTTTTTAACCATAGCCCTCTATGGGCTTCCAAATATCACTTTGCCAATTCCACAAGAACTGTCTTAGCGAAAGGCTTCTTGAGGGGAAAGCTGTAACTCCGTGAAATGATTTCACCGAACACAAAGAAGTTTCTCAGAAAGTTTCTTTCTCTTTGTTATCGGAGGATATTTCCTTTGGCCCTATAGTCTTCTAAGGGATCCGAAATATCTGTTCTCAGATTCCACGGAAAGAAGGCTAGCAAAGAGATCTACGAAACACAGATGTAACTCTGTGAGATGAATTCACAGAACACTAAGCAGTTTCTCAGAAAGCTTCTTTCAAGATTTCATCTGATTATATTTCCTTTTTCACCATAGCCCTTTATGGGCTTCCAAATATCACTTTGCCAATTCCACAAGAACTGTCTTAGCGAAAGGCTTCTTAAGGGGAAAGCTGAAACTCTGTGAGATGATTTCACAGAGCATAAAGAAGTTTCTCAGAAAGCTTCTTTCTCTTTGTTATCGGAGGATATTTCCTTTGGCCCTATAGTCTTCAAAGGGATCCGAAATATCTGTTCTCAGATTCCACAGAAATAAGGCTAGCAAAGAGATCCACGAAACACAGATGTAACTCGGTGAGATGAATTCACAGAACACTAAGCAGTTTCTCAGAAAGCTTCTTTCTAGATTTCATCTGAGGATGTTTCCTTTTTCACCATAGCCCCCTATGGGCTTCAAAATATCACTTGGCCAATTACACAAGAACTGTCTTAGCGAAAGGCTTCTTGAGGGTAAAGGTGTAACTCTGTGAGATGATTTCACAGAACACCAAGAAGTTTCTCAGAAAGCTTCTTTCTCTTTGTTATCGTAGGATATTTCCTTTGGCCCTATAGTCTTCAAAGGGATCCGAAATATCTGTTCTCAGATTCCACAGAAATAAGGCTAGCAAAGAGATCCAGGAAATACAGATGTAACTCTGTGAGTGGAAGTCACACATCACAGAGCAGTTTCTCAGAAAGCTTCTTTCCACATTTCATCTGAGGATATTTCCTTTTTCACCGTAGCCCTCTATGGGCTTCCAAATATCACTTTGCCAATTCCACAAGAACAGTCTTAGCGAAAGGCTTCTTGAGGGAAAAGCTGTAACTCTGTGAGATGATTTCACAGAACACAAAGAAGTTTCTCAGAAAGCTTCTTTCTCTTTGTTTTCGGAGGATATTTCCTTTGGCCCTATAATCTTCAAAGGGATCCGAAATATCTGTTCTCAGATTCCACAGAAATAAGGCTAGCAAGGAGATCTATGAGACACAGATGCAACTCTGTGAGATGAATTCACAGAACACTAAGCAGTTTCTCAGAAAGTTTCTTTCCAGATTCCATCTGAGGATATTTCGTTTTTCACCATAGCCCTCAAAGGGCTTCCAAATATCACGTTGCCAATTCCACAAGAACTGTCTTAGCGAAAGGCTTCTTGAGGGGAAAGCTGTAACTCTGTGAGATGATTTCCCAGAACACAAAGAAGTTTCTCAGATAGCTTCTTTCTCTTTGTTATCGGAGGATATTTCCTTTGGCCCTATAGTCTTCAAAAGGATCCGAAATATCTGTTCTCAGATTCCACAGAAAGAAGGCCAGCAAAGCGATCCACGAAATACAGATGTAACTCTGTGAGTGGAAGTGACACATCACAGAGCAGTTTCTCAGAAAGCTTCTTTCCAGATTTCGTCTGAGGATATTTCCTTTTTCACCATAGCCCTCTATGGACTTCCAAATATCACTTTGCCAATTCCACAAGAACTGTCTTAGCTAAAGGCTTCTTGAGGGGAAAGCTGTAACTCTGTGAGATGATTTCACAGAACACAAAGAAGTTTCTCAGAAAGCTTCTTTCTCTTTGTTATCGGAGGATATATCCTTTGGCCCTATAGTCTTCAAAGGGATCCGAAATATCTGTTCTCAGATTCCACAGAAATAAGGCTTGCAAAGAGATCTACGAAACACAGATGTAACTCTGTGAGATGAATTCACAGAACACTAAGCAGTTTCTCATAAAGCTTCTTTCCAGATTTCATCTGAGGATATTTCCTTTTCACCATAGCCCTCTATGGGCTTCGAAATATCACTTTTCCAATTCCACAAGAAATGTCTTAGCGAAAGGCTTCTTGAGGGGAAAGCTGTAACTCTGAGAGATGATTTCACAGAACACAAAGAAGTTTCTCAGAAAGCTTCTTTCTCTTTGTTATCGGAGGATATTTCTTTGGCCCTATAGTCTTCAAAGGGATCCGAAATATCTGTTCTCATTTTCCACAGAAAGAAGGCTAGCAAAGAGATCCACGAAACACAGATGTAACTCTGTGAGATGAATTCACAGAACACTAAGCAGTTTCTCAGAAAGCTTCTTTCCAGATTTCATCTGAGGATATTTCCTTTTTCACCATAGCCCTCTATGGGCTTCCAAATATCCCTTTGCCAATTCCACAAGAACTGTCTTAGCGAAAGGCTTCTTGAGGGGAAAGCTGTAACTCTGTGAGATGATTTCAGAGAACACAAAAAAGTTTCTCAGAAAGCTTCTTTCTCTTTGTTATCGGAGGATATTTCCTTTGGCCCTATAGTCTTCAAAGGGATCCGAAATATCTGTTCTCAGATTCCACAGAAATAAGGCTAGCAAAGAGATCTACGAAACGCAGATGTAACTCTGTGAGTGGAAGTGACACATCACAAAGCAGTTTCTCAGAAAGCTTCTTTCCAGATTTCATCTGAGGATATTTCCTTTTTCACCATAGCCCTCTATGGGCTTCCAAATATCACTTTGCCAATTCCACAAGAACTGTCTTAGCGAAAGGCTTCTTGAGGGGAAAGCTGAAACTCTGTGTGATGATTTCACAGAACACAAAGGAGTTTCTCAGAAAGCTTCTTTCTCTTTGTTATCGGAGGATATTTCCTTTGGCCCTATGGTCTTCAAAGGGATCCGAAATATCTGTTCTCTGATTCCACAGAAATAAGGCTAGCAAAGAGATCCACGAAATAGAGATGTAGCTCTGTGAGTGGAAGTCACACCTCACAGAGCAGTTTCTCAGAAAGCTTCTTTCCAGATTTCATGTGAGGATATTTCCTTTTTCACCATAGCCCTCTATGGGCTTCCAAATATCACTTTGCCAATTCCACAAGAACTGTCTTAGCGAAAGGCTTCTTGAGGGGAAAGCTGTAACTCTGTGAGATGATTTCACAGAACACAAAGAAGTTTCTAAGAAAGCGTCTTTCTCTTTGTTATTGGAGGATATTTCCTTTGGCCCTATAGTCTTCAAAGGGATCCGAAATATTTGTTCTCAGATTCCACAGAAAGAAGGCTAGCAAAGAGATCCACGAAATACAGATGTAACTCTGTGAGATGAATTAACAGAACACTAAGCAGTTTCTCTGAAAGCTTCTTTCCAGATTTCATCTGAGGATAACTCCTTTTTCACCATAGCCCTCTATGGGCTTCCGAATATCACTTTGCCATTTCCACAAGAACTGTCTTAGCGAAAAGCTTCTTGAGGGGAAAGGTGTAACTCTGTGAGATGATTTCACAGAACATAAAGAAGTTTCTCAGAAAGCTTCTTTCTCTTTGTTATCGGAGGATATTTCCTTTGGCCCTAGAGTCTTCAAAGGGATCCGAAATATCTGTTCTCAGATTCCACAGAAATAAGGCTAGCAAAGAGATCTACGAAACACAGATGTAACTCTGTCAGATGAATTCACAGAACACTAAGCAGTTTCTCAGAAAGCTTATTTGTACATTTCATCTGAGGATGTTTCCTTTTTCACCATAGCCCCCTTTGGGCTTCCAAACATCACTTTGCCAATTTCACAAGAACTGTCTTAGCGAAAGACTTCTTGAGGGGAAAGCTGTAACTCTGTGAGATGATTTCACAGAAAACAAAGCAGTTTCTCAGAAAGCTTCTTTCTCTTTGTTATCGGAGGATATTTCCTTTGGCCCTATAGTCTTCAAAGGGATCCGAAATATATTTTATCAGATTCCACAGAAATAAGGCTAGCAAAGAGATCCACGAAATACAGATGTAACTCTGTGAGTGGAAGTCACACCTCACAGAGCAGTTTCTCAGAAAGCTTCTTTCCAGATTTCATCTGAGGATATTTCCTTTTCACCATAGCCCTCCAAGGGCTTCCAAATACCACTTTGCCAATTCCACAAGAACTGTTTAGCGAAAGGCTTCTTGAGGGGAAAGCTGTAACTCTGTGAGATGATTTCACAAAACACAAAGAAGTTTCTCAGAAAGCTTCTTTCTCTTTGTTATCGGAGGATATTTCCTTTGGGCCTATAGTCTTCAAAGGGATCCGAAATATCTGTTCTCAGATTCCACAGAAATAAGGCTAGCAAAGAGATCCACGAAATACAGATGTAACTCTGTGACTGGAAGTCACACATCACAGAGCAGTTTCTCAGAAAGCTTCTTTCCAGATTTCATGTGAGGATATTTCCTTTTTCACCATAGCCCTCTAGGGGCTTCCAAATATTACTTTGCCAATTCCACAAGAACTGTCTTAGCGAAAGGCTTCTTGAGGGGAAAGCTGTAACTCTGTGAGATGATTTCACAGAACACAAAGAAGTTTCTCAGAAAGCTTCTTTCTCTTTGTTATCGGAGGATATTTCCTTTTCCGCTATAGTCTTCGAAGGGATCCGAAATATCTGTTCTCAAATTCCACAGAAATAAGGCTAGCAAAGAGATCTACGAAACACAGATGTAACTCTGTGAGATGAATTCACAGAACACTAAACAGTTTCTCTGAAAGCTTCTTTCCAGATTTCATCTGAGGATATTTCCTTTTTTACCTTAGCCCTCTAAGGGCTTCCAAGTATCACTTTACCAGTTGCACAAGAACTGTCTTAGCGAAAGGCTTCTTGAGGGGAAAGCTTTTACTCTGTGAGATGATTTCACAGAACACAAAAAAGTTTCTCAGAAAGCTTCTTTCTCTTTGTTTCCGGAGGAAATTTCCTTTGGCCCTATATTCTCAAAGGGATCCGAAATATCTGTGCTCAGATCCCACAGAAATAAGAGTAGCAAAGAGACCTATGAAACACAGATGTAACTCTTTGAGATGAATTCACAGAACATTAAGCAGTTTCTCAGAAAGCTTCTTTCCAGATTTCATCTGAGGATATTTCCTTTTTCACCATAGCCCTCAATGGGCTTCCAAATATCACGTTGCCAATTCCTCAAGAACTGTCTTAGCGAAAGGCTTCTTGAGGGGAAAGCTGTAACTCTGTGAGATGATTTCACTGAACACAAAGAAGTTTCTCAGAAAGCTTCTTTCTCTTTGTTATCGGAGGATATTTCCTTTGGCCCTATAGTCTTCAAAGGGATCCGAAATATCTGTTCTCAGATTCCACAGAAATAAGGCCAGCAAAGAGATCCACGAAATACAGATGTAACTCTGTGAGTGGAAGTGACACATCACAGAGTCTTTTCTCAGAAAGCTTCTTTCCAGATTTCATCTGAGGATATTTCCTTTTTCACCATAGCCCTCTATGGGCTTCCAAATATCACTTTTCCAATTCCACAAGAACTGTCTTAGCGAAAGTCTTCTTGAGGGGAAATCTGTAACTCTGTGAGATGATTTCACAGAACACAAAGAAGTTTCTCAGAAAGCTTCTTTCTCTTTGTTATCGGAGGATATTTCCTTTGGCCCTATAGTCTTCAAAGGGATCCGAAATATCTGTTCTCAGATTCCACAGAAATAAGGCTTGCAAAGAGATCTACGAAACACAGATGTAACTCTGTGAGATGAATTCACAGAACACTAAGCAGTTTCTCAGAAAGCTTCTTTCCAGATTTCATCTGAGGATATTTCCTTTTCACCATAGCCCTCTATGGGCTTCCAAATATCACTTTGCCAATTCCACAAGAACTGTCTTAGCGAAAGGCTTCTTGAGGGGAAAGCTGTAACTCTGAGAGATGATTTCACAGAACACAAAGAAGTTTCTCAGAAAGCTTCTTTCTCTTTGTTTTCGGAGGATATTTCCTTTGGCCCTATAGTCTTCAAAGGTATCCGAAATATCTGTTCTCAGATTCCACAGAAAGAAGGCTAGCAAAGAGATCCACGAAACACAGATGTATCTCTGTGAGATGAATTAACAGAACACTAAGCAGTTTCTCAGAAAGCTTCTTTCCAGATTTCATCTGAGGATATTTCCTTTTTCACCATAGCCCTCTATGGGCTCCCAAATATCACTTAGCCAATTCCACAAGAACTGTCTTAGCGAAAGGCTTCTTGAGGGGAAAGCTGTAACTCTGTGAGATGATTTCACAGAATACAAAGAAGTTTCTCAGAAAGCTTCTTTCTCTTTGTTATCGTAGGATATTTCCTTTGGCCCTATAGTCTTCAAAGGGATCCGAAATATCTGTTCTCAGTATCCACAGAAATAAGACTAGAAAAGAGATCTACGAAATGCAGATGTAACTCTGTCAGATGAATTCACAGAACTCTAAGCAGTTTTTCAGAAAGCTTCTTTCCAGATTTCATCTGAGGATATTTCCTTTTCACCATAGCCCTCCAAGGGCCTCCAAATATCACTTTGCCAATTCCACAAGAACTGTTTAGCGAAAGGCTTCTTGAGGGGAAAGCTGTAACTCCGTGAGATGATTTCACAGAACACAAAGAAGTTTCTCAGAAAGCTTCTTTCTTTTTGTTATGGAGGATATTTCCTTGGAGCCTATAGTCTTCAAAGGGATCCGAAATATCTGTTCTCAGATTCCACAGAAATAAGGCTAGCACAGAGATCCACGAAATACAGATGTAACTCTGTGACTGGAAGTCACACATCACAGAGCAGTTTCTCAGAAAGCTTCTTTCCAGATTTCATCTGAGGATATTTCCTTTTTCACCATAGCCCTCTAGGGGCTTCCAAATATCACTTTGCCAATTCCACAAGAACTGTCTTAGCGAAAGGCTTCTTGAGGGGAAAGCTGTAACTCTGTGAGATGATTTCACAGAACACAAAGAAGTTTCTCAGAAAGCTTCTTTCTCTTTGTTATCGGAGGATATTTCCTTTTACGCTATAGTCTTCAAAGGGATCCGAAATATCTGTTCTCATTTTCCACAGAAAGAAGGCTAGCAAAGAGATCCACGAAATACAGATGTAACTCTGTGAGTGGAAGTCACACCTCACAGAGCAGTTTCTCAGAAAGCTTCTTTCCAGATTTCATCTGAGGACATTTCCTTTTCACCATAGCCCTCTATGGGCTTCCAAATATCACTTTGCCAATTCCACAAGAACTGTCTTAGCGAAAGGCTTCTTGAGGGGAAAGCTGTAACTCTGTGAGATGATTTCACAGAACACAAAGAAGTTTCTCAGAAAGCTTCTTTCTCTTTGTTATCGGAGGATATTTCCTTTGGCCCTATAGTCTTCAAAGGGATCCGAAATATCAGTTCTCAGATTCCACAGAAAGAAGGCTAGCAAAGAGATCTACGAAACACAAATGTAACTCTGTGAGGTGAATTCACAGACCACTAAGCAGTTTCTCAGAAAGCTTCTTTCCAGATTTCATCTGAGGATATTTCCTTTTTCACCATAGCCCTCTATGGTCTTCCAAATATGACTTTGCCAATTCCACAAGAACTGTCTTAGCGAAAGGCTTCTTGAGGGGAAAGCTGTAACTCTGTGAGATGATTTCACAGAACACAAAGAAGTTTCTCAGAAAGCTTCTTTCTCTTTGTTATCGGAGGATATTTCCTTTGGCCCTATAATCTTCAAAGGGATCCGAAATATCTGTTCTCAAATTCCACAGAAATAAGGCTAGCAAAGGGATCTACGAAACACAGATGTAACTCTGTGAGATGAATTCACAGAACACTAAGCAGTTTCTCAGAAAGCTTCTTTCCAGATTTCATCTGAGGATATTTCCTTTTTTACCATAGCCCTCTAAGGGCTTCCAAGTATCACTTTACCAGTTGCACAAGAACTGTCTTAGCGAAAGGCTTCTTGAGGGGAAAGCTTTTACTCTGTGAGATGATTTAACAGAACACAAAAAAGTTTCTCAGAAAGCTTCTTTCTCTTTGTTTCCGGAGGAAATTTCCTTTGGCCCTATATTCTTCAAAGGGATCCGAAATATCTGTGCTCAGATTCCACAGAAATAAGACTAGCAAAGAGATCTATGAAACACAGATGTAACTCTGTGAGAAGAATTAACAGAACACTAAGCAGTTTCTCAGAAAGCTTCTTTCCAGATTTCATCTGAGGATATTTCCTTTTTCTCCATAGCCCTCTATGGGCTTTCAAATATCACTTTGCCAATTCCACAAGAACTGTCTTAGCGAAAGGCTTCTTGAGTGGAAAGCTGTAACTCTGTGAGATGATTTCACAGAACACAAAGAAGTTTCTCAGAAAGCTTCTTTCTCTTTGTTATCGGAGGATATTTCCTTTGGCCCTATAGTCTTCAAAGGGATCCGAAATATCTGTTCTCAGATTCCACAGAAATAAGGCTTGCAAAGAGATCTACGAAACACAGATGTAACTCTGTGAGATGAATTCACAGAACACTAAGCAGTTTCTCAGAAAGCTTCTTTCCAGATTTCATCTGAGGATATTTCCTTTTCACCATAGCCCTCTATGGGCTTCCAAATATCACTTTGCCAATTCCACAAGAACTGTCTTAGCGAAAGGCTTCTTGAGGGGAAAGCTGTAACTCTGAGAGATGATTTCACAGAACACAAAGAAGTTTCTCAGAAAGCTTCTTTCTCTTTGTTTTCGGAGGATATTTCCTTTGGCCCTATAGTCTTCAAAGGTATCCGAAATATCTGTTCTCAGATTCCACAGAAAGAAGGCTAGCAAAGAGATCCACGAAACACAGATGTATCTCTGTGAGATGAATTAACAGAACACTAAGCAGTTTCTCAGAAAGCTTCTTTCCAGATTTCATCTGAGGATATTTCCTTTTTCACCATAGCCCTCTATGGGCTCCCAAATATCACTTAGCCAATTCCACAAGAACTGTCTTAGCGAAAGGCTTCTTGAGGGGAAAGCTGTAACTCTGTGAGATGATTTCACAGAATACAAAGAAGTTTCTCAGAAAGCTTCTTTCTCTTTGTTATCGTAGGATATTTCCTTTGGCCCTATAGTCTTCAAAGGGATCCGAAATATCTGTTCTCAGTATCCACAGAAATAAGGCTAGAAAAGAGATCTACGAAATGCAGATGTAACTCTGTGAGATGAATTCACAGAACTCTAAGCAGTTTTTCAGAAAGCTTCTTTCCAGATTTCATCTGAGGATATTTCCTTTTCACCATAGCCCTCCAAGGGCCTCCAAATATCACTTTGCCAATTCCACAAGAACTGTTTAGCGAAAGGCTTCTTGAGGGGAAAGCTGTAACTCCGTGAGATGATTTCACAGAACACAAAGAAGTTTCTCAGAAAGCTTCTTTCTTTTTGTTATGGAGGATATTTCCTTGGAGCCTATAGTCTTCAAAGGGATCCGAAATATCTGTTCTCAGATTCCACAGAAATAAGGCTAGCACAGAGATCCACGAAATACAGATGTAACTCTGTGAGTGGAAGTGACACATCACAGAGCAGTTTCTCAGAAAGCTTCTTTCCAGATTTCATCTGAGGATATTTCCTTTTTCACCATAGCCCTCTAGGGGCTTCCAAATATCACTTTGCCAATTCCACAAGAACTGTCTTAGCGAAAGGCTTCTTGAGGGGAAAGCTGTAACTCTGTGAGATGATTTCACAGAACACAAAGAAGTTTCTCAGAAAGCTTCTTTCTCTTTGTTATCGGAGGATATTTCCTTTGGCCCTATAATCTTCAAAGGGATCCGAAATATCTGTTCTCAAATTCCACAGAAATAAGGCTAGCAAAGGGATCTACGAAACACAGATGTAACTCTGTGAGATGAATTCACAGAACACTAAGCAGTTTCTCAGAAAGCTTCTTTCCAGATTTCATCTGAGGATATTTCCTTTTTTACCATAGCCCTCTAAGGGCTTCCAAGTATCACTTTACCAGTTGCACAAGAACTGTCTTAGCGAAAGGCTTCTTGAGGGGAAAGCTTTTACTCTGTGAGATGATTTAACAGAACACAAAAAAGTTTCTCAGAAAGCTTCTTTCTCTTTGTTTCCGGAGGAAATTTCCTTTGGCCCTATATTCTTCAAAGGGATCCGAAATATCTGTGCTCAGATTCCACAGAAATAAGACTAGCAAAGAGATCTATGAAACACAGATGTAACTCTGTGAGAAGAATTAACAGAACACTAAGCAGTTTCTCAGAAAGCTTCTTTCCAGATTTCATCTGAGGATATTTCCTTTTTCTCCATAGCCCTCTATGGGCTTTCAAATATCACTTTGCCAATTCCACAAGAACTGTCTTAGCGAAAGGCTTCTTGAGTGGAAAGCTGTAACTCTGTGAGATGATTTCACAGAACACAAAGGAGTTTCTCAGAAAGCTTCTTTCTCTTTGTTATCGGAGGATATTTCCTTTGGCCCTATGGTCTTCAAAGGGATCTGAAATATCTGTTCTCAGATTCCACAGAAATAAGGCTAGCAAAGAGATCCACGAAATACAGATGTAACTCTGTGAGTGGAAGTCACACCTCACAGAGCAGTTTCTCAGAAAGCTTCTTTCCAGATTTCATGTGAGGTTATTTCCTTTTTCACCATAGCCCTCTATGGGCTTCCAAATATCACTTTGCCAATTCCACAAGAACTGTCTTAACGAAAGGCTTCTTGAGGGGAAAGCTGTAACTCTGTGAGATGATTTCACAGAACACAAAGAAGTTTCTCAGAAAGCTTCTTTCTCTTTGTTATCGGAGGATATTTCCTTTGGCCCTATAGTCTTCAAAGGGATCCGAAATATCTGTTCTCAGATTCCACAGAAATAAGTCTAGCAAAGAGATCTACGAAACACAAATGTAACTCTGTGAGGTGAATTCACAGACCACTAAGCAGTTTCTCAGAAAGCTTCTTTCCAGATTTCATCTGAGGATATTTCCTTTTTCACCATAGCCCTCTATGGTCTTCCAAATATGACTTTGCCAATTCCACAAGAACTGTCTTAGCGAAAGGCTTCTTGAGGGGAAAGCTGTAACTCTGTGAGATGATTTCACAGAACACAAAGAAGTTTCTCAGAAAGCTTCTTTCTCTTTGTTATCGGAGGATATTTCCTTTGGCCCTATAATCTTCAAAGGGATCCGAAATATCTGTTCTCAAATTCCACAGAAATAAGGCTAGCAAAGGGATCTACGAAACACAGATGTAACTCTGTGAGATGAATTCACAGAACACTAAGCAGTTTCTCAGAAAGCTTCTTTCCAGATTTCATCTGAGGATATTTCCTTTTTTACCATAGCCCTCTAAGGGCTTCCAAGTATCACTTTACCAGTTGCACAAGAACTGTCTTAGCGAAAGGCTTCTTGAGGGGAAAGCTTTTACTCTGTGAGACGATTTAACAGAACACAAAAAAGTTTCTCAGAAAGCTTCTTTCTCTTTGTTTCCGGAGGAAATTTCCTTTGGCCCTATATTCTTCAAAGGGATCCGAAATATCTGTGCTCAGATTCCACAGAAATAAGACTAGCAAAGAGATCTATGAAACACAGATGTAACTCTGTGAGAAGAATTAACAGAACACTAAGCAGTTTCTCAGAAAGCTTCTTTCCAGATTTCATCTGAGGATATTTCCTTTTTCTCCATAGCCCTCTATGGGCTTTCAAATATCACTTTGCCAATTCCACAAGAACTGTCTTAGCGAAAGGCTTCTTGAGTGGAAAGCTGTAACTCTGTGAGATGATTTCACAGAACACAAAGGAGTTTCTCAGAAAGCTTCTTTCTCTTTGTTATCGGAGGATATTTCCTTTGGCCCTATGGTCTTCAAAGGGATCTGAAATATCTGTTCTCAGATTCCACAGAAATAAGGCTAGCAAAGAGATCCGCGAAATACAGATGTAACTCTGTGAGTGGAAGTCACACCTCACAGAGCAGTTTCTCAGAAAGCTTCTTTCCAGATTTCATGTGAGGTTATTTCCTTTTTCACCATAGCCCTCTATGGGCTTCCAAATATCACTTTGCCAATTCCACAAGAACTGTCTTAGCGAAAGGTTTGAGGGGAAAGCTGTAACTGTGTGAGATGATTTCACAGAACACAAAGAAGTTTCTCAGAAATCTTCTTTCTCGTTGTTATTGAAGGATATTTCCTTTGGCCCTATAGTCTTCAAAGGGATCCGAAATATCTGTTCTCAGATACCACGGAAAGAAGGCTAGCAAAGAGATCCACGAAATACAGATGTAACTCTGTGAGATGAATTAACAGAACACTAAGCAGTTTCTCTGAAAGCTTCATTCCAGATTTCATCTGAGGATAATTTCTTTTTCACCATAGCCCTCTATGGGCTTCCAAATATCACTTTGCCAATTCCACAAGAACTGTCTTAACGAAAGGCTTCTTGAGGGGAAAGCTGTAACTCTGTGAGATGATTTCACAGAACACAAAGAAGTTTCTCAGAAAGCTTCTTTCTCTTTGTTATCGGAGGATATTTCCTTTGGCCCTATAATCTTCAAAGGGATCCGAAATATCTGTTCTCAAATTCCACAGAAATAAGGCTAGCAAAGAGATCTACGAAACACAGATGTAACTCTGTGAGATGAATTCACAGAACACTAAGCAGTTTCTCAGAAAGCTTCTTTCCAGATTTCATCTGAGGATATTTCCTTTTTTACCATAGCCCTCTAAGGGCTTCCAAGTATCACTTTACCAGTTGCACAAGAACTGTCTTAGCGAAAGGCTTCTTAAGGGGAAAGCTTTTACTCTGTGAGATGATTTAACAGAACACAAAAAAGTTTCTCAGAAAGCTTCTTTCTCTTTGTTTCCGGAGGAAATTTCCTTTGGCCCTATATTCTTCAAAGGGATCCGAAATATCTGTGCTCAGATTCCACAGAAATAAGACTAGCAAAGAGATCTATGAAACACAGATGTAACTCTGTGAGATGAATTAACAGAACACTAAGCAGTTTCTCAGAAAGCTTCTTTCCAGATTTCATCTGAGGATATATCCTTTTTCTCCATAGCCCTCTATGGGCTTTCAAATATCACTTTGCCAATTCCACAAGAACTGTCTTAGCGAAAGGCTTCTTGAGGGGAAAGCTGTAACTCTGTGAGATGATTTCACATTACACAAAGAAGTTTCTCAGAAAGCTTCTTTCTCTTTGTTATCGGAGGATATTTCCTTTTCCGCTATAGTCTTCGAAGGGATCCGAAATATCTGTTCTCAAATTCCACAGAAATAAGGCTAGCAAAGAGATCTACGAAACACAGATGTAACTCTGTGAGATGAAATCACAGAACACTAAGCAGTTTCTCAGAAAGCTTCTTTCCAGATTTCATCTGAGGATATTTCCTTTTTTACCATAGCCCTCTAAGGGCTTCCAAGTATCACTTTACCAGTTGCACAAGAACTGTCTTAGCGAAAGGCTTCTTGAGGGGAAAGTTTTACTCTGTGAGATGATTTCACAGAACACAAAGAAGTTTCTAAGAAATCTTCTTTCTCTTTGTTATTGAAGGATATTTCCTTTGGCCCTATAGTCTTCAAAGGGATCCGAAATATCTGTTCTCAGATTCCACGGAAAGAAGGCTAGCAAAGAGATCCACGAAATACAGATGTAACTCTGTGAGATGAATTAACAGAACACTAAGCAGTTTCTCAGAAAGCTTCTTTCCAGATTTCATCTGAGGATAATTCATTTTTCACCATAGCCCTCTATGGGCATCCAAATATCACTTTGCCAATTCCACAGGAACTGTCTTAACGAAAGGCTTCTTGAGGGGAAAGCTGTAACTGTGGGAGATGATTTCACAGAACACAAAGAAGTTTCTCAGAAAGTTTCTTTCTCTTTGTTATCGGAGGATATTTCCTTTGGCCCTATACTCTTCAAAGGGATCTGAAATATCTGTTCTCAGATTCCACAGAAATAAGGCTAGCAAAGAGATCAACGAAACACAGATGTAACTCTGTGAGATGAATTCACAGAACACTAAGCAGTTTCTCAGAAAGCTTCTTTCTAGATTGCATCTGAAGTTGTTTCCTTTTTCACCATAGACCCCTATGGGCTTCCAAATATCACTTTGCCAATTCCACAAGAACTGTCTTAGCGAAAGGCTTCTTGAGGGGAAAGCTGTAACTCTGTGAGATCATTTCACAGAACACAAAGAAGTTTCTCAGAAAGCTTCTTTCTCTTTGTTATCGGAGGATATTTCCTTTGGCCCTATAGTCTTCAAAGGGATCCGAAATATCTGTTCTCAGATTCCACAGAAATAAGGCTAGCAAAGAGATCCACGAAATACAGATGTAACTCTGTGAATGGAAGTCACACATCACAGAGCAGTTTCTCAGAAAGCTTCTTTCCAGATTTCATCTGAGGATATTTCCTTTTTCACAATAGCCCTGTAGGGGCTTCAAAATATCTCTTTTCCAATTCGACAAGAACTGTCATAGCGAAAGGCTTCTTGAGGGGAAAGCTGTAACTCTGTGAGATGATTTCACAGAACACAAAGAAGTTTCTCAGAAAGCTTCTTTCTCTTTGTTATCGGAGGATATTTCCTTTGGCCCTATAGTCTTCAAAGGGATCCGAAATATCTGTTCTCAGATTCCACAGAAATAAGGCTAGCAAAGAGATCTACGAAACACAGATGTAACTCTGAGAGATGAATTCACAGAACACTAAGCAGTTTCTCAGAAAGCTTCTTTCCAGATTTCATCTGAGGATATTTCCTTTTCACCATAGCCCTCTAAGGGCTTCCAAATATCACATTGCCAACTCCACAAGAACTGTCATAGCGAAAGGCTTCCTGAGGGGAAAGCTGTAACTCTGTGAGATGATTTCACAGAACACAAAGAAGTTTCTCAGAAAGCTTCTTTCTCTTTGTTATCGGAGGATATTTCCTTTGACCCTATAGTCTTCAAAGGGATCCGAAATATCTGTTCTCAGATTCCACAGAAATAAGGCTAGCAAAGAGATCTACGAAACACAGATGTAACTCTGAGAGATGAATTCACAGAACACTAAGCAGTTTCTCAGAAAGCTTCTTTCCAGATTTCATCTGAGGATATTTCCTTTTCACCATAGCCCTCTAAGGGCTTCCAAATATCACTTTGCCAACTCCACAAGAACTGTCATAGCGAAAGGCTTCCTGAGGGGAAAGCTGTAACTCTGTGAGATGATTTCACAGAACACAAAGAAGTTTCTCAGAAAGCTTCTTTCTCTTTGTTATCGGAGGATATTTCCTTTGGCCCTATAGTCTTCAAAGGGATCCGAAATATCTGTTCTCAGATTCCACAGAAAGAAGGCTAGCAAAGAGATCCACGAAATACAGATGTAACTCTGTTAGTGGAAGTCACACATCACAGAGCAGTTTCTCAGAAAGCTTCTTTCCAGATTTCATCTAAGGATATTTCCTTTTCACCATAGCCCTCTAAGGGCTTCCAAATATCACTTTGCCAACTCCACAAGAACTGTCATAGCGAAAGGCTTCCTGAGGGGAAAGCTGTAACTCTGTGAGATGATTTCACAGAACACAAAGAAGTTTCTCAGAAAGCTTCTTTCTCTTTGTTATCGGAGGATATTTCCTTTGGCCCTATAGTCTTCAAAGGGATCCGAAATATCTGTTCTCAGATTCCACAGAAAGAAGGCTAGCAAAGAGATCCACGAAATACAGATGTAACTCTGTTAGTGGAAGTCACACATCACAGAGCAGTTTCTCAGAAAGCTTCTTTCCAGATTTCATCTGAGGATATTTCCTTTTCACCATAGCCCTCTATGGGCTTCCAATTATCACTTTGCCAATTCCACAAGAACTGTATTAGCGAAAGGCTTCTTGAGGGGAAAGCTGTAACTCTGTGAGATGATTTCACAGAACACAAAGAAGTTTCTCAGAAAGCTTCTTTCTCTTTGTTATCGGAGGATATTTCCTCTGGCCCTATAGTCTTCAAAGGGATCCGAAATATCTGTTCTCAGATTCCGCAGAAATAAGGCTAGCAAAGAGATCCACGAAATACAGATGTAACTCTGTTAGTGGAAGTCACACATCACAGAGCAGTTTCTCAGAAAGCTTCTTTCCAGATTTCATCTGAGGATATTTCCTTTTCACCATAGCCCTCTATGGGCTTCCAATTATCACTTTGCCAATTCCACAAGAACTGTCTTAGCGAAAGGCTTCTTGAGGGGAAAGCTGTAACTCTGTGAGATGATTTCACAGAACACAAAGAAGTTTCTCAGAAAGTTTCTTTCTCTTTGTTATCGGAGGATATTTCCTTTGGCCCTATAGTCTTCAAAGGGATCTGAAATATCTGTTCTCAGATTCCACAGAAATAAGGCTAGCAAAGAGATCTACAAAACACAGATGTAACTCTGTGAGATGAATTCACAGAACACTAAGCAGTTTCTCAGAAAGCTTCTTTCTAGATTGCATCTGAGGTTGTTTCCTTTTTCACCATAGACCCCTATGGGCTTCCAAATATCACTTTGCCAATTCCACAAGAACTGTCTTAGCGAAAGGCTTCTTGAGGGGAAAGCTGTAACTCTGTGAGATCATTTCACAGAACACAAAGAAGTTTCTCAGAAAGCTTCTTTCTCTTTGTTATCGGAGGATATTTCCTTTGGCCCTATAGTCTTCAAAGGGATCCGAAATATCTGTTCTCAGATTCCACAGAAATAAGGCTAGCAAAGAGATCCACGAAATACAGATGTAACTCTGTGAGTGGAAGTCACACATCACAGAGCATTTTCTCAGAAAGCTTCTTTCCAGATTTCATCTGAGGATATTTCCTTTTTCACAATAGCCCTGTAGGGGCTTCCAAATATCTCTTTTCCAATTCGACAAGAACTGTCTTAGCGAAAGGCTTCTTGAAGGGAAAGATGTAACTCTGTGAGATGATTTCACAGAACACAAAGAAGTTTCTCAGAAAGCTTCTTTCTCTTTGTTATCGGAGGATATTTCCTGTGGCCCTAGAGTCTTCAAAGGGATCCGAAATATCTGTTCTCAGATTCCACAGAAATAAGGCTAGCAAAGAGATCTACGAAACACAGATGTAACTCTGTGAGATGAATTCACAGAACACTAAGCAGTTTCTCAGAAAGCTTCTTTCCAGATTTCATCTGAGGATATTTCCTTTTCACCATAGCCCTTTATGGGCTTCCAAATATCACTTTGCCAATTCCACAAGAACTGTCTTAGCGAAAGGCTTCTTGAGGGGAAAGCTGTAACTCTGTGAGATGATTTCACAGAACACAAAGAAATTTCTCAGAAAGCTTCTTTCTCTTTGTTATCGTAGGATATTTCCTTTGGCCCTATAGTCTTCAAAGGGATCCGAAATATCTGTTCTCAGATTACACAGAAAGAAGGCTAGCAAAGAGATCCACGAAATACAGATGTAACTCTTTTAGTGGAAGTCACACATCACAGAGCAGTTTCTCAGAAAGCTTCTTTCCAGATTTCATCTGAGGATATTTCCTTTTCACCATAGCCCTCTATGGGCTTCCAATTATCACTTTGCCAATTCCACAAGAACTGTCTTAGCGAAAGGCTTCTTGAGGGGAAAGCTGTAACTCTGTGAGATGATTTCACAGAACACAAAGAAGTTTCTCAGAAAGCTTCTTTCTCTTTGTTATCGGAGGATATTTCCTCTGGCCCTACAGTCTTCAAAGGGATCCGAAATATCTGTTCTCAGATTCCACAGAAATAAGGCTAGCAAAGAGGTCCACGAAACACAGATGCAACTCTGTGAGATGAATTCACAGAACACTAAGCAGTTTCTCAGAAAGCTTCTTTCCAGATTTCATCTGAGGGTATTTCCTTTTTCAACATAGCCCTCTATGGGCTTCAAAATATCACTTTTCCAATTCCACAAGAACTGTCTTAGCGAAAGGCTCCTTCAGGGGAAAGCTGTAACTCTGTGAGATGATTTCACAGAACACAAAGAAGTTTCTCAGAAAGCTTCTTTCTCTTCGTTATCGGAGGATATTTCCTTTGGCCCTATAGTCTTCAAAGGGATCCGAAATATCTGTTCTCAGATTCCACAGAAATAAGGCTAGCAAAGAGATCTACGAAACGCAGATGCAACTCTGTGAGATGAATTCACAGAACACTAAGCAGTTTCTCAGAAAGCTTCTTTCCAGATTTCATCTGAGGATATTTCCTTTTCACCATAGCCCTCTATGGGCTTCCAAATATCACTTTGCCAATTCCACAAGAACTGACTTAGCGAAAGGCTTCTTGAGGGGAAAGCTGTAACTCTGTGAGATAATTTCACAGAACACAAAGAAGTTTCTCAGAAAGCTTTTTTCTCTTTGTTATCGGAGGATATTTCCTTTGGCCCTATAGTCTTCAAAGGGATCCGATATATCTGTTCTCAGATTCCACAGAAAGAAGTCTAGCAAAGAGATCCACGAAATACAGATGTAACTCTGTGAGTGGAAGTCACACATCACAGAGCAGTTTCTCAGAAAGCTTCTTTCCAGATTTCATCTGAGGATATTTCCTTTTTCACCATAGCCCTCTAGGGGCTTCCAAATATCACTTTGCCAATTCCACAAGAACTGTCTTAGCGAAAGGCTTCTTGAGGGGAAAGCTGTAACTCTGTCAGATGATTTCACAGAACACAAAGAAGTTTCTCAGAAAGCTTCTTTCTCTTTGTTATCAGAGGATATTTCCTTTGGCCCTATAGTCTTCAAAGGGATCCGAAATATCTGTTCTCAGATTCCACAGAAATGAGGCTAGCAAGGAGATCTACGAAACACAGATGCAACTCTGTGAGATGAATTCACAGAATACTAAGCAGTTTCTCAGAAAGCTTCTCTCCAGATTTCATCTGAGGATATTTCCTTTTTCACCATAGCCCTCAATGGGCTTCCAAATATCACGTTGCCAATTCCACAAGAACTGTCTTAGCGAAAGGCTTCTTGAGGGGAAAGCTGTAACTCTGTGAGATGATTTCACAGAACACAAAGAAGTTTCTCAGAAAGCTTCTTTCTCTTTGTTATCGGAGGATATTTCCTTTGGCCCTATAGTCTTCAAAGGGGTCTGAAATATCTGTTCTCAGATTCCACAGAAAGAAGGCTAGCAAAGAGATCCACGAAATACAGATGTAACTCTGTGAGTGGAAGTGACACATCACAGAGCAGTTTCTCAGAAAGCTTCTTTCCAGATTTCATCTGAGGATATTTCCTTTTTCACCATAGCCCTCTATGGGCTTCCAAATATCACTTTGCCAATTCCACAAGAACTGTCTTAGCGAAAGGCTTCTTCAGGGGAAAGCTGTAACTCTGTGAGATGATTTCACAGAACACAAAGAAGTTTCTCAGAAAGTTTCTTTCTCTTTGTTATCGGAGGATATTTCCTTTGGCCCTATAGTCTTCAAAGGGATCCGAAATATATTTTATCAGATTCCACAGAAATAAGGCTAGCTAAGAGATCCACGAAATACAGATGTAACTCTGTGAGTGGAAGTCACACATCACAGAGCAGTTTCTCAGAAAGCTTCTTTCCAGATTTCATTTGAGGATATTTCCTTTTTCACGATAGCCCTCTATAGGCTTCCAAATATCACTTTTCCAATTCCACAAGAACTGTCTTAGGGAAAGGCTTCTTGAGTGGAAAGCTGTAACTCTGTGAGATGATTTCACAGAACACAAAGAAGTTTCTCAGAAAGCTTCTTTCTCTTTGTTATCGGAGGATATTTCCTTTGGCCCTATAATCTTCAAAGGGATCCGAAATATCTGTTCTCAAATTCCACAGAAATAAGGCTAGCAAAGAGATCTACGAAACACAGATGTAACTCTGTGAGATGAATTTACAGAACACTAAGCAGTTTCTCAGAAAGCTTCTTTCCAGATTTCATCTGAGGATATTTCCTTTTTCACCATAGCCCTCTATGGGCTTCCAAATATCACTTTTCCAATTCCACAAGAACTGTCTTAGCGAAAGGCTTCTTGAGGGGAAAGCTGTAACTGTGTGAGATGATTTCACAGAACACAAAGAAGTTTCTCAGAAAGCTTCTTTCTCTTTGTTATCGGAGGATATTTCCTTTGGCCCTATATTCTTCAAAGGGATCCGAAATATATTTTATCAGATTCCACAGAAATAAGGCTAGCAAAGAGATCCACGAAATACAGATGTAACTCTGTGAGTGGAAGTCACACCTCACAGAGCAGTTTCTCAGAAAGCTTCTTTCCAGATTTTATCTGAGGATATTTCCTTTTTCACCATAGCCCTCTAGGGGCTTCCAAATATCGCTTTTCCAATTCCACAAAACTGTCTTAGCGAAAGGCTTCTTGAGGGGAAAGCTCTAACTCTGTGAGATGATTTCACAGAACACAAAGAAGTTTCTCAGAAAGCTTCTTTCTCTTTGTTATCGGAGGATATTTCCTGTGGCCCTATAGTCTTCAAAGGGATCCGAAATATCTGTTCTCAGATTCCACAGAAATAAGGCTCGCAAAGAGATCTACGAAACACAGATGTAACTCTGTGAGATGATTTCACAGAACACTAAGCAGTTTCTCAGAAAGCTTCTTTCCAGATTTCATCTGAGGATATTTCCTTTTCACCAGGCCCTCTATGGCCTTCCAAATATCACTTTGCCAATTCCACAAGAACTGTCTTAGCGAAAGGCTTCTTGAGGGGAAAGCTGTAACTCTGTGAGATGATTTCACTGAACACAAAGAAGTTTCTCAGAAAGCTTCTTTCTCTTTGTTATCGGAGGATATTTCCTTTGGCCCTATAGTTTTCAAAGGGATCCGAAATATCTCTTCTCAGATTCCACAGAAATAAGGCTAGCAAAGAGATCTACGAAACACAGATGTAACTCTGTGAGGTGAATTCACAGACCACTAAGCAGTTTCTCAGAAAGCTTCTTTCCAGATTTCATCTGAGGATATTTCCTTTTTCACCATAGCCCTCTATGGGCTTCCAAATATCACTTTGCCAATTCCACAAGAACGGTTTAGCGAAAGGCTTCTTGAGGGGAAAGCTGTAACTCTGTGAGATGATTTCACCGAACACAAAGAAGTTTCTCAGAAATCTTCTTTCTCTTTGTTATCGGAGGATGTTTCCTTTGGGCCTATAGTCTTCAAAGGGATCCGAAATATCTGTTCTCAGATTCCACAGAAATGAGGCTAGCAAAGAGATCCACGAAATACAGATGTAACTCTGTTACTGGAAGTCACACATCACAGAGCAGTTTCTCAGAAAGCTTCTTTTCAGATTTCATCTGAGGATATTTCCTTTTTCACCATAGCCCTCTAGGGGCTTCCAAATATCACTTTGCCAATTCCACAAGAACTGTCTTAGCGAAAGGCTTCTTGAGGGGAAAGCTGTAACTCTGTGAGATGATTTCAAAGAACACAAAGAAGTTTCTCAGAAAGTTTCTTTCTCTTTGTTATCGGAGGATATTTCCTTTGGCCCTATAGTCTTCAAAGGGATCTGAAATATCTGTTCTCAGATTCCACAGAAATAAGGCTAGCAAAGAGATCTACGAAACACAGATGTAACTCTGTGAGATGAATTCACAGAACACTAAGCAGTTTCTCAGAAAGCTTCTTTCTAGATTTCATCTGAGGATGTTTCCTTTTTCACCATAGCCCCCTATGGGCTTCCAAATATCACTTTGCCAATTCCACAAGAACTGTCTTAGCGAAAGGCTTCTTGAGGGGAAAGCTGTAACTCTGTGAGATGATTTCACAGAACACAAAGAAGTTTCTCAGAAAGCTTCTTTCTCTTTGTTATCGGAGGATATTTCCCTTCGCCCTATAATCTTCAAAGGGATCCGAAATATCTGTTCTCATATTCCACAGAAGGAAGGATAGCAAAAAGATCCACGAAATACAGATGTACCTCTGTGAGTGGAAGTGACACATCACAGAGCAGTTTCTGAGAAAGCTTCTTTCCAGATTTCATCTGAGGATATTTCCTTTTTCACCATAGACCTCTATGGGCTTCCAAATATCAGGTTGCCAATTCCACAAGAACTGTCTTAGCGAAAGGCTTCTTGAGGGGAAAGCTGTAACTCTGTGAGATGATTTCACAGAACACAAAGAAGTTTCTCAGAAAGCTTCTTTCTCTTTGTTATCGGAGGATATTTCCTTTGGCCCTATAGTCTTCAAAGGGATCCGAAATATCTGTTCTCAGATTCCACAGAAATAAGGCTAGCAAAGAGATCTACGAAACAGAGATGTAACTCTGTGAGATGAATTCATAGAACACTAAGCAGTTTCTCAGAAAGCTTCTTTCCAGATTTCATCTGAGGATATTTCCTTTTTCAACATAGCCCTCTATGGGCTTCCAAATATCACTTTGCCAATTCCACAAGAACTGTCTTAGCGAAAGGCTTCTTGAGTGGAAAGCTGTAACTCTGTGAGATGCTTTCACAGAACACAAAGAAGTTTCTCAGAAAGCTTCTTTCTCTTTGTTATCTGAGGATATTTCCTTTGGCCCTATAGTCTTCAAAGGATCCGAAATATATTTTATCAGATTCCACAGAAATAAGGCTAGCAAAGAGATCCACGAAATACAGATGTAACTCTGTGAGTGGAAGTCCCACATCACAGAGCAGTTTCTCAGAAAGCTTCTTTCCAGATTTCATCTGAGGATATTTCCTTTTTCACCATAGCCCTCTAGGGGCTTCCAAATATCATTTTTCCAATTCCACAAGAACTGTCTTAGCGAAAGGCTTCTTGAGGGGAAAGCTGTAACTCTGTGAGATGATTTCACAGAACACAAAGAAGTTTCTCAGAAAGCTTCTTTCTCTTTGTTATCGGAGGATATTTCCTTTGGCCCTATAGTCTTCAAAGGGATCCGAAATATATTTTATCAGATTCCACAGAAAGAAGGCTAGCAAAGAGATCCACGAAATACAGATGTAACTCTGTGAGTGGAAGTCACACATCACAGAGCAGTTTCTCAGAAAGCTTCTTTCCAGATTTCATTTGAGGATATTTCCTTTTTCACGATAGCCCTCTAGGGTCTTCCAAATATCACTTTTCCAATTCCACAAGAACTGTCTTAGCGAAAGTCTCCTTGAGGGGAAAGCTGTAACTCTGTGAGATGATTTCACAGAACACAAAGAAGTTTCTCAGAAAGCTTCTTTCTCTTTGTTATCGGAGGATATTTCCTTTGGCCCTATATTCTTCAAAGGGATCCGAAATATCTGTTCTCAGATTCCACAGAAATAAGGCTAGCAAAGAGATCTACGAAACACAGATATAACTGTGTGAGAAGAATTCACAGAACACTAAGCAGTTTCTCAGAAAGCTTCTTTCCAGATTTCATCTCAGGATATTTCCTTTTTTACCATAGCCCTCTAGGGGCTTCCAAATATGACTTTGCCAATTCCACAAGAACTGTCTTAGCGAAAGGCTTCTTGAGTGGAAAGCTGTAACTCTGTGAGATGATTTCACAGAAAACAAAGCAGTTTCTCAGAAAGCTTCTTTCTCTTTGTTATCGGAGGATATTTCCTTTGGCCCTATAGTCTTCAAAGGGATGCGAAATATCTGTTCTCAGATTCCACAGAAAGAAGGCTAGCAAAGAGATCCACGAAATACAGATGTAACTCTGTGAGTGGAAGTGACACATCACAGAGCAGTTTCTCAGAAAGCTTCTTTCCAGATTTCATCTGAGGATATTTCCTTTTTCACCATAGCCCTCTATGGGCTTCCAAACATCACTTTGCCAATTCCACACGAACTGTCTTAGCGAAAGGCTTCTTGAGGGGAAAGCTGTAACTCTGTGAGATGATTTCACAGAACACAAAGAAGTTTCTCAGAAAGCTTCTTTCTCTTTGTTATCGGAGGATAATTCCTTTGGCCCTATAGTCTTCAAAGGGATCCTAAATATCTGTTCTCAGATTCCACAGAAATAAGGCTAGCAAAGAGATCTACAAAACACAGATGCAACTCTGTGAGATGAATTCACAGAACACTAAGCAGTTTCTCAGAAAGCTTCTTTCCAGATTTCATCTGAGGATATTTCCTTTTTCACCATAGCCCTCAATGGGCTTCCAAATATCACGTTGCCAATTCCACAAGAACTGTCTTAGCGAAAGGCTTCTTCAGGGGAAAGCTGTAACTCTGTGAGATGATTTCACTGAACACAAAGAAGTTTCTCAGAAAGCTTCTTTCTCTTTGTTATCGGAGGATATTTCCTTTGGCCCTATAGTCTTCAAAGGGATCCGAAATATCTGTTCTCAGATTCCACAGAAATAAGGCTAGCAAAGAGATCTACGAAACACAGATGTAACTCTGTGAGATGAATTCACAGAACACTAAGCAGTTTCTCAGAAAGCATCTTTCCAGATTTCATCTGAGGATATTTCCTTTTCACCATAGCTCTCTAAGGGCTTCCAAAAATCACTTTGCCAATTCCACAAGAACTGTCTTAGCGAAAGGCTTCTTGAGGGGAAAGCTGTAACTCTCTGAGATGATTTCACAGAACACAAAGAAGTTTCTCAGAAAGCTTCTTTCTCTTTGTTATCGGAGGATATTTCCTTTGGGCCTATATTCTTCAAAGGGATCCGAAATATCTGTTCTAAGATTCCACAGAAATAAGGCTAGCAAAGAGATCCACGAAATACAGATGTAACTCTGTGAGTGGAGGTCACACATCACAGAGCAGTTTCTCAGAAAGCTTCTTTCCGGATTTCATCTGAGGATATTTCCTTTTTCACCATAGCCCTCTATGGGCTTCCAAATATCACTTTGCCAATTCCACAAGAACTGTCTTAGCGAAAGGCTTCTGGAGGGGAAAGCTGTAACTCTGTGAGATGATTTCACAGAACACAAAGCAGTTTCTCAGAAAGCTTCTTTCTCTTTGTTATCGGAGGATATTTCCTTTGGCCCTGTAGTCTTCAAAGGGATCCGAAATATCTGTTCTCAGATTCCACAGAAATAAGGCTAGCAAAGAGATCTAGGAAACACAGATGTAACTCTGTGAGATGAATTCACAGAACGCTAAGCAGTTTCTCAGAAAGCTTCTTTCCAGATTCATCTGAGGATATTTCCTTTTTCAACATAGCCCTCTATGGGCTTCCAAATATCACTTTGCCAATTCCACAAGAACTGTCTTAGCGAAAGGCTTCTTGAGTGGAAAGCTGTAACTCTGTGAGATGATTTCACAGAACACAAAGAAGTTTCTCAGAAAGCTTCTTTCTCTTTGTTATCGGAGGATATTTCCTTTGGCCCTATAGTCTTCAAAGGGATCCGAAATATATTTTATCAGATTCCACAGAAATAAGGCTAGCAAAGAGATCCACGAAATACAGATGTAACTCTGTGAGTGGAAGTCACACATCACAGAGCAGTTTCTCAGAAAGCTTCTTTCCAGATTTCATCTGAGGATATTTCCTTTTTCACCATAGCCCTCTAGGGGCTTCCAAATATCACTTTTCCAATTCCACAAGAACTGTCTTAGCGAAAGGCTTCTTGAGGGGAAAGCTGTAACTCTCTGAGATGATTTCACAGAACACAAAGAAGTTTCTCAGAAAGCTTCTTTCTCTTTGTTTTCGGAGGATATTTCCTTTGGCCCTATAGTTTTCAAAGGGATCCGAAATATATATTATCAGATTCCACAGAAATAAGTCTAGCAAAGAGATCCACGAAATACAGATGTAACTCTGTGAGTGGAAGTCACACATCACAGAGCAGTTTCTCAGAAAGCTTCTTTCCGGATTTCATTTGAGGATATTTCCTTTTTCACGATAGACCTCTAGGGGCTTCCAAATATCACTTTGCCAATTCCACAAGAACTGTCTTAGCGAAAGGCTTCTTGAGGGGAAAGCTGTAACTCTGTGAGATGATTTCACAGAACACAAAGAAGTTTCTCAGAAAGCTTCTTTCTCTTTGTTATCGGAGGATATTTCCTTTGGCCCTAGAGTCTTCAAAGGGATCCGAAATATCTGTTCTCAGATTCCACAGAAATAAGGCTAGCAAAGAGATCTACGAAACACAGATGTAACTGTGTGAGATGAATTCACAGAACACTAAGCAGTTTCTCAGAAGGCTTCTTTCCAGATTTCATCTGAGGATATTTCCTTTTTCACCGTAGCCCTCTATGGGCTTCCAAATATGACTTTGCCAATTCCACAAGAATTGTCTTAGCGAAAGGCTTCTTGAGTGGAAAGCTGTAACTCTGTGAGATGATTTCACAGAAAACAAAGCAGTTTCTCAGAAGCTTCTTTCTCTTTGTTATCGGAGGATATTTCCTTTGGCCCTATAGTCTTCAAAGGGATGCGAAATATCTGTTCTCAGATTCCACAGAAAGAAGGCCAGCCAAGAGATCCACGAAATACAGATGTAACTCTGTGAGTGGGAGTGACACATCACAGAGCAGTTTCTCAGAAAGCTTCTTTCCAGATTTCATCTGAGGATATTTCCTTTTTCACCATAGCCCTCTATGGGCTTCCAAATATCACTTTGCCAATTCCACAAGAACTGTCTTAGCGAAAGGCTTCTTGAGGGGAAAGCTGTAACTCTGTGAGATGATTTCACAGAACACAAAGAAGTTTCTCAGAAAGCTTCTTTCTCTTTGTTATCGGAGGATATTTCCTTTGGCCCTATAGTCTTCAAAGGGATCCTAAATATCTGTTCTCAGATTCCACAGAAATAAGGCTAGCAAAGAGATCTACAAAACACAGATGCAACTCTGTGAGATGAATTCACAGAACACTAAGCAGTTTCTCAGAAAGCTTCTTTCCAGATTTCATCTGAGGATATTTCCTTTTTCACCATAGACCTCAATGGGCTTCCAAATATCACGTTGCCAATTCCACAAGAACTGTCTTAGCGAAAGGCTTCTTGAGGGGAAAGCTGTAACTCTGTGAGATGATTTCACTGAACACAAAGAAGTTTCTCAGAAAGCTTCTTTCTCTTTGTTATCGGAGGATATTTCCTTTGGCCCTATAGTCTTCAAAGGGATCCGAAATATCTGTTCTCAGATTCCACAGAAATAAGGCTAGCAAAGAGATCTACGAAACACAGATGTAACTCTGTGAGATGAATTCACAGAACACTAAGCAGTTTCTCAGAAAGCTTCTTTCCAGATTTCATCTGAAGATATTTCCTTTTTCACCATAGCCCTCAATGGGCTTCCAAATATCACTTTGCCAATTCCACAAGAACTGTCTTAGCGAAAGGCTTCTTGAGTGGAAAGCAGTAACTCTGTGAGATGATTTCACAGAACACAAAGAAGTTTCTCAGAAAGCTTCTTTCTCTTTGTTATCTGAGGATATTTCCTTTGGCCCTATAGTCTTCAAAGGGATCCGAAATATCTGTTCTCAGATTCCACAGAAATACGTCTACCAAAGAGATCTACGAAACACCGATGTAACTGTGTGAGATGAATTCACAGAACGCTAAGCAGTTTCTCAGAAAGCTTCTTTCCAGATTTCATCTGAGGATATTTCCTTTTTCAACATAGCCCTCTATTGGCTTCCAAATATCACTTTGCCAATTCCACAAGAACTGTCTTAGCGAAAGGCTTCTTGAGTGGAAAGCTGTAACTCTGTGAGATGATTTCACAGAACACAAAGAAGTTTCTCAGAAAGCTTCTTTCTCTTTGTTATCGGAGGATATTTCCTTTGGCCCTATAGTCTTCAAAGGGATCCGAAATATATTTTATCAGATTCCACAGAAATAAGGCTAGCAAAGAGATCCACGAAATACAGATGTAACTCTGTGAGTGGAAGTCACACATCACAGAGCAGTTTCTCAGAAAGCTTCTTTCCAGATTTCATCTGAGGATATTTCCTTTTTCACCATAGCCCTCTAGGGGCTTCCAAATATCACTTTTCCAATTCCACAAGAACTGTCTTAGCGAAAGGCTTCTTGAGGGGAAAGCTGTAACTCTGTGAGATGATTTCACAGAACACAAAGAAGTTTCTCAGAAAGCTTCTTTCTCTTTGTTTTCGGAGGATATTTCCTTTGGCCCTATAGTTTTCAAAGGGATCCGAAATATCTGTTCTCAGATTCCACAGAAATAAGGCTAGCAAAGAGATCCACGAAATACAGATGTAACTCTGTGAGATGAATTAACAGAACACTAAGCAGTTTCTCAGAAAGCTTCTTTCCAGATTTCATCTGAGGATAATTCCTTTTTCACCATAGCCCTCTAGGGGCTTCCAAATATCACTTTGCCAATTACACAAGAACTGTCTTAGTGAAAGGCTTCTTGAGGGGAAAGCTGTAACTCTGTGAGATGATTTCACAGAACACAAAGAAGTTTCTCAGAAAGCTTCTTTCTCTTTGTTATCGGAGGATATTTCCTTTGGCCCTATAGTCTTCAAAGGGATCCGAAATATCTGTTCTCAGATTCCACAGAAATAAGGCTAGCAAAGAGATCTACGAAACACAGATGTAACTCTGTGAGATGAATTAACAGAACACTAAGCAGTTTCTCAGAAAGCTTCTTTCCAGATTTCATCTGAGGATACTTCCTTTTACAACATTGCCCTCTATGGGCTTCCAAATATCACTTTGCCAATTCCACAAGAACTGTCTTAGCGAAAGCCTTCTTGAGTGGAAAGCTATAACTCTGTGAGATGATTTCACAGAATACAAAGAAGTTTCTCAGAAAGCTTCTTTCTCTTTGTTATCGGAGGATATTTCCTTTGGCCCTATAGTCTTCAAAGGGATCCGAAATATATTTTATCAGATTCCACAGAAATAAGGCTAGCAAAGAGATCCACGAAATACAGATGTAATTCTGTGAGTGGAAGTCACATATCACTGAGCAGTTTCTCAGAAAGCTTCTTTCCAGATTTCAACTGAGGATATTTCCTTTTTCACCATAGCCCTCCAGGGGCTTCCAAATATCACTTTTCCAATTCCACAAGAACTGTCTTAGCGAAAGGCTTCTTGAGGGGAAAGCTGTAACTCTGTGAGATGATTTCACAGAACACAAAGAAGTTTCTCAGAAAGCTTCTTTCTCTTTGTTATCGGGGGATATTTCCTGTGGCCCTATAGTCTTCAAAGGGATCCGAAATATCTGTTCTCAGATTCCACAGAAATAAGGCTAGCAAAGAGATGTACGAAACACAGATGTAACTCTGTGAGATGAATTCACAGAACACTAAGCAGTTTCTCAGAAAGCTTCTTTCCAGATTTCATCTGAGGATATTTCCTTTTCACCGTAGCCCTCTATGGGTTTCCAAATATCACTTTGCCAATTCCACAAGAACTGTCTTAGCGAAAGGCTTCTTGAGGGGAAAGCTGTAACTCTGTGAGATGATTTCACAGAAAACAATGCAGTTTCTCAGAAAGCTTCTTTCTCTCTGTTATCGGAGGATATTTCCTATGGCCCTATAGTCTTCAGAGGGATCCGAAATATCTGTTCTCAGATTCCACAGAAAGAAGGATAGCAAAGAGATCCACGAAATACAGATGTAACTCTGTGAGTGGAAGTCACACATCACAGAGCAGTTTCTCAGAAAGCTTCTTTCCAGATTTCATCTGAGGATATTTCCTTTATCACCATAGCCCTCTAGGGGCTTCCAAATATCACTTTGCCAATTCCACAAGAACTGTCTTAGCGAAAGGCTTCTTGAGGGGAAAGCTGTAACTCTGTGAGATGATTTCACAGAACACAAAGAAGTTTCTCAGAAAGTTTCTTTCTCTTTGTTATCGGCGGATATTTCCTTTGGCCCTATAGTCTTCAATGGGATCTGAAATATCTGTTCTCAGATTCCACAGAAATAAGGTTAGCAAAGAGATCTACAAAACACAGATGTAACTCTGTGAGATGAATTCACAGAACACTAAGCAGTTTCTCAGAAAGCTTCTTTCTAGATTTCATCTGAGGATGTTTCCTTTTTCACCATAGCCCCCTATGGGCTTTCAAATATCACTTTGCCAATTCCACAAGAACTGTCTTAGCGATAGGCTTCTTGAGGGGAAAGCTGTAACTCTGTGAGATGATTTCACAGAACACAAAGAAGTTTCTCAGAAAGCTTCTTTCTCTTTGTTATCGGAGGATATTTCCCTTGGCCCTATAATCTTCAAAGGGATCCGAAATATCTGTTCTCAGATTCCACAGAAAGAAGGCTAGCAAAAAGATCCACGAAATACAGATGTAACTCTGTGAGTGGAAGTGACACATCACAGAGCAGTTTCTCAGAAAGCTTGTTTCCAGATTTCATCTGAGGATAATTCCTTTTTCAGCATAGTCCTCTATGGGCTTCCAAATATCACGTTGCCAATTCCACAAGAACTGTCTTAGCGAAAGGCTTCTTGAGGGGAAAGCTGTAACTCTCTGAGATGATTTCACAGAACACAAAGAAGTTTCTCAGAAAGCTTCTTTCTCTTTGTTATCGGAGGATATTTCCTTTGGCCCTATAGTCTTCAAGGGATCCGAAATATCTGTTCTCAGATTCCACAGAAATAAGGCTAGCAAAGAGATCTACGAAACACAGATGTAACTCTGTGAGATGAATTCACAGAACACTAAGCAGTTTCTCAGAAAGCTTCTTTCCAGATTTCATCTGAGGATATTTCCTTTTTCACCATGGCCCTCTATGGGCTTCCAAATATCACTTTGCCAATTCCACAAGAACTGTCTTAGCAAAAGGCTTCTTGAGTGGAAAGCTGTAACTCTGTGAGATGATTTCACAAAACACAAAGAAGTTTCTCAGAAAGCTTCTTTCTCTTTGTTATCGGAGGATATTTCCTTTGGCCCTATAGTCTTCAAAGGGATCCGAAATATATTTTATCAGATTCCACAGAAATAAGGCTAGCAAAGAGATCCACGAAATACAGATGTAACTCTGTGAGTGGAAGTCACACATCACAGAGCAGTTTCTCAGAAATCTTCTTTCCAGATTTCATCTGAGGATATTTCCTTTTTAACCATAGTCCTCTATGGGCTTCCAAATATCACGTTGCCAATTCCACAAGAACTGTCTTAGCGAAAGGCTTCTTGAGGGGAAAGCTGTAACTCTTTGAGATGATTTCACAGAACACAAAGAAGTTTCTCAGAAAGCTTCTTTCTCTTTGTTATCGGAGGATATTTCCTTTGGCCCTATAGTCTTCAAAGGGATCCGAAATATCTGTTCTCAGATTCCACAGAAATAAGGCTAGCAAAGAGATCTACGAAACACAGATGTAACTCTGTGAGATGAATTCACAGAACACTAAGCAGTTTCTCAGAAAGCTTCTTTCCAGATTTCATCTGAGGATATTTCCTTTTTCAACATAGCCCTCTATGGGCTTCCAAATATCACTTTGCCAATTCCACAAGAACTGTCTTAGCGAAAGCCTTCTTGAGTGGAAAGCTATAACTCTGTGAGATGATTTCACAGAACACAAAGAAGTTTCTCAGAAAGCTTCTTTCTCTTTGTTATCGGAGGATATTTCCTTTGGCCCTATAGTCTTCAAAGGGATCCGAAATATATTTTATCAGATTCCACAGAAATAAGGCTAGCAAAGAGATCCACGAAATACAGATGTAATTCTGTGAGTGGAAGTCACACATCACTGAGCAGTTTCTGAGAAAGCTTCTTTCCAGATTTCATCTGAGGATATTTCCTTTTTCACCATAGCCCTCTAGGGGCTTCCAAATATCACTTTTCCAATTCCACAAGAACTGTCTTAGCGAAAGGCTTCTTGAGGGGAAAGCTGTAACTCTGTGAGATGATTTCACAGAACACAAAGAAGTTTCTCAGAAAGCTTCTTTCTCTTTGTTATAGGGGGATATTTCCTGTGGCCCTATAGTCTTCAAAGGGATCTGAAATATCTGTTCTCAGATTCCACAGAAATAAGGTTAGCAAAGATATCTACGAAACACAGATGTAACTCTGTGAGATGAATTCACAGAACACTAAGCAGTTTCTCAGAAAGCTTCTTTCCAGATTTCATCTGAGGGTATTTCCTTTTCACCATAGCCCTCTATCGGCTTCCAAATATCACTTTGCCAATTCCACAAGAACTGTCTTAGTGAAAGGCTTCTTGAAGGGAAAGCTGTAACTCTGTGAGATGATTTCACAGAACACAAAGAAGTTTCTCAGAAAGCTTCTTTCTCTTTGTTATCGGAGGATATTTCCTTTGGCCCTATAGTCTTCAAAGGGATCCGAAATATCTGTTCTCAGATTCCACAGAAATAAGGCTAGCAAAGAGATCTACGAAACACAGATGTAACTCTGTGAGATGAATTCACAGAACACTAAGCAGTTTCTCAGAAAGCTTCTTTCCAGATTTCATCTGAGGATATTTCCTTTTTCATCATAGCCCTCTATGGGCTTCCAAATATGACTTTGCCAATTCCACAAGAACTGTCTTAGCGAAAGGCTTCTTGAGGGGAAAGCTGTAACTCTGTGAGATGATTTCACAGAAAACAATGCAGTTTCTCAGAAAGCTTCTTTCTCTTTGTTATCGGAGGATATTTCCTTTGGCCCTATAGTCTTCAAAGGGATCCGAAATATCTGTTCTCAGATTCCACAGAAAGAAGGCTAGCAAAGAGATCCACGAAATACAGATGTAACTCTGTGAGTGGAAGTCACACATCACAGAGCAGTTTCTCAGAAAGCTTCTTTCCAGATTTCATCTGAGGATATTTCCTTTATCACCATAGCCCAAGAGGGGCTTCCAAATATCACTTTGCCAATTCCACAAGAACTGTCTTAGCGAAAGGCTTCTTGAGGGGAAAGCTGTAACTCTGTGAGATGATTTCACAGAACACAAAGAAGTTTCTCAGAAAGTTTCTTTCTCTTTGTTATCGGAGGATATTTCCTTTGGCCCTATTGTCTTCAATGGGATCTGAAATACCTGTTCTCAGATTCCACAGAAATAAGGTTAGCAAAGAGATCTATGAAACACAGATGTAACTCTGTGAGATGAATTCACAGAACACTAAGTAGTTTCTCAGAAAGCTTCTTTCTAGATTTCATCTGAGGATGTTTCCTTTTTCACCATACTCCCTATGGGCTTCCAAATATCACTTTGCCAATTCCACAAGAACTGTCTTAGCGATAGGCTTCTTGAGGGGAAGGCTGTAACTCTGTGAGATGATTTCACAGAACACAAAGAAGTTTCTCAGAAAGCTTCTTTCTCTTTGTTATCGGAGGATATTTCCCTTGGCCCTATAATCTTCAAAGGGATCCGAAATATCTGTTCTCAGATTCCACAGAAAGAAGGATAGCAAAAAGATCCACGAAATACAGATG